>NW_003852402.1:29313274-29571712 GCF_000181295.1 Otolemur garnettii | reverse complement strand
GGCCATTTTTTGGTTGCAGCCATCATTGTTGTTTGGTGGGCCCGGGCTGGGGATTCAAACCCGCCACCTTAGGTGTATGTGACTGGCGCCTTAGCCACTTGAGCCACAGGCGCCGAGCCAGCTTTTTTTTTTTTTTTTCTTTGTACATTTTTAAATGATTCAGTGTCTCTTTATAAAGGTTCATTCATTAAGAGGAGAAAAAAATTTCTTCAATATCACTTCCAGGAAAAAAAAATGTCTTTAGGGGAGTAAAGTGAGTGTTGTCATTTTATAGGTGAGAAAACTGGGGCATGGACAACTTTAAACACATTGAACACACCTATGTTTCAGCCATGGATCTATAAGGAGTTACTAGTAGAATGTGACTTTCCCTAGTTCATAAGCTGGGAGGAGAGAAGAGTGCAGGTCTTTGGATGTCTTATTGGAAGGTTTGGGCCTTATACGTTGTTGTTTCTGACTATGTGATAGGAATGTATTTCTGAGGCCATAACCCCTGTTATACCTTTCTCCTTAAATTCACCTTTCCAATCTATCCTGGAGTTTCTACTAAAAAGTCCTACTTTATGGTAAAAAGAATATTCCTCATTTATTTCATTATGACTATGTACATGTAACTGAGCCACTTAGTGTACTAAGATTCTATGTCTTTTCTTGAAGAACTTTATTTTGAGTGGACTTAATATACGCTTAAGTTTTTATTTGCTTAGTTTTCTATTTACCTATCATGGTAATCTCACAACTCTGATTCTACATCTCTTCTCGGTGCCTTCTAACATGTCAGTAGATGTAGGTCTTCTTTTTTTGGACACATCTTCCCCGTGTCCCAAATCCATGCCCTCCTTCCTCTTGTTTAAAATGTGAACTGTGCAGCCAGTGTCCGGACACATCCCTTCACCATCGTTCTGGGTCTTCCTTTTGCCTCTCTCCTGCACTGGATTCTCCGCTTTCCTTTTTTTTTTGTTGTTGTTGTTGCATTTTCCTCTTCATTTTGGTCAAGCACATTCTGAGATTTTCAGAAACATCATATCACAGGTAAATATTTTGCCAGTTTACTCATCTGATAATTAAATTTCTCTAATTAAAGGTAGAATGGTTAATCTTTCTTCACCTTGATGGGCAGTATGGCTGGATACAAAATTCTGGACTAGAAGCAATTTTCTCCCTAAATTTGATGGCATTGCTTCGGTATTTTGTAACTTCCGGTGTTGCTGAGAAATCTGATGCCATTCTAAGTATGATCCTTAGTATTCAACTATGTATTTTCTCTCTGAAAAATAGCATAGTCAAAAATTTTATAATAATATAATCTGTAATACATACAAGGATATTTCCTTTACTGTTCTGGGGACTTTTTAGTCCTATCAGAAAATTGATATCTTGAATTTCTATAATTTTCTTTTAGCTGCACTATTAATTTTCTCCCTACATAGTCTCTGTGTTTTCCTCCCGAAACCCCTGCTAGTTAAACATTAGCTTTTCTTGAATAACATTCTTGAATAACAATAACATTGTGATTTTCTTACTGTCTTTATCCATTTTTCATCTTTTTATCACTTTCTTCAACTTTCTAGGTTTCCTCAATAATGTATTCTAATACGTTGTTGTATTTTTAATTTCCCAGTATTCTTTTATATTCTGTGATTATGCCTCTTTAACAATGTTCTAATCTGACTCATGGATTAAATACATTAATTATCTGAGGATACTAATTATAATTTTTGAAGTTTAAAAAATTTTCCTTTATTTTCAACATTTCTACTGTATTCTTTACTTGATTTAATTGTTTTTGTCTATTTTTATGATAGCATTTTTTTCTTAGGTATCTGCTGATCCTGTCTCATCTTTAAGAATGGTACAATTTAGAAGTTATTGGAAGCTCTGTTTGATGGATAGAACTTGCTGACTAGTGGTAGATTTGATGGTCAAGTGAATGAGTTGGGATTTAGCAATTTTACTGGGTAAACCCAAATGCCAGTATTTATCATTTGTTACTAGGGCTGGTCTGTTTCTCCAGAGATGAATTCACTTTCCTGATTTGTAGTTTCTCAATTTGAGAAGCAGAGTCTCACCATTCCACATGTGATTTTCACTTAATCTTCATGTTGCTCTTAGCTATAGCTGGTATTTCTGTGTCCAGAGCCTTCGGTTCTGTTTTCCAGAGACTAAACCTTCAGTCTTCTATTGATTAAGGAGAAATGGAGTGATAGTTTATTATGGCATGAGAGGTAACTAGAGATGTAAGTGCTCCCTATAGACACTTTTAAGAATTTTTCTGTTTTCAGTATTATACCTTACCCTCTTCCTTAGGTACTTTAGTTTCTAAGACTTTTAGGGTTTCTGTGGCATAAAGGCATGCACAATGAATATGATTGCTTTTTTTCATTTATAGTAAGGAGAGTCTATCTTCCTTTGCTATATTCAATTTTCTCTACCTTGCTAAATTAGCACTTTTCCTTCTGATTTTCAGATTACAACACTTCATTGACAATTTTTATCTACTATCCTTTTAATCTGTGCCTTTAAAATTTATTTAGCTATTATTTATATAGTGCTTTCAGAATGAAATATGAAAGACTATTTTCAAAACCCTTATTTAAATTCTATAGGCCACAATTTCCTCACCTATAAAATAAAATGGGTTAGACTAACTTGGATTTCCAAATGTTGTTTAATACTTCGGTAGGCTGACTTGTTCAGAAGCACCAGCAGAGCCTAATAGAGCAGATTCCTAGCTCCTAACCTTTGGGAAATGCAGCATGTAGCACTTAGCATGGGGCTGAAGCCTCCAGTTAAAAAAAGCTTCCTGGTGCTCTTGATGGCAACAGGATTGAGGAACTACCAGGCCAATTGCCCACAATTCTCCAGCTCTGAGCATTTAGGATGTGCTCTGTTTGGATCCTGCCTCTGTCCCCTGGCTACGGTGTAAAGTGCTCTAATTTCCACTGACTACTGGGACTACGGGGAGCTCCTCTGGTTCTACAACCCTTTGGAAATTCTGGTTTAAGCTGATCAAAGGCCCCAGCTCAATACAAACTGTGGCTCCTTTCAAACATTTAAAAATTTCAGAATTTTCCTTCTCTATTTACCTGATTTTAGTTTAGACTCTTCCTGGGATTCATCTTGTTCTTTGTCTCCTACAAATATCACAGGTAAGTATCCGTGTACATGGCCTAGGATGGAAACTTTCTGCCCTCATTGGGACTTTCTGAAGAAGCAGAAAGCCGTTCTTTCTGCACAGAGGTGACCACAGCGGCCTTCCCACTGAGAACCAGAATACAGACACGCTGTCATCTGGGCAGAAAAGTGAGGGCTTGCAATGCTTCTTCGAAATGTTTAGTCAAGGATGGTACAATTGTTCCAATAATAAACTTGGCTTCTCCCCACCTCCCATAGAAGGTCTTTATTTGGACTTTTTAGACAAACAAAAAAAATGTCATGTTAGGGCATATTTATTCCAATTGGATACATCTGGATGTTGAAGGTTTCCCTGCATGTCTACCCTTTACCTTGCTTACAGAATGCTTAATAAATGTTTGTGAATGTGAGAACCCGTGTCTAAACAGTTCACTGATAGAAATCCAACTTGTTTCTTCTCATCCCTTTGATTCCTTGAAAGTCAAACTCAGAACTTTAGCCTACTGGCAATCAGTAATTTTTCAAATATTATCTCAGGCCACAAGTTTAATGAAGAGATCTTTATAGGCATTAAAATTCCTTCCACTGATAAGCCTTGCTGCACCCACCACGCCTTGCCCTGACCTCTTGTAAACTCTATGTTAAGGGTGGAGAAAAGCAGGCAGTGATTAATGTTGAGACGTAGCCAACATCTTATTAATAAGTGGTCGCTTTCTACACAGTCATTAAGTACCCACTTTGTTCTCAGCCCAGTCCTCGGTGGTGTAAAAGATAAAGAAGTAAAAGAATTTGAGCGCTTCCTTGATAGAATTTACAATTTAGCCAGATAGATTGATAATTGGGGAGTTTGTAAGTGTGCCTTTTTTCTCCTCCCTCCTTCCTTCCTATTTACTCTGACACTCCCATTTGCTCCCCTGAGTGGCTTCCCTTCCCTGTCACCCATGATTCACCCCTACAGACTTTGCCTGGCAGTATAACCAGTTCTCATTGAGTGTGGATGTTTTGCAGATGAACAGTACTGAGTTCAAAGTCCATTTCTGTCACTCATCAAATCTGTGACCTTAGGAAAAATCAGTCAATCATACCTTATATGTCTATTATAAGGATTAAAAAAATGTATATGAGGCATGAAGTCTTATGTGCACAGCAGGTATTTAATAATTTTGACAATGTGGCCAGGCCTGGTGGCTCATGCCTGTAATCCCAGTGCTGTAGAAGGCCAAGGCATGTGATTGCCTGAGCTCAGGAGTTTGAGACCAGCTTGAGCAGGAGTAAGACCCTGTTTCCAAAAATAGCTGAGTGTTGTGGTGGACATCTGTAGTCCCAGCTACTCAGGAGGCTGAGGCAAGAGACCCTCTTGAGCCCAAGAGTTTGAGGTTGCTGTGAGCTATGATACCATTCACTTTACCCAGGGTGACAAAGTGATACTCTGTCTAAAATAACCCCCCAAACATATATTTATTAATATATACTTTACACATATATTGATTTTTATATTTTATTATGTATATTTTATAAACACATATGTATTTTTAAATAAATACAAGTTTTATGAATAAAAATTTATTTATATATTTTATTCATGTATATTTTATATACACATATGCATTTTTAAATAAATAAAAATATATAAATAAATATATGTGTAAAATATATAAATAAAATATATATTAATAAATATATATGTGTATATAAATATATATATTTTGACAATGTTAAATGTTAGCCAGAGCAGCAACTCATAGAAAATGGCTCAAATGCCCTGAAATGCTTCTGCAATGTTGGTACGGTGACAGAACATTTGTGTCTGGTTATAACATTTAAATTATTTGTGCTCATAGCATTATTTTCATTAACTAATACTATCACTTACAGTCATTTCTGCCTCCACCTCCCATTTCTCCCACCAAAAAGAGAAGAATTTGGAAATAATGGGACTCTGTTCAGAAAAAATACCTATTGGGTCTCTCTTAGTAGCCCGGGAAGTAAGTCAGAACTTATTTATTAATTCCACAAATACTTACTTGACCCAGCCTCAATGCTGAATAAGAAGGAGAGCAGGACTTAGAGGAACTGGAAGGTGTGGGTGTGGCTGAGCTGGAGAGGCGGAAAGTGCTGAGAAACAGGCTAGAAAGGGGCCTTGAAGGCCACGTTCTGGATCTTATGGTAGAAGGAAAATAGAAGAAAAGATTTGCCTCCCCATCCCACACATACACTCTTTGTTTAAAAGAATAATTGTTCTGGATGTAGGTGGAAAATGGATTGGGGCATAGGCAATCCTACATAGCTGGAGTGCTGTTCCTGCAGTCTAGCCAGGAAATCCTAATTGCCTTATCTGGGGAGGGTGGAGAAAGTTGGAAGAGCTTTAGAACTATTTAGGATTTAGGAGGCACAAGCCCATGATTCCTGGGCTTGCTGGGACCAAATGCTTTTGGACTTAAAAATTTTTTTGCTATTCCTAAAAAGGTAATATAACATATATAAAATATATTACGTAACACCTTCATGGAGATGGGGGCAATCATCAAGACATCAATATTCACACAGTAACACACATTCACAATAAATGAGATGCATTAAGAAAATCAAGACTCCTCAATCACTTCTGAGAGGTTTTGCTGTCAAATGAGTTACAGAAAATCTTTGCATTTTTACATGGTTTTGTTGTGGAGTTGTGCATGTTATTATAATAATTATGTGTCAGGTGGATGGAATAACAAAAGGGTAAGTTAAGATTGATGTTTGGGTTTTTGCTTTGGGAGTTAGGTAGATGGTGGTACCACTCTGAGAGAGGAGGACAAAGTGGGAATTGCGTGCTTGTGGCCATGAACATAGGTTCAGGATATGAGCCAGTAGTATTTATGGAACATTTAAGTAGACATGAAGTAGCAACACTGAGGGTGACCATCAGTGTTAAAAGCTGGAGCAAGACCATAAAAGATGGGTACTTATGTGTTTCTTGGATTTAGTAGCTGAAGAGTTGTTGGTGACCTTGGAAAGAACATCAGTGCTGTGGCAGGTAAAAGAAACCCAAATGTAGTGGATTGGGGAGTACGAGGAAGGTAAGGAAATAGAATGAGCCAAAGAAGATCCATCTTTAAAATTCCCTGCATATTTCTTTATCTCGCTGGTCAACATGAGATCCCTCTTGTATGTCAATGAGCATTAGAGTTGGTAACTAGTTCTGAACAGTATAGGAAGACACATGAGCCACACTCCTTTCTCTTAACAACTCGCAGAAAACAAACTAAGAAAAAACTATATATCACATGATTCAGTCCTTCAAAAGAGTTTAAAACATTTTTAAACCAGGAGTACATGTATCAATTCCTATGGAATTTTTCATAATATACCCAGGCTCTATCCTTGAGCTCTATCAGCTCTCAGGTACACTCAGGGATCTCTGCAGATAGAATAAATGTTAAGGTGATTTTGATAAGAGGAAGTGGATCAGGGCTAGGTCTATAAATTTAGGAAATAGCCATAAAGAAGTGAGAATTTAAATCATAAGAGAAAGTGAGAGTGTGGAGAGGAGACTGAGGAAAACGGAGCAGAACTTATATTTTTCCTTGTTATGTAAAAGAAAAACTGGGGAAGAGATATGGCCAGAAAGACCCTCGAAGGCTTAGCTGGGTACGGTAGCATGTCTACAGTCCCAGCTACTTGAGAACCTGAAGTGGGAGCATCCATTAAGTCCAGCAGTTTAAGGCTGTATAGAGTGCATGATTGTGCCTATGAATAGACATTGTACCCAATGGAGGCAAAACAGTGAGACCCAGTCACTTAATTTTTTTTTTTTTTTTTTTTTGTTAAAAAAGAAGAGCAAGGCTGGTGGATTCCTTGAGCACAGGAATTTGAGAACAGCTTGAGCAAGAGTGAGACCCCGTCTCTACTAACAATAGAAAAACTAGCCAGGTGTTGTGGCCCATGCCTGTAGTCCCAGCTACTCAGGAGGCTGAGGCAGGAGGATCTCTTGAGCCTGAGAGTTTGATGTTGCTGTGAGCTTTGACACCATGGGCTTCTACCCAGTGAGATTCTGTCTCAAAAAATAAAATAAAATAAGATGTTGGGAACTACCACTTGCTATGCAAATTTGAGGCCACCTTAGAAAGACCTTTGCAAAATATTGAACTATGAGAAGATATTTAAAAAAATGATTTTCCTTCTTTTGTTCCAATGATTCCAAAAATGATACAGGGTACTGCAATGAAGGAAATGAAAATCCTTTGTAAGGCCCACGTCTAATGATGAGCATTGCTTTATTATTATTATTATTATTATTACTGTCGTGGGTATCCTTCCTGGTTTTGGAAAAACATGTTTGAGGCTTTTGATAGAAAGAGTAGCTATTTATCTAGGTTAACATTAGTTTTGATCCAACAACATATTTTACACATAAAACTTAGGATGAATTAATTGTTTTGAGTATTAACGTGTGGTAAAATGACTTTGGAACCTTTCTGGTCTAGCTATTGTTATTCTGAAAAGTTATAGTGGAAAGTGTAGACGAGGCACTAGCCTAAACTAGAGCCCTTGGGCCAAATCCAGCTCCCTGCTTGTTTTCTAAGTAGAGTTTTACTGGAATACACAGCCATATCCATTTGTTTATGTGATGTCCAAGGCTGCTTTCGTGCTGTGACACCCCGCATTGAGTAACTGTGACCGAGACTATCTGGCCCATCGAGACTAAAATATTTATGATATGGCCCTTTACATAAAATGTTTGCTGATCCTGATATAACCAGTGTTTTCCAAATTAAATTCCATGACACATTAGTTTCCCATGAAATGTTAATAAACATTCTTGAACAAGAGCCCTGAGTTCAAATAAGTTCAGAAAATGCTGGATTAAGCAAACTTAACCAGGTCTCTTTCCAGTTGGACCCCTGATAACATTTAACTCATTCATAATCAATAAGAACAGGGGATATTATATATAGCTTGCCTCAAAGTTATTGGGTCACAGGATTTTTTTCTAGAAACACCTATTAATGTCACATAGTTTGGAAAATTTCAAATTAGTCTGTTTGGTAGGCCTTGCCAAGGTCATAAAATGGCATAAATGTGAGGCCATGGCATTTTAATTCTAAGGTGTCTGTGTGGAAAGACTGCTTGGTTCCAGAGATCAGAAAACCATTCTCTGCTGGGCAATCATCTGCGCTGTCTTTTGTGGCCTGACTTCTGTGAAGGCGATTCTAGCCTGAAGCAATATTCCCACTCAAGCTAAGCAGAAATGCAGGTGAAATATATAGGCCTCTATATAGATACATAGGAGGGAGATAGATAAGGCCTCTAAGGTGGTAACTGGGGGAAATGAAGCATTCACTTTTCTGAATGTTGTAGGATAGAATTTTAGAATAGAATATTTGGAGTATTGTTTCCAGAGCCATGCTATGACTTTCATGGGTACTGAGCACTTTTTTTTTGGTCCAGACCCTTTCTTCATTTAAAAAAAAATTGTGAAAATTGTATTTTATGACTACATTGGTATAGAGACAAATATAATCCAGTCTGGCCATATTCATTTTTCTTCTGATCCAAAAGATATTAAAATTCAAACATTTCATGGTCCCTAAAAAGATTGTGGGTCCTAGACACTGCCTACAGTGCCTGCTCAGTGAGTCAGCCCTGAGAGTTGCTGAGGCATAATATCTTCCCTGCCAGACTAGAACCTTCCTTAGGGTTTGTACTTTGTATTCCCCTTTTATTTTAAGCACTGAAAATCTCGAATCTAGTATTGATTCGATAATATCTGTTGAATGAATGGATGATGAATTTCAAGATTCCCAAAGACCCCAGTAGAGGACAAGAACTAGCAGCATCCTCAGGAACCAGGATGGGAATTACGTTTCTTCCAAAGATCGAATCAAATTAACACAAGTTATTAAACATAGATCAGAATACCATCATGTGATGGAAAAAAGTCTCAAGTTAGGTCTCTAAGTAATCCTGCAGCAAGTCATCTCGTAACTTTGGGCTCCAATTTCTTAATTACTAAAACCAAATATCAAGTCAAATGAGGAGGCTACATATGTGCTTCTTATCAGAAACCAGAGCAAACAACAAAACTTTTATAATTTTTTTTTTTAAGGTTATGAAATGACTTGTAAGTTTTAAACGCAGTCCCGGTGGTATAGATCCCGAGTTCATTTAAAAATTAAACTCTCTTAAAAATGGTAATCATGGCTGATATGGTTACAAACCACCTACTGTGCTTTCAAAAAACAGTGCATGAAACCCTTCTAAGAGCAAAGCAAATCAGAAAGTCCTTAAAATTCAATAAGAATCTTAATAAGCCACCTAACTCAATTTTCTTCCAACATAGGCCTCTTCTTAGAGAAAATTTTTACCTGCTTTTTGTCATACCTTACTTGAAAGCTGTAATACCCGGACCACAGGGTTTTGCTTTTACCAGGAATTTTGTCTAATCCAACCTATAATTAGTAGAAAAGAAGTGGTACCATCCGTAATCGCAGTCAGTGACACTCACGCAAGGCTATGAGGAGAACCATTAAAACAACAACCTAACCCCCCTCCCCTCCCCTCCCTTTCCCTTTCCCCCATATTCTTGGGCTGCAGTTGGGTTATAGCTTTCCTATGAAAGCTATAAATTAGTTTCCTAGTAGGGTTGAATACATTGGATACTTTTTCTTCCATTCTTGTGATACTTTGCTGAGAAGAATATGTTCCAGCTCCATCCATGTAAACATGAAAGAGGAAGGGTGATTGGTGGGCCCACACCTGTGGTGCATCTTACAGGGGTACATGTGAAACTTACTGAATGTAGAATATAAACGTCTTAACACAGTAACTAAGAAAATGCCATGAAGGCCATGTTAACCAGTTTGATGAAAATATTTCAAATTGTATATAAAACCAGCACATTGTACCCCATGACTGCATTAATGTACACAGCTATGATTTAATAAAAATAATAAATAAAAAACAGCTTAGCAAAACCACTACGCAGACTGCTGTCCGTTTCCTACTAAATCAGAGATGAGAGGTACTATTCTATCCGGGACTAGTTTCTAACTGAGTGAAAACAACCCATCATCACAAAAAAGGGAAGTTGGGCTAGGCACTTCTAACTTACAGAAATTTCTATCATTTTCTCTAATGGCATAATACATAACTCAGGAAAAGGCCCCCCCGGCACACTTCTGAAATATAGAAATGGATACGTGTGCTTTGATTTTCACCTCAAGCGTAGGGAGAAGTGGAAAAACGGAGATTTGCTGAGTTTGTTCCATAAACCCCCACCACTTTGCAGACAGTGCAGCTGTGCTTAGAGGAGAAGGGCTGTGTGGGCAGAGGGTGGCTCCCAGGACCCTCACCCCTCTCTGCCATTTCCCACCATTCTGAATAAAGAAAGAAGGGAGATCAATCACTGGGAATTGAATGTTGCTGGAAAGGTATTTTACCCTCTGTCTACCAAATGTCATTTCACAGAGGAGCTCTCTCTGGCACGGGCATAATATATTTTGGATATTCCAGGAGGACAGAGAGGATTTCACACATTTTGTTCTACTGCCGAGCATACACACTGGTTTGGGGTTGAGGTAAAAGATTCACATACCTCTAGAAGGCCTCTGGGCACTAGCCTTTGGGAGCGCAGCAAGCTGTGGCCATGACCTATTTGGGAAGATCTAGCATTCACCAGAGATCTAGGACATTTTAAGAAGGAATTTTTCATACATATGATTCTAAACTGCATAATCTTGAACGGATTTACCATCACAGTTTTCAAAGGATTTTATTGACTTAGTCGGTTTTCATGAAGGCTCAAGCTGATTTTGCTTTCAAATACTCAAAGAGAGGCTTATTAAAATATGTTCTTGGTGTAGAAAATGACTCTGGATAAGAATAGCCATCCTAAATGGTTCCTTGACCCTGTAATCAAGATTATCTGTGATTTTTTTTTTTCTCTCTTGAGGCAACAGCTTGTATTTTACCATGGAAAAAATGAGAACAATTAGAATGTTTTCTAGATTAGATACCTGGTATCAGAATACAGAAGATGCCTGTTCTGGCAGACTGATTGTTTTTCTAATACCAAGTACAGGACAAAGTTTGTGTTTTAAAATCCCTGCCTTCCCTGATGCCAGGCTGCTCTGCCTGAAAATTCCCATGCCAGGAACCTGAAGCACCTTACTGAAGCTTTGTCCTATGGGACCAAGCTACGTTTCAAAGGTCATCATATCATGAGGCGGGAAGAATCAGCTTCTAGGAAGACCAAAAGTCCTTTCAGGGCTGTATTTAAATGGTTCTCAAACTGACACTTTTTTTCCTATCCCTAAATTTGATCCACCAGTAGGTTGAGGGGCCTGACATTAGGAATCTCTAGAATAGAGTTCGGTTTTAGGGAATACAGCTGGCCTGCAGGGTTTCTGGAAGAGGCTTCACTCCTTGTGACTTTTACTCTGTGGCCCAGTTCTGATGATCTGGTATATTTTTAGAACAATGTTGAACACAGGCTAATCATGGAGATTTTAATTCATTGGACGTTATAGGCATGAAACTTGAAAATATCTGAAATCTGACAAAGAAATTATGGGCTACAAAATAAGAGAAATAATCTCAAAATGAAATAGTTTCAAGAACAAAATTTTAAAGATCCTCTTGCAGTTTAAAGAAAAATATTATTATTATTACTATTTTTTTTGAGATGGAGCCTCAAGCTATCCCCCTGGGGAGAGTGCCATGGCATAGCTCACAGCAACCTCCAACTCCTGGGCTCAAGCGAGTCTCCTGCCTCTGCCTCCCAAGTAGCTGGGACCACAGGCACCCACCTGCCTGACTATTTTTTTTTTTTGGTTGCAGCCATCATTGTAGTTTGGCGGGCCCGGGCTGGATTTGAACCCTCCACCTTAGGTGTATGTGCCTGGCGCCTTAGCCACTTGAGCCACAGGTGCCGAGCCGAAAAATATTATATTTAGGATGAGATGTGGGTATGTATTAATATGTTTGATATGCTGTGGGGTATATGTGAGGAGGAAGGGCTGGGCTTGTGAAACTCTTACCATGATCCTGGGGCTGGGCATATTGAGGACAAGCAATAGAACTTTTTAATGGTCAAAAGTATATTGTTTCTGGTTTTCCCCTTAGTAAGAGATGCTAGTGATACTGGATTAGATATAAAAGTCCAATTTCCAATGACAGTAGCTTAATGATGTCTCAACATTTCCATTCCTGTTGGACTGGGTGTGTCCAACTGAACCTGCTTCTTTTATTAAGAGGATTGGCCTGGGAGACCTCAGAGAGGAACTGTGGCAAATCAAAAATTCTGACTTTAATCCTGGTAGCAATTGCTGGGCTCTCAACAACTCTTTGTGTGGGCTCTCCCCCTCCCCTTTCAAAACTTGCAATTAACCTCGGGTATGGAGCCTTTTTAAAAATTTAGTCGAGGGACCCATAATTTAAATGTACATAGAGAAACAGCAGAGACAGAAACCAGGAATTTTGCCAGACACCTGGGAACAGCTCTGTATTATCACAGAGTCTTCAAGTTGGAAGGGGCTTTCAAAATCTTCCTGCTCAGCCCCCCACATTCTACAGATGAAGGAAGGAGGGAGGGCCCAGATGGCAAGTGACTTACTCAAGGTCTTAGAGGTGATTTGTGGCAGAGGAGGGATTAGCGGGCAGGCTCCTGACCTTTTCTCTGACTCTGTGCTGACAGAGAGTGGAAGAAAAAAATAAAGTCCACGGTGGTGTGGAAATGCTTTCTACTAAGATTAGAGGAGAATGAATCATTGGATTTTTTTTTTTAAAAAACAGTGATTCAGAGCAAACTACAGAGAGTATGCAAGATCCAAGGAAAAAACTGATTCTAGGCTTACAGTTTCAGGGGTCCTCAAACTTTTTAAACAGGGGGCCAGTTCACTGTCCCTCAGACCATTGGTGGGCCGGACTGCGGGACCTGGGACGAGTCAGCTGCTAAGCAGGATAGGCAGTGGTGCCAAAAACACCTGGGGGGCCAGATAAATGTCCTAGGTGGGCCGCATGTGGCCCTCGGGCTGTAGTTTGAGGATGCCTGGTTTACGTCCTAACTGTTTACCAAGCCTAGATAGGCATGGAGTCTTTAACTTTTGCCTGGTTAATAATCATATTTGATCTTAAAATCTCCCCAGCCATACTATGTAACATTGTGTGCCTTATGGTTTGTGAAGTCTCCACTTACTAGTTTGGGTGGAATCCTTTGGTATAGAGAGATGAGCCGGTAAGTTTTTTGCTCTAGGAATCTCTGAGGTGAACTACACTCCTTCATACTCATTGCTAACGGGGATAAGGACAGCCCGTGCTATGATGCTAGCCTAAAAATGCAGAAAAGAATTTTGTATTATCACGAAATGTTATCCTATGTAGTTTGCTTAACTTAATTTTACTTTTTAATTTCAGTTTTCCAATAACAAAAGCTAAGAGTGAGTAGACCCTTAAAACTCTTCTCTTAGGGTTAAAATGATTAGTAATGAAATCCATTTTAATTTTAGAATCCTCAGGGAAAAATTTTAACATATGGCTTTCAGGCCACCTGTCCTGAGGCCATTTCACAATGTGGAAAGTTTGACTCTTAATATTTTCTTGGTTGTTGGGTTCTAGTGGTTCTGCACTTTTTCCCGAAAGTGTTAAATTGATGTGAACGCTGTACTTCAGCCTTTCCTAAAATGTATCTCTAGAGTTCCGTGATGGAAAGCCCAGAAGTTCTCTGTGGAGACATCATCTTGCTTTTAAGCCACACCTGCTATTTAGGCAAGGAAAATAGAATTCAGTGGCGGGAGACGTAACTCGGGACTAACAATCTGCTTTTCAGAGATGTTATTTCTGAGACAGTGACAGAATGCCTTCAAACTCCTGTGCCGAGCATGGGAAGATGAATTTCCTAAGAGGCAGATTGTTTTCTTAAAATGCTCCACAACAAACCCAAGTTATCTTTTGCAGACTGGAAGATAGAAGTTTAACCAAGATAAAAAGCTGTAAATGGATACTAATCTACCGTAGCCATTACTTTTGCACTAGGACATGATTTTCCACTAGCCAGAGCCTGTTCCAGGGAACTTTCTGATTTCTTTCCATTGAATGAAAGCACAGGGCTGTTTTCACCAGTAAAATGGCACTTCCTTTTCAACAAACAGCAGGGCAACTTCCCCTCCCCCACCCTGTGCTCTGGTCTCTGTTTAACTTTGCTTTGGCGTAATGAATGGCACAGTTCTCCTCTTCCTTGTGTTTTTAAAAATCAAACATTTTCTAAGTTGCTAGGAGCTATCTAAATTTTAATTTACATCGTAAACAACTGAAATAATAAAACTCCTGTTTTTCTGTTCTTAAGGGATTTCGGACCCTTTTTAACACACACTTACTGACTTACTGTCCCTCTGTGACCTTAATTTCAATTTCCTCATTCAGAAAATGGTAATAACAGTGACATTATTTCAAAGGATTATTGATGGGATTGAATGAAATAATATGCGTCTGACAAAGTATATGTCAGTTTTCCCTTTTTTAATGTTTGAATGAAACAATTTACTTCAATTAAAACACACTTTTACAATTCCTTTCCATTCCCCATGCAATGGAAAATAAAGTAAAAATTCCATGAGGTTCATTTATGAAGCTATAAAAGAAAGTTAGTCATCAAATAAAATAAAATGGCAAAATCAAGAGACTTATTTATTCAAACTGTTTACAGTTTTGCCAATAAAGATAAAAATGATTTGACAGAACACGGCTATTAAAGCAATAAACCTTTCAGCTTCCACTTGCATCCCAGATTGAACCCCACCTAGAAGAGATCTGGAATAGGGCGATTCGAATGTACCTGTTGACGCACAATCTGGGCAAGAGACTTTTAGTC
Source organism: Otolemur garnettii (assembly GCF_000181295.1). Lineage (NCBI taxonomy): Eukaryota > Metazoa > Chordata > Mammalia > Primates > Galagidae > Otolemur > Otolemur garnettii. Next base: position 29,556,726 of record NW_003852402.1, on the reverse strand, counting down.
TTTCCTTTCCTGAGTTTGCTGATTTCCCCAGAACACTTACTGTCCTTCAGAACAGGCAGGCTCCTATGGTAACCAGTAACTAAATGGACCCCGTTGCCAGGAAAGGTACGTGAAACAAAACCAAAACAAGGCAGACAGGAAGACAGGGGCTTCCCCAGTGGTTGAACTGAGAGTTGTCAGGGGAAACATGAAAATACAATTAGAAAACAGCTTAGTGCAATGTTTTAATATCGATCACAGCAATAATAGTAGTAAAATATGGATTAATATGTGGTAACTGCAGGATCCTTTCCCCCCAACCTTTTCAGTTCTTTACTTTTGATTATGTGAGCACAGATTTCTATATGAACCGTTCAATAATTGGAATCAAGTATTTGCCAGAAAATTTAATTTATTTTATTATTTATTTATTCTTTTTTTTTTTTTTTGAGACAGAGTCTCACTATGTCACCCTCAATAGAGTGCTGAGGTGTCACAGCTCACAGCAACCTCAAACTCTTGGGCTTAAGTGGTTCTCTTAACTCAACTTCCCAAGTAGCTGGGACTATAGGTATTTCATTTCATTTCTTTTTCTTTTTTTTTTTTTTTATTTTGCATTTTATACAGAACAACCTGAAGTCTGCATCATGACCTGACAGTTACCCAGGGGTTACAGTGTGTCTATCTTGACAGGTGGGGTTCTGGGGATTGGGGATCCACACAAACACAGGCAGGAGTTTTGAAGGAAGAAAGGGGCACAGCAGGAATGAATCTCAACTCTTTCTCAAAGAAAAGGCAGGAGATTATTGAGTTGTTGGAAACCTGTGCAAATGTTGGAAACCTGAAACACAACTGTGAGCTCTTGGGGAAGGGGCAGAAAAAGGATGTTGATAAATAAAGGGGCATTTTCTTGAGGGAGGAGATGAGGAGGGCAGCTTGCTATTTTTAATGTCCTCGTCCCCCAGATCTGATATTCAAAGGCGTCCATGTCCAATCATGAATGATTTCCCAATTCAAAAAGGGAGTGCTAGTCATTTATTTATTTTTTGGAGACAGAGTCTTCCTCTCTTGTCTCAGGCTAAAGTGCCACGACATCAGCCTGGTTTACAGCAAACTCAAACGCCTCAGCTCAAGCAATCCTCCTGCCTGAGCCTCCTGAGTAGCTGGGACAGTAGGAACCTGGCACAGCTAACACCTGGCTTAGGATTTTTACATTGGTTTAAAAAATACTTCCAACCTTAAAATATTTTTAAATCCTTGAAAATATATTGTCACATTAGTTTTACAGATTCTTCTAAACTCAGTTTGATTATGAACCATCCTTGGTGACCTACTTAGGTTCCTCAGGCATAGGATCCAATGAAATTCCCTTTATCATTCTTAGAACATTTGTAATCAGGCAATTAATGACTATAATAAAGTTTATCACGTCCTCTACTGGCTTATAGAGTAAGGCAGGGAACCACGTCGTGCTCAGTGGCCTATTCCTACAGCCTAGCATGGTACCTGGCATGCAGTGAAAACTCAGTAGAAAGGCTGATATATAGAAGACCGAGGCTCAGGGAAGTGATTTTTTCTTGCTTGTACACAATTGCTGAAAGCTTAGCCAGGGGCCTTTCATGAAACACTCTGCCTGGGATATCATTTTTGTCCTAAGATCTCAGAACACATGGATGTTCTTGTACTCACATTTCAGTAACCTAAAAGGGAGGGATACTATTTTTCTTTCAGTTTATAGATGTAAACAAAAGTCTGGTGTCTCTTGCCCGAAGTCATATAAGTTCCACAACAATAAATAGGCTGATGATAATACTAATAATTAAGACTTACAAAAATATGGCAGGCCTGGAGTCCCAATGGACAATAGGCTCTTTGAAGACAGCCACTTCATATTTTTTCTGTTTTCCAGCCTAGGTCCTAGCCCTTCCACGACAGCTCGGTAAATAGATGTGAAATGAATCACGTTGCTGACATCCTTATGACTCCGTCTGCTGGTTCGCATCTTTCTTCCACTTGTAGCTGTCACAATAGTTCAGGGTATGCTGTGATAAGAGCTCTGAAATTTCAGGTTATTTCCTATGCATGGTGTCAGGGAGAGCTTTGCTTATCAGTGTCAACAGAGGGACTAAGGCTAAAACAGACTTTGTCATCTTATGACTCTGCCATCTAATCACCAAGCCTCGGGGTTTGCCACAGCAGGGGTTGAGGACAAACAGGTGAGTCAAGCACAAGCCCATGGAAGCCATAGTCCAGGCTGTCACTCCTATTCCTTCGGGCTGAACTAGTCACACGGAGGCATGGAAATGTCTAACCGAAAGCAAAAGAGAATTCGGTATCAGCGCACTTTAATAATACCCGTGCACAGCCATTATCTGTGACCCCAGGCTCTGTGAAAGAAGCAAGGCCAATGGTAAACAAGAGGCCAAAAGAAAGAAAGAAAGAACATCCAGGAAGAAAAAGAGGTGGATGGTGAACAGGAGTAAGAAAAAGCTCGACTAGCAGGGCTGTTCTGCTCTGTTCGGCTCCTGCTCTGAGGTAGGACAAAAGCCCTCAAAGACACCAGTCTTGTCTTCTCAAAGTCTGTGTTGATCCTGCCCACGCACACATCGTGCACAACTTTCCCACTGAGGGCCATGCTTTGCTGATGCTCATACACCATTGTGGATCATGGCTCCTCGGGGGAGACCACCATAAGGTTTCCTGGGTGTCTCGAAGCAGAGAAGCCTGAAGATTCTTGCCTTCTATTGGGGGTAGGAGTGACAGGCTAAGGAAACTAAGAGGCAGAAGTCTCTCTGACCCTGGAAGGCATTATTATTCTCGTCCTTAAAGTCTCTAACCATCTTCCTTTCTCTGCTGGGGTTAAACAGCACAAAGGAAAGAATTATGGGTGTCTTCTTTGTGGTCGTCTTCTCAAAGTCCATATGCAATAGGCATGTAGGTAGTATTCAATAAATATTTGTTCATCAGTGGCTTGAAAGGGGTAACTTAGAGGGCTGAGCTGCAGCACTTGTAATTAAGGTAAGGGTTCATTTCCCAAAGTGGGCCTTTTGGGGAATTGCACAACTACTGAAGTTGCCATTCACCTGATTAGCTGTGTCGTAGGCGAGTTGAGTAGGGAGGTTGTTTTTAATCTTCGGGTCGTCCTTGGCAAGATCCACTCTGTCATTTTCTTTCTAGTTGGTAGTTTGGAAGTCCCAGCAGTACAGCTCATGGCTGGCAGTCAATTAGTTGTGAATTTATTTTTAATCTTCAGCAAATGTCCCTGGTGAACACACATAGGATGCATGATAATTACCATCAGCTACTATCTCTTCAGCTCCCCTGTGCCTGGCAAAGTACGATGCAAAACAGACAAGATATAGTTCTAGTCTAATAGATCTGACAGAGCGAATAAGGATCATTAACTTTTTGCTGTATTTTTAAAAATAATTGTTTTGTGTGGAGAAGTGATTTTCTTATTATCTGATAAAATGCTTCCTGGAGGGCTAATTTTAGAGGACTTAGGGAAGAAAGAGGAGCAACGAGAGAGCATAAAAATATTAAAATAGGTCCTTTGATAACTGTACAAGTTTAAAAATTAGTAAGTAATAGGATTACTGGGGGGGGGGTGATGCCAGTTTGTGGAGGAAAAAGATAAGAGGAACATTTTTCTGATCACACACTGGTATGTACCTTTGTCTTCTCCCTTAATGGTTCTACCACTCTAGAATAAATGTCAGAATGTATTTTATAGCCAATGTGTAACTCCCAGGCTGTTTAATTCATAAAGGAATAAAGAAAAAGAATAGTATCTATGTTTATCATGTATGGAAACTCTTTCCTCATTTCCCAGTCAGGAGCAAACATCACCTGATTGTAAAACAAACCTTTGTAAACGTACCACCATTTGATTGAAAATAACATTCCAGGGGCACTTACTTCTTTTGATGGATAGAGAAGTTCTATAATGTTAGCTGTTGAGGAAACACATTGTAGTTAATTTCTAAGTTTTGAACAAAGGATTAGTCATCCTTCAGAGCGCTTGTTTGGTTATTTTGTTATGTAGATAATCGAATAGTTTATCCGCTGATGAGAGTGATGAACTCTGAAATCTTTATGATTATTGTTTATTCATCGGCCTTTATAGGCTAAAAAATACTTGTTGAATAAAAATAGTTGGGAAACATTAATCATTAGTAAAAAGCCAGTTGCACAAAAAAAAAAAAAAAAAGCCCCATTAACATTGGGCTAACCCATTCCCACATCGCCCCTTCAAGTAAGAGCTCACTGTTGCCAAGTGTTTCCTGGGAAGAACAGGCAATGCTGAGTTTGGCACCATGGACAATTTCAAATTCCAGAAAAACCACAAAATTAAGACAGAACAGAGTCACCACAAAGCCCCCAAAGAAGAAAAAAGAGACAAATTGATTGTTTCTCCCTACTCAAAGGCATAATAAAGGAACATTAAGATTTACTCGAATTTTGCATTTCTGTATATTTTATTAATAAATAAAAAACTTGGAAGTGCACTTTTTCACGTGCAGCCATGTTCAGATTTGATACAGAACACAATGTCCTGTTCTTTCTGAATGTGACTACAAGGAGAGAGAATAAAGATCTGTTTAGAACAAATAAAGAACACAGCCCAAAGCCACGCGAAGGCAAATGAGTGTGGATGTGAGAAGCTTTGAACTTTTTCCTTAAAATTAGGAAGAAAGCCTGTGAGGGCTGAGAGTCAGCTGGTCTGCCTGAGGGGGCAGCGTCCTCGCTCTGGTATGTGACTCTGAGGTCAGCTTCTCCAATTGGTAAAAGTGAGGTCTTTCCAACCGGCCTCCAATTTTCCCCACCCTTAGGGAGATGGCATAACACCAAGAGGTGGGGCCTGGGGCAGTGGAAAAACCAAGAGTTCTCAAGTCCCCCAGGCCTGATGAGTTGGACTGTTTAGAATTTGCTCACTGTGTGACCTTGGGTCAGTGCTATGGGCTCTCTGAGACCCAATTTCCTTATTTGCAAAAAGCAACAATAATAATATCTTCCTTGTCGGAGTTTCGTGAGGATTAAATGAAACAATATATAATCTGTTTCTAGTAAAATGACTCAATACCATGGCTTGGCACACTATGAATGTGACCACTTGGGAGTTCCCTTTGGTTCTTTATTCATTCATTTACTTACTCATTTAAAAAGTAGGAACCGGGCCCCTGCCATGTGCCGGATTCTGAGTCTGCAGGTGTGGGTTAGATAGACATAATCCCGATGCTTTTTGGACCACAGAATCCTGGAGGCAAATGACGGGTGAGCAGTAATGACAATCCATTGAGATAGACTAGGTTCTAGAGACACCCGTTTCGAAATAATTTGTAAGTAGTATGGTACTGAAGTTTGAGAATAATTTGCTTTTACATTCAAATAACGCATTTAAGGTAATACTTATTACAATTGTATTCTCACTCATTTATGGTCCACAATGCCTTTCTACTGCTCCAAAGAAATGGAGGTAGAAAGGCCCGTGCAAGAATGCACCTCCCCAGGGACACTACAGGCTGACCTAGCTTTTTATCAGTGCTAAGTGAGTAGTGCTGATAATGATAACCATGATGACGAGGATGATAAGTGACTTGACACAAGGCTGCTGAAAATGCAATTTGGTAGAGTTTTGTTGAGACTTTCTGCTATAAAAGTCAATTATAAGACAACCCAAATAGTCTCTGTGAACTTAATTACAGACAACAGGATTTTACGTCCCCTCCAGAATAGCTTTGCGTTTTATTTTTTTAGCATTGCATTGTAAATGAAATTTTGGAAATAGAACCGATATTACAAAAATGTATCTTTTCAAATGAGATTCTTCTTATATAAATACCTGCCTGAAAAGGGCAGATCAGGTGATCCCACAGAGCTTCCGGCCTGTGGCTCTATCTTGGGGCATTTGGTGTATCCCTGTCCCCCCTGTTCTTGGCACACAGCCAACAGAGACAGCAGGAACTTACTGAGAGTACCCATCTGGCCTGGCACAAACACCACCCACTGCCCTTAAGTTCCCTTCACTCAGATGGCATGGGAACCTTGCTGATGCCAGCTTCATGATTGAAGCAAATCCTCCACTGTCACACGGGCTAAACTGCCAGAGTTGTCACTAGGGAGATTCAGAAAGATCCATGGAAGCTCTGTGGTTGAGCAGATGGGAACATGACTCGTATCCTCTAAGAGAACACGGGCTCATCATGGACATTCCCAGAGTTCCTTTTAAAATCATCTTTCCAAGACCATATTGCTCCTGGAAAGATTTGGTGGGCTTCTCCACACAGTTAATAATGTATAAAATCATTTTTCTGAAAGTCACAGAGACCTACTATTGTGATTTTTTTTTAGTCTTGTCCTTTCTTTTTTAGACTGATAATATCTCACTATTTGACATATATCTCTGTGTTTTTAGGAAGGTGGGTAATATTCCAATAACTAATCATATACTAGATTATATTTTCAGGGTTTTTTTTTTTTTTTGCTGTTTTTTTGGCCAGGGCTGGGTTTGAACCCGCCACCTCTGGCATATGGGGCCGGCACCCTGTCCCTTTGAGCCACAGGAGCCGCCCTTTTTTCCCCGGTAAGATATATGCCTGGTAATATGTGCTAAAGAGTATCCTTATTAAAAACCTCCTTTATTCTGGAAGATTTCAAACTTATATGAAGTTGGCAGACCAACATCTAGTGGACGCCTGCAATGCATTACTGAGGGTCAACAATTATCCCCACACGAGCAGTAAATTTTTGTCTACACTTCTATATCCTTACCCTTCCATATTATTTTGAAGCAAGTCTCTTGAACATTATATGATTTAATTCGTAAGTGTTAAATATATATCTCTAAAAGATATAGACACTTTTTGTTTTCTACCATTATCGAAGCCAAGGGACTAAAATAATCCTTTAATATCATAAAATATTCATAGGTAATATTAAAATTTCCAACTGTCTTATAAATGCCATAATTTTTTTTTTGTTTTAAATTTTAGAGACAGGGTCTCATGCTGTCACCCAGGTTGGAGGGCAGTGGTGTCATCACAGCTCACTGCAAACTCAAACTCCTGTGCTCAAGTGGTCCTCCTGCCTCACTCGCCCAGGGTGCTGGGATTAGAAGTGTGACCCACTGCACCCAACCCTCCATCCCGTAATGTTGTACACTCTCTTTTTCTTTCTTTTTTTTTGTAATGTATACTTTCTTTTTCTTTCTTTTTTTTTTTTCCCCCAGGATACAAGTTGAGTCCATACATTACACACAATGTGATTGGTTGATATGTCTTTTGAATATTTTTCTAAATTGTGAGTTCTCCTCCTACCCTTTTTCCTCCCTCTTGAATTATTTTTTATAGTGTTTCCCACAGCCTGGAATGTACTGATGGCATCACTGCAGGGCAGATTAGCAGTTTTCTATATCTTTTGTATTTCTCGTGAGTTGATAGTTGTGCATGTGGACTTTATTAAATCCAGGTTAGATCTTTGTTTTGTTTTGTTTTAACATGACTACTTCATAGAGATGTTGTGGGTTTTCACAGGGAAGCCGAGGGTGTTTGCTCGACTCTTTCTGTGATGTCAGCAGCCACGGAGGCTCCGTTAATGAACCACTAACTCATGACAATTTGCAAAGTGGTGATCTTCTCATTCTATGATTTCTTCCTTACTTCTTAGCCAAAACATTTTTATCGAGTGACACTTCCTTTTAGTGACTGTACAGGTTGTGCAGTTCACCTAGGAAAGGATGAATTAAAGGCTTGATTCTTTTTTTCAGACTTTGTTCACCAGGGGTAAGGAAGGACTTTTTTTTTTGTAAGTGTAATTAGACCCCATGGATTTAAACATATTTGTCATTGAACCTCTCACCTTTTGTAAAATTATTAATGCTCAAATTGCCCCAGTTTTTGTGAAAAGGAACAGAAGCCTCTTTAAGTCGACTCTGTGTCCTGCTGATATGATCCTAGTAGTTTATGATTGTTTTCTTGCCATCTGCTTTGACAAGATGTTGCGGACTCATCTTTATATCTTCTGTACTAATCCTCTGGGTCTTTCGAAAATGGTATTGGAGACCATAATCTGGATCTAGGAATGCTAATGCATGCATGCGTATTTATGGATGTAGGACAGCTGTCTGGAATTTATCCAGCTATGTATGGCTCTATGTTTTCTGTTACATGGTTATATACTTTCTGGACCACCCTTGTGTGTGTGTGTACATATGAGATATATATGTATATATACACACATCTTATGCGTATATTATGAAAAATTTATCTTTTTTAAAAAGATAAGCTATATTGTGAGTTTGTATTGGTACTGCCAGATCATATTTGGGGGAACTAGTTTTTTATTTAATTTATTCTACCATATACCTGTATCTTTTTTCCATGTTGAGAACCCTGTTTCTCAAGGTCATTGGGATGACTCAATTAAAATATTGCATGATTTTTCTGTGTGATTCCATAATAATCACATAACAATTTCAGATTAGCCCTGTGAATAAAATCACCACAATATGATCACCTGAAACTATGAAACATTTTTTTTTTTTGAAATTTTTTTCCCCTCTCAGGTATATTCTGCTAGGAATGCCAAGCAAATGGTTATGTTTTAAAGTTACTTAAAACAGTCTTCTTGTGTGGTTTGCCAATAACCGAACACTGAATTACATTTTATTTTATGTTTCATTATTTGAAAATTGCTTTTAAATTTTTTTGTGCAATAATTGAAAATATTTAAGTGGTTTCAAGACAAATATCCCGAACAAGGAAGATTAGAAGAAATTTGGTTTCTGTTTCTGAACTCTCCTGGTTTAGATTGCATTTGTAATTTTATGTTTTTTTCTCCAGTTGCTTTTTAAAAATATAAGCTGACATGTATATATATACCCATATTCCCTCCTTTTGTATCCTCCCTTTTCTTAAATATAATTGTATGTTCTGCAGAATTTTCCATACCTTGCCTTTTTTCAAGTAAGAATATACCTTTCCTCATGTGGTCCATTTTATTTGTTTCCTCTCTCTAGTTTTTAAGTGTGCATGTTTGATGTTTAAAAAGGTTTGCCCTTTTCTTTTTTCTTTCTTTTTTTTTTTTTTGCAGTTTTTGGCCGAGGCTGAATTTGAACCCTCCACCTCCGGCATATGGGGCTGGCACCGTCCTTTGAGCCACAGGTGCCACCCCTCCACTTTTTTTAAAATTAAATCATAGCTGTGTACATTAATGCAATCATGGGTACAGTGCGGTGTTTTCATATACCATTTGAAATATTTTCATCAAGCTGGTTAACAGCAGCCTTCATGTCATTTTCTTAGTTATTGTGTTAAGACGTTTATATTCTACTTTTAGAAAGATTCACTTGTACCCTTGTAAGATAAACCATAGAGGTGATCCCTCAAATCACCCTCCCTCCACCTATCCACTCTCCTTCCTCTCCCCCTCATATTCTTAGGCTATAATTAAGGTTATAGCTTTCATATGAAAGCTATAAATTAGTTTCATAATAGGGCTGTGTACATTGGTTACTTTTTCTTCCATTCTTGAGATACTTTGCTAAGAAGAACATTTTCCAGCTCCATCCATGTAAACATGAAGGAGGTAAAGTCTCCACCTTTCTTTATGGCTGCATAGTATTCCATGGTGTACATATACCACAATTTATTGATCCATTCATGGATTGATGGGCACTTGGGCTTCTTCCATGACCTAGCAATTATGAATTGGGCTGCAATAAACATTCTGATACAAATATCTTTGTTGTAATGTGATTTTTGGTCTTCTGGATATATACCTAATAAAGGAATTGCAGGATCAAATGGCAGGTGTATTTTTAGTTCTCTAAATGTTCTCTAGACATCTTTCCAAAAGGTGCCCTTTTTTTTATTGTTGTCTTAGTGCTAATATTTAAAAAATACCCATCCTCCTCTGTCCCCTACCTTGGATGACAGCTGAGTTCCTAATTGAGATATAATGATGCAGCTAGTATTGCATCTTAATCAGTATTAAAATAATTTAATTTGCTACTTTTAATAACTATAGATGATCAGAAAGCTACTACGTTCTTCCACGCTCCTATCTTGATGGTTGTGCTGAATCTACTCTGTCATCATAGCAAACATAATTACAGACTACGTGTGTTTTCTCTCACAGCCTTCATTTCGTCAAATATAAATATATTTGGACTGCAGATATATACAATGGCTTCCACTTTTCGGCTCTGGTATTGGAATTCAAGTATATCTTCTCACTCAGGTTTTGCCGTAGATGTTTTTGTATTTTAATTGCTTTTTCTTTTTAAAGAAGATTTATTTAGGGGGCTTTGAAAATTATGCCACTATTACCACCTTCTCAGAAGCCTCAAAACTGTGTGAACGTGGAAGAGTTTTCCCTTAACTGTTTATTTTACATAAGCTGTATTATTTTTAGTACATGCTTCTGTAGGATGTGTTGTTTTTAAGGAAGGCATATATGGCATTACATCAGAAATGCTTATTGTGGAAGCATCTTATAAACAGATTTAAACAGAGTTTTGGAAGAAACACCATAAAGCACTTTGAGCATTCATTATTCAATAGCATTATTTTTGTGTTGCTTTCGATTTGCATCCCTAGAGAAAGAGATATTCTTTGTGTACCTGAACGTTAAACATGTAATTAGAAATAAGAAAAGGGAACTGGAGGAAGAGAAGCAAGAGAAGCAGAAAATGTAACATCATACCCATAACCTAAGTTTGCTCTTGACTTTAAACTTTGTTCAGATCCTTTATCAGTTCTTGGTAGAGTCATAAAGCACTGGATTTAGCATCATTAGCGTAATGATGAGATTTTTTTCCCTTTAAGCAAATCCTTTATTTTAGAAGAAAAGTAAAACGTTAACTCTTAGGAATCATTATGCAATAACAAAGAGCAGTAAAATTTTACAGTGTTTGGACCAAGTCCAGTGACTCACTGGTTTGTGAAAAGTTCAGGAAAAATTGAGTAAATGGCTCACATACTGGGAAGTTTAAGTAATAAAATGAGAGGTGGGGTAGGGAGATGAGGAACACTCATGGTAGAGTTTCTGGGCAGTGTTACCTTAGATCAGGCGTCCTCAAACTAAGGCCCGTGGGCGACATGCGGCCTGCATAGGACATTTATCCAGCCCATTGGGTGTTTTTGCCCCCGCTGCCTGTCCTGCTTAGCAGCCGACTCGTCCCGGGGCCCACAGTCTGGCCCTCCAACAGTCTGAGGGACAGTGAACTCGCCCCCTGTTTAAAAAGTTTGAGGATCCCTGCCTTAGATTATAGTACTGTGCTGATTATAGACATAAGAAGATTATCATAATTATAAGAGTACATGTTTGGTGTAAAAAAAAAAACTATGGTGGTAGAGCCTCAGGGCTTAAAAAGAACTTGGGAGGTATTATTATACATATTATTTTTTAATTAATCTCATCTTTGCTCCCTTGGTGCTTAGAAAGAAAACTGAGCGGAATAATCATAACTAGAACATGTTGGTTCTTACTATAAAGCTAAGGGGTAGGAAATCTCCCTGCAGGTGTCTCACTGGGTTCCCCTATAGCACCATGAGAAACACCAGTGAGGAAAGTGATGTACAGAGAACTTAAGTGACATGCTTAAGGTCACAGAGCTGGGGAATTGTGGAGCCTGGGTTTGAACCCAAGTTAGTCTGACTCCTGAAATGTATTCCTGGCCAGCACATGATAGTGTCTTCAAAAAAAACACGGTTTAATGTGGGAAGGTGAAGCCTCAAAAGGATTCTAGTTTTGTCCAAACTAAGTTCCATTTAAGGAGCCAAAACAAAACACTGTTCAGAAAATGCAGTTCTCGCTGGAGGATATCACAGTCCCCACTCAGCTGATGTTCAGTTGCTCAGCTGCTATGTTCAGTAAGTTTTTCTAAGACAGATGTCAGGAACATACAAATGAACGAGACACATCTCTGCCTTTGTGTCTAGTGGATGCAACCAGATGTTTGTGGAGCAGAGTGGAAGCTCCATGCTAGAGCATTGCCAAGGTTACACAACCAGGTGTTTATGGAGTAGAGTGAAAGCGCCAATCTAGAGCATTGCCAAGGTTAGCCTGTGAGCCGCAAGATGTTGGAAGACCAGGGGAAAGATGGTGAGCGGTGAGAGGTTCCCTAAGGGTGACCAGCTCTGCTTGGTTTACCTGGGACTTTCCCAGTTGTAGTGCTAAAAGTACCTCATTCAAGGAGGAAATGCTTCAGTCCCTGGCAGACTCAAATGATCGGTCTCACAGGTTTCTGCCTGTGCAGAACATTACCAATTTCCCATTAGAGAACTAGGAAATTCCCAGTCAACCCTGCTAGGAACATTGCTATTCATGATCATCACCTTCAAAATGATGGTTTAGTCTTCTGAGAGCAAGATTCAGTTAAGCAAACTTGATTTTCAACCTTATTCAAACTGGGAATTCAAAGGGTTTGCTTGGTTTTCTTGTGTGGTGAGAACCCATGTTGCCCTTAAGGACTTTGCAATTCCAAGTGTGAAGATGCAGGCAATCCTGTGTGGGTTCAGTGAGGACAATAGTCGTACAGAGACAGCTTGTGATGGAGCAGACTGTTTAATGAATAAGGAACTATGTTAGACAGGCTCCATGTTCAAAAGTCAACTGGCAGGGTTTCAAGAGCAGCCGCATCATCAGAGCAGTCTTGCATATGCAGCCCTGTACTGCGTGGTCAGGGTGGCCCAGCTTAATGTGCCCTTTTACAGGGCCTGAGGCTTATCACATGCGTCACCAAGGACACCCTTGTATTAGTTTGAACCTTCCAGTGTCACGTTTCCATTTTATGACAAGGCTTGCCCATTATATTACCACTGTAAAAATGTTCAGAACTTGACGAGTTGCTTTGTCAAGCATTCTATCACACAATTAAAATTTGATCCTTCCTTTCTGCTTTTTCCTTCCTCCTTTCTTGAATGCCTTTCTCAATCTTTTGTTTTCTCCTTTTCATTTCTCTTCTCTTTTCTTCATACCATTTTTCTTCCCTGTTCTCTTCCTTTCTCTTTTGCCTTTCTTTTCTTCCTCTATTCCTCCTTTCCTCTCTCCTTTATCTCTTCTTCCCATCCATCCTCTTTGAAAGAGCAGGGGGATTTTTTTTTAAATTTTTAATTTTTTTTATTGAATGGTAACTGTGTACATTGATGCACTTTGGGGGTACAGTGTGGTGTTTTCACACACAATCCAAGACACTTCCATCAAACTGGTTAACATAGCCTTCATGTAACTTTCTTAGTTACTGTGTTAAAACGTTCATATTCTACTCATAGAAAGATTCACTTGTACCCTTGTAAGATAAACCACAGAAGTGAACCCTCAAATCCCTCTCCCTACCCCCTCTCCCCCGAGCAGAGGGATTTTTGATTCTCCTTGGACGCAATACTCAAATACCTAACTAACTAGGATAGTGATAGTGATAGTGACTTGTGTGATATCACCTAAGTGATAGTGACTTGTTGAAACCTTAAACTGGAGTTTCTTTTATTTTTTTTTATTTTTTTTATTTCTGTAGCAAGAAGTCTTCCTGAGTATCTGACAGCATAGGAGGTAGGAGTTTACTGGCCAGAGTGAAATGTCAGGCAAGCCTCCTAGCTCTCCTAAAGGATGAACAGGTTTTTGATGTTTTATGAACTGGGCACTTTCTGAGGGACCTTAAGTTCTAGTGTTGGTGAGGAGAAGTAGCACATGAGGTCTTCATGTGTTGGAATGAAAGAGAAGAAGTGGGTGTTAGTGGTAAATGGAAGTTTTATCTTCTGTTGTTTTGAGGGAGGTGGAAGAGTTGGAGAGAGAAAGGAAGAGAAAAGAAGAACAAAGCTCAGGAATTGGGGAAATTGTAATACTTGGGTCCCATTCCTATGTGAATCCTGATGTTCTTCATGATTTCAGAAGTTCCAGCTTCAGGATCACTAACTGAGGTAAAGGGCTTCCTTGAGGGTCTTCGTATGAATGCCCTAGAGCATTCTTTGACTAGGAAGCCCACCCCAGACTCCATCTTGGAGACTTGTTTGCAGCTCTGGGGGTCCCAGCATGCCAGCAGAATCCTTCTCCGATGTGCGTTTCTAGAAGGCACCTGTGCATCATCACACCCCTAAATCATCAAAACCCCAGAGAGAGAGAGAGAAAGAGACTGCACTGAATGACAGCTAGACACCCACAGGCATATAGAAGATGTCTGGTTACCTGCAATCTGGGGGTGGGGTGGGAGTTGGGGCCCTTTTGTTCATGTCAGGAGATCTGTAGCAAGAAGAGTGAGGCAATGTTGCCACACACTAAAAACTCATAAAAATGAGACAGAAGAACTTTACACACATTGCCTGTGTTCTGAGTATTTGGGAGACTGGGACTCAGTAATGGAAAGGGAGAGTTGAAATTCTAGTTTTATTTTCTTCCAGCCACCCATTACTTGCTCTGTGAAGTTGGTGATTAACTTGAACTCTCTAGTCTTATGTTTGATTTGTTTGTTTGTAGTGTAATTCTCTTTGAGCCTTTTATTGTAATTCTTTTGTTCTATAATTTAGGAAGCTGGTACACTTCTGAGAAAGAGAAAGATTATTTAAAACAAAAATTACTTTCAATTTTAACCTATTTGACTATTTAGACAAACTTCATCTAATCCCTCCTAGATCTATAGTTTCAACCCTCAGGAGCTGACTTTCTGATTGAATTCAGATGATTGAATGTCTCTTGGGGATCATGCACAGAGCTTATGGGAAAAAGTCCAAGCAAGAGGAGCTTTTTTCCCTTCTTGCTGTGTCATGTGAACCACCACAATAGCTCATTAGCTTAACACTCTGGTTATCCTCCCATTTGATCCCATAATCCCATTGGTAGGCATCTACCCAGAAGAAGAAAAATACTTTTATTATAAAGATATTTGCACTGGGATGTTTGTAGCACCTCAATTCACCATCATAAAGATGTGGAAACAACCCAAGAATCCACCAACCCATGAATGGATTAATTAACTGTGGTGTATGCATACCATGAAATACTATTCAGCCCTAAAAAGGTGGAGACTTTGAGTCACTTGTATTTACCTGGATAGAGTTGGAGAACACTCTCCTAAATGAAGTATTTCAAGAATGGAAAAGCAAGCATCTCTTGTACTCAGTACTAATCTGAAACTAGTAGATTAACAACTAAAGGCCCACATGAGAGAAAACAATTCAATTTAATAAAGGGGGGAAGGAGCTTGGTTAAGTTCCCACCTACTTGGTACAAGATAAGGGTAGATGGTGCACTTCCTGGGTGAAGGACTCAACTACAGCTTGGACTTTGGACTTTACCTTACAGACACAAAGAATGTAACCTAATTGTATGTATCCTCATGTTAATCTGAAATAAAACAAACAAACAAACCCAGATTGCTTCCTTTCACCATGGTATTTCCAGGCCTCCAGAAAGTCACACTTCTTCCTTCCTTTATTCCCCCTCTCTGAACCATAGATTCTTGACTAAATTTTAAAGGAATAAAATCAGTTCCTTCCCAAAGGACTTTAGGACTGTGTTACTAGACAATAAATGAAATAACTATGAAAAATAATTGTTTCACACCTTAACTTGGAGAACAAAGGAATGACCAGTCAACATACAATCATGATTTTACACTCAAAATTTCAACTCTAGTGACAGTGAAGGATTTTTCCACGGTTGTAGGAATGTTGTTACATTTTACTTAATTTCTCTGTAGGATGCCTGAGAAAAATATCACTTCAAACTAAAGAACATTTAAAATAAGCACTTTGAATAAATAGACTGTCTTTTTACAGGATCATATATTTCATATTTTCAGAACTAGCTAGGCATAAGATATTGGGTAGCTCTGCCACTGAAATTTTGGTTTAGGAATAAGGAAAACCATGGACAATAGAAAAAAAGAAAAACTTTTTTTCCTAAGAAATTATATTGATGGCAAAAAATATCATGTTTTTGATAGTAGTGATCTCAATACTATGCCTTTGTTTTAAAAGCATGAAAAGTAGCAACAGTAAAGTAAGATATATTAGAATTAGAAATCAAGGGAAGAAATTAACTATCAATTTAAGTCTTAGCTATGTCTTGGGCCAAGAATATTTACTTTTCTGAACTATACTATAAGAAATATGAGGCAAAGAAAATGGAAGAGAAAAGCATGATATCGGTTCCTTCCGCTAATTTCTAGAAGGCCCTTTTGAGTATTGTACACATACCCCAATTTTTTTTGTTTGGGGTAGTAAACTAGAAACAAATGTTGTCTCACTTGTGGGAGAAGGAACAGATAAAACATTAAAATTCCTCCCTTTCTTCCACCCATTGGGACATTGTCTTCCCGAGGAATATAATATCCCAGTAAAAATAGAGACACAAACCATAACCAAGGTCTCGGCCAGAGATAGTATGGAAACAACATGGTAACAATGATATTCCCAATTAGAATTTTAAAAATTCAAGCTGATATTAGATTTTTCTTTTAGGTAGTTTATCCAGAAACACAACATAGGCTAATAATGCTGTTAAAAAACAATGCAAAATATTGAGCATTCATCCATCTTATTTCAAATATGAATAGCATTCTTTGCTGATAACATTATTTTATTGACATATTTGTTCTGTGTCTCTAGTGTTATGTAAAGGACAGAGATTCTGCTAAGGAAAGAGACAAACATTTCAAAACTCTTCCCTTAAGGGATCTGATAAAAATTAGCTTTTGCAAAGGATACAAACTCTTAAAAACACAGGCAGAAGTAGAAGATAAATTACAGCATTCAGGATTTTTATTCCTTCTTTCTTGTTTTTCAGCACTGGACAGCACAGTAGCCTGAAGTCCGGCATGGAGATGGAATACAATTCTTTTCAAGGTTTGAAAACTTCTGGAAACACTTGCAGTGCTATCACTTTTGTTGACGCACATATATCAGGAATAGAAATTAAATAAATTCTGTAGCATCTCACCACGTGGCAACATATATAAAATATTTTGCAAAACATTCAAAGATTGGAAAAAAAACAGTATGGTGGCAATTTATAGACAAGCAGAAGGAGAAGTGATTTGGAAAAAGCAAGTAAACTGGATGCAGAAAGAAAGGGTGGGGGAGCTAGGCTTTGCTGACTCTATAAAAGTTAATACTATATACACCTTGAGGAAAATAAAAAGTCCGCGTAAGTTTTGATGACTCGGGTGGGGCATGAAAGTAGAAAAAGCATGAAGTGGCTTAAGTCTTCCTGCCTTTTTTACTTCATTTATGTTTTCAGCAAATTTTGTCAAGCATCTGTAGTGTGTCTGCTATCCATGGTGTTAGGTAGGGTTGCCATGGCTGAGCAGGGCTGGAGAACAGAGGGTCAGCAAAGGCAGAAAAGTGTCTGGGAAGAGACTCAGTTTAGACTGTGGAGAACCCTGAATGTCAGGCTGAATTATGACAATAGTTAGCGTTCGTTTGCTACTGTTCTAAATGTTTTACGTATCTTGACAATTCTTTCAACTACTTTATGAGATAAATGCTGTTATCACATCCATTTTATAGGCAAAAAACCCAAGGTACAGATAAATGAAATAGCCTGCCCATGTACCTGGCAGAACCAGCATTTGAATACAGGAATTACCATTTTACGGTGTGAAGTTTTTAACCATGATGCAACACTGTGAGTTGACTTCAGCTTTATTTCACAGGCAATCAGGAGCTGTTTTGTTCCAGACCAGTGTTTCTCATCCTTTTTTATCTCACAGTAGACTTCAACCTGTTGTTGAACTTGCATGGCACACTTAAAGTATGATGACTGAGAAAAGCAAAAAAAAAAAATAAATAAATAAATAAAAGAATATACACACTGTGCTTTGAACTACTTTTAAAAATAATTTAATTAATGACCTTTAAACATTTTCATGAAACACCAGTTGAAAATCACTGCTAGGGCTTAGTTTTATTTTTAAGCCAGTACCCTCCCTTGTAAAGTAAGAATAACCATAAAATTCTTCACAGGGGTTGTAGTGGAGATCAAATAACATAATACCCATATATGCAAAATTGCTTTGAAAGTTTATTTCGAGTTGTTTTGAAATATGTCACATGGCATATTTCATTGGGGATATTGTTTTCAAGCAGTACATATGAAAGTGTTCAAATGAATAAAAGCTTGAGTAGTCATTGTTTATCAATAGGTATGGGGTTTGTTTGTTTGTTTTGAGACAGAGTCTTACTTTGTCATCCTTGGTAGAGTGCTGTGGTGTCAACACCTCACAGCAACCTCCAACTCTCGGGCTTAAGTGATTCTCTTGCCTCAGCCTCCCAAGTAGCTGGGACCACAGGCACCTGCCACAATGCCTGTCTGTAATGAGTACAGTGGTATCAAAATTATCAGCTGAATGGGAGCCTTGACTGAATGATGAAAACAAGTTGGAGAAGGAAGAGAAAATTTACGACAGGGGGCTGTAAGGGATGAAGACCATGGTGGGAAAGCTGCTGTGGTTATTATGATATTATTATGTTGAGTCCCAGGCCATTTGACCAGATTTTTCTATACCTGCTCTCTGCCCTCATGTGCTAACAGTCTATGACTGTTAAGCTTTGTACCACATTTCATGCTCATGTAAGGCTCTCAACACCTTTATCTCATTTGAGCCTATCATCCCTTAAGAAACCTGCACGGAGGTGAAATTATTCTTGTTGTCCAGATCAAGAGTTTGAGACTCAGAGAGCTTGAGTGGCTTGTCCAGTTTCATAGGCAAGTAGTTTGCAACAGTGTCAGGACTCAAACCCAGATCTCTTACTCTCCAGAACATCATTCCTTCTGCAACACCTGGCTGATTCATGTCACCGTCATTATCATCAGCAGCACCATCACCATCACCATCATCACAGTTGAGCACTTACTATATGCCAGGAATTGTTCTAAGTGCTATAGATTCCACTCTTACAACAGATCTCTCTAGAATATACCCATGTCATGCATTTCTTCTGTGAAATATTAGGCTTTTCACTGAGATAAGTCCTTTGACACACCCTGGTAGACTTCTGTTAGCCTCATATTACCTTCTGTTACGATTTAAAAAAAAAATTTTTTTTTTGAGACAGAGCCTCAAGCTATTCCCCAGGTAGAGTGCCGTGGCATCACAGCTCACAGCAACCTCCAACTCCTGGGGCTCAAGCGAGTCTCCTGCCTCCGCCTCCCAGGTAGCTGGGACCACAGGTGTTAGCCACAACGCCTGGCTATTTTTTGGTTGCAGCCGTCATTATTGTTTGGTGGGCCCAGGCTGGATTTGAACCCACCACCTTAGGTGTATGTGGCTGGTGCCTTAGCCACTTGAGCCACAGGCACTGAGCCTGTGATGATATTTAATTCTATAATTAATGAGTTTGCACATGACCTGGAGCAGGAAAGTTTATCCAGTCTAGTATGATAGTAAGAGTGAGAGGGAAGGTTCCTTCTTAGGGAGGAGAAAGATTAGCACCATTCACAGGTTGGGATCTTCTTCTCACTATGGTAAGTAATTCAATGTTCCTTCTATAGCAATGGTAGCCTGTCCAGACTCCTACAAAATGTATCTCAGGGCTAAGTCTGTCTCTTTCACACGTGAGATATGAAAAAGCTAAGATAACTCCCTCCCCTGATAAACTAGCCTGAGTCAAGGGCAGAACATGAATAGCAGAAAATGGAACAAGGGAGTACAGTGTTTAGCTAAACCTCAAATGTGGCACTCTTTGACCTTTGATTGCTAAATGTTCTTTTTTAGAAAGAGAAGCATTGTTCAAGAGAATAGCAAGAACTGATAATTGAAGACAATTAAAAAGTTATAAGGAAGATACTAATTAAAAAAAAAAAAAACTTTAGGACCTTTACAGAGGTCTTCATGGAGGTGAAGTTCATAGCCCATGTTTAATAGCATTTTCCAAAGAGAAACTATTGAGATATTTGAGCTCCTCTTCATTCTAACTTTGCAGCCCTGTGACCCTGTGACCTCAGCTATGGAATACACACATGTCAAGTCAGGTGACTCAACTGGCCTGATGATTCATGCCTCTTCTTTTGCTGACAGAGAAACAAGAAGTGCATACTCTTTTACCCTGCAAAATGCCAGGCTAAAAGTAGATGTCTAGCTTGGAGGATCAGTACCTTATTTTCTCTAGTGCTACAATTTGTCCTAACCTAGGAAGGCTCTGTGTGTTTGTGTGTGTGTGTGTGTGTACATTATGTGCTTATTTGGGGGTGGAGCAGGGAAAATGCTAGTTCTCTATGTTATTAGTACATTTTCGTATCCTTGATTCTATCATTTAGTTCATTTAATTTCTCCAAGAGGACAGTTTTTCTTCTCACCAGCAATGTTCCTGAGAAACTAAAGCAACTGATTAATCACATCTTAAAAGCATTCGATCTTTTCATGTTTGAGAAGAGAGGGATGACAAAGTAATAGCACACTTTCCACTGAACAGAAAACTTCTTCTTTTTGAAATGTTTAACAAAGTGTTTCTGGAAGGAAGCTGTAACAGCTGGGTGGGGCATTGAGATATTTGTTTTATAAGTGAAGATAGGAAATTCAGATACTTCACATTATTATTAATAAAGAGAGAACTCCCTGGCTAAAATGATGTTGAATACATTTTAGATAATGGATTTAACTAGGATTTTAGTTAAACAACAACAACAACAACAACTCCTCACATTCTGTATTTTAGTATGCTCTGGTTGTTATTACAAAATATCATAGCCTGGGTGGCTTCAACAACACTTTTATTTCCTCAGAATGCTGGAGGTGGGAAGTCCCAGGTAGGGTGCCAGCCTGATTGGGTTCTGGTGAGGGCTCTCCTCCCAGCTTATGGACAGCTGCCTTCCTACTGCATACTCACTTGATCTTTCTGAGTGTCTGAACTGGGAGAGAGAGGGAAGAATGAGCTCTAAGATTTCTATCTCTTCATAGAAGGTTACTAATTTCATTATGGAGACACTGCCCTCCTCACCTATCTAAATCTTTGGAAGGTGATTACCTTCCAAAGGCCTCACCTCTGCATATCATCAGATTTGGAGTTAAAATTTCAACATATGAATTGGTGGTAGTGGGAGAAGGAATACAAACATTCTATAATACTTTGAAAGTGCATTTCTTTTTCTTAGGGTAAAAAGTTATATATTTAGAAATAGCCAGTCGAACTTGGTGTAGAGGATCCCAAATCTGTTGGCAGCATCCAAAGCCTTGTAATCAGGAGCCAGTGGAACATATGTTATCTTATTCTCTCCATCAGGCCTTCCAGGGGGTTGACCTTGGCCCTGGCATCAATGTCATAGAGCTTCTTCACAGCCTGTCTGATCTGGTGCTTGCTGGCTCTGACATCCACAATGAACACAAGTGTTTTGTTGTCTTCTATATTTCATGGCAGACTCAGTGGTCGGGGGACCTTGATGACAGCACAGTGGTCAAACCTGGGAGAAAGGCAAAATGGGGTCCTCTGGCGTGGGCCTCATAGGGTGGGTCCTCTTTTGGAGCTGAAGCTAGTGCATTTTTTTTTTTTTTGAGACAGAGTCTCACTATGTTGCCCTCAGTAGAGTGCTGTGGCATCACAACTCATAGCAACCTCAAACTCTCACTTAACCTCACTTAAGCCCAAGACTTAAGGGCTTAAGTGGTTATCCTGCCTCAACCTCCCAAATAGCTGGGACTAAAAGTGGCTGCCACAATGCCTGGCTATTTTTTGGCTGCAGTTGTCATTGTTGTTTGACAGGCCCAGGCTGGATTTGAACCCTCCAGCTCCGGTGTATGCGGCTGGCACTCTAGCCTCTGAGCTACAGGCACCGAGCCACAGTGCATTTTTTGTAAGGAAGAATTAATCAAGTAAAATAACTTACACACTTCAGTTTCCTTTGTAATAAGTAACCAATAATAAACCATTAAAACAATAGTTTTCCCTGGGGTCCTATATTATACTGAAGAGCCACAACCCTTTTTTCTTCTCTGATGACTTAATTAGAACAGGGTCATACATGGATGTTGCCTTTGCCTTCCCAATATCTTTTTTCACCCTTGCCCAGTGTGGATGTGATTGTAGTGAATTCAACCTCAGCTCCAAGGTGGACTCTGATTTGCCATCCCAATCATAAAAAGCCACTTCCCTTGCTGGTGACTGCTCACGAACCCCTACACAAGGCAATCATTTCATGACTTTCTTCTGGAGTCAGCTACTGGCTCAGGGTTGAACATGTGAGCTCCTTTGGCCCAATCAGATTGAGAAAAGACTTTTGTTCCATAACAAAGAAGTATTCTTTATTTCCCTCTGGATGGGAAAAAGGCAGCCTGTAGCCTTGTTTTTCACTGGCAATTATTTTGCAATCACAAAATTGGAAAAAAAAAAGAATATAAGTTCTACATGATATCATCAATGATCAACTTAATTAAGCAACCAAGACATCTGTTTCTTGCTGGACATCCATTTATTTGAACCAATAAGTTTCCTTATAAGCTTTTAGTATTTGTTTCAAAAACTGTTCTGATACATACAAACAGTACAAGTCTTAGTGATGAACTTAGTGGATATAGAGAGAAACTTAAAATTTATGCATCATTTGCACCACCTTCTGCAAAAAACAAACACATTTAAATTTTAAATTTGAATCTTTACATAGATTCCACTCTCAACACTAGAGGGTCGCGAAAATATCTAGGTTATCTTTGTGTTCCCAGTACCTAATATGAAAATTGAATAATTTGTCTTTACTAAATTTAGTTTAACTAATTAATGTAACATTTATTGCTTATTTAGAAAGCCTGCGTTAGCTCAGTGGTTTAAAATTTCTTTGGAATTATGACATTCTATTGCTCAATTTTGAATACTTAGACTTTCAATGAACTCATAGCCTAGTAGGGGAGGCGATATAAACAAACACTTATGATATAAAGCAATAGACATAGAAATAAAATACTTTCAAGGCTTGGGGAAAAGAGTACCTGGATCTGATTGCAGTGTGGTTTTATTGAGAACTATTTCCTGATGATTACACTCCTTTCCTTTCCTTTCCCTTTCTCTCTCCATTTTCCCTTCCTTCCTTCCTTCCTTCCTTCCTTCCTTCCTTCCTTCCTTCCTTCCTTCCTTCCTTCCTTGACAGGTCTTGCTTTGTCACCAAGATTAGAGAGCATTGGCCTCATCATAGCTCACTGCAACCTCAAACTACTGGGCTCAAGGGATCCTCTTGCTTCAGCCTCCCAGATAGCTGGGACTATAGGTATATGCTACCATGTCCTGCTAAACTTTTATTTTTTTGTAGAGACTGGTCCTTGCTCTTGCTTGGTCTATTCTCTAATTCCCAGTCTTAAACAATTCTCCCATCTCAGCCTCCCAAAGTCCTGAGGTTATATGCCAGGGCCGCTACACCTAAACCCTGAAGATTATATTCTTAAGAGTTATGTAATAGTTTATCTGGCAGGTCTGAGGGGTAGGGTCAAAGAGCAGACCTCTTAGGCAAATGAAACAGCATGTGTGAAAACATAGTTAAATGAAAAAATAAATCATGGCATGTTTAGGAAAATCTAAATAGTGTAATCTTTCTGAAAAGGAAGAAAAGAGCCAACATTTGTTGAGCAAATAAGTTGCGTTAGGAGCTGAGCTATATTAACATATATCCTCTTATTTAATTCTTAAAAAAATCATTTAATAGATTCAGAGTATGAAGCTCAAATGGGCTGGAAAACTTGGCTGTGTTTACACAGCTAGTAAGCAGTGGAGCAGGATTTGAATCTGGATTGGCTCTGGAGCTAAAATTTAGGCTTTTCTTATTAAAATATGATTCATGTCTGAATCTTAGGGCACATGTAAGTCATGATAAAAAGATAAGCCTTCAAATTTAGGGAATGCCAGATATATGGAACCTTGTGTGCCTTACTAAAGGGTTTGGATTGTTTGCTGTAGATGACAGCAAGAAGAGGTCTAGTAGGCAGTTGAGAATACAAGGCTGTGGCAGAGATAATTTAGCTGGTGATAAAAAAATTGGGAGTTTTCACCTATTTGTTGTATTCATTACATACCTGTAGTCACAACGATCCCAAAGTAACATTTAGAGTGAGGAGGGATAAGGCCAAAACAAAGCTTGAGGAACTTCAATATTTAAGGATATTTATAGAAAAGGAGACTGAAAATGACTAGAGAGTTGGGAAGAAAGCCAGGAATGATTGGGAAGATTGAAGCCGTAAGAGTCTAGAATTTTAACCTAGATGTAGCAGCTGAGAGTATTAACTATCAATACTTCAGGAGAAGGCAACAGTAAGGTTCAATTCTCTGATGAAAGTTCCCTCATCCCCATCCCTGTTCTACCCTAATAAGTGATAAGTGGCAGTTATTACAAGGCAGTTATTCCCACTCCTATTTATAAAATATAATTCATGCAACTAGGCTGGTCACCCAGTGGGAATGAGATATTTTAGGAAACACCAATATTAGGAATCCTACTGGAATCTTGAAGTTGGAAGAGACCCTAGAAACCACCTAGTCTCTTTTTGATACAGTGAATGATCTAGTTTTATACTTATGCCAACACTTGCCCATCCAAGTATACCAGAGGCTTATTCCTGATATCATTGAGGTTAGAGGCCTAGAAGATCCCTGAGTTTTCTTACATGCATTGATCATTTGCTCTTTAGAATGTATCAGTGATAACAACAATGAAAGTGTACATTTTTATATTGCCCTTTGGGTATCTTCCAGGATTCAATACTCTCTCATATTTATGATTTGATTCCCTCCACCAGTCTGTGAGGTAGGCATAGAAATTAAGTGTTCCACTTTATAGATGACCAAACAAAGCTTCATGGATGTTAATGTAAATTAACTTGAGGTCCCTTGGAGGTTAATTAATGAGGTTAAAAGAAAAAAAAATCAGCCTGATTTCTAATCCTTTCTTAATCACAATGCCATCAGATGAATGATTGTGTACTGATCTCTCTCTTTCTTCACTTTTTTTTTCATGTAATGCTTGTTTCTTCAACTCTGCAGTAATCCTCATAGAGTGAGTTCCAGATTTATATCTTTTGGCTGAATCTAACAGTAAAGATGGCCCATGCCCAAGAGTCTTCCACATGTCAGTTTCCTGGCATTTGGACCACATTTCCAGGCCTGCAGTGGAGATTTAGAGATGAGTGTTGCTTACTTAAGTGAGTAGGATCTCCTTTAGAACTGGATAAAATGATGACATAGTTCTATTTTCATGGCAATTAAGTGAGCTATTAAAGAGTCCTCTGGGTAATTTAACCACTATAGACATCAGTTGTGTATGTCAGGCCTGTTAAGAACGTTTTCCTTTAGTGTAGACTCTGCACAGTTCTCTGTCCTGGTCACATTGACAAGACAGCTACTCAGCTTGCCCTTCACAATGTGCTAGAGAGCAGGAGCCACAGAACATGGACATCTCATGCCCTCCAAGTGCAACTATGTGTAAAGAAAAATTTCATACCCAAAGATAGACATGACTTTTTATTTTTCTGACTTTTTTTCTTCTGTCATCTAAGAGCAGTGTTGGAATTAGATTTCAAGTTTTGACATTTAGATGTCTAGAGATACATTGGATTCATAACTTAAAAAGGAAAATCTGTCCAGAAAGATAACTTCTGTGGCTAGAAACCTTCAAATGAACCTGTGGCTGTGCTTATGGTCTACCAGTTGGTTTTGACTGTTTTTCACTGTGGGCCCCCTGCTCCTAACCCTGGGTATTCTTCTCTTTGAGGGCACTGCTCAGAGCAAAGAGGAAGGAGAAATCTATGACCAGATTAGGATGTATCTCTCCTAGATATAAGGAGATTTGATCTCTCTACCAAGCTCATACTATCCTACCCTTATCCACCTGGCCCATCTCTCTCTGTCTCTCTCAGAAACACACAGACATGCACGGGGATGATGAGAGCGTATCATTAATAAAATGAAAAGAAGGGAATTGTTTAGGTGTCTTTAAATTCTCGTTGACTTTGTCCTTTATGGATGTGCAGAAGTAAGTAGCAACCTTTAGAGAGGAACACAGGGATTTCCTGCCACTCTGTTTGATCTTGCATTAACTCATTGGCCTTTCCTTGACTTCGCCCCCTCCCTCTCATCATAAACTCGGTGCCCGCAGATGTAATCTGCTTGCCATCTCCATTCAAGCTAACCTTTTTTAGTGCCTAGCCGCAATTTGGTTTTGCTGAGTAGTTAATCTGAATGAGGAGGAATCTGCAAGGCCACTTGGCAAGACATGAGATTTTCCATTCTTTTTGGAAACCAAGGAAAACACAATTATTGCCTCACACATTTCTGAGTACTCCACAAAGAATCCCTTCTTTACTTCCTTAACTGCTCCCTTTTATCCATGGCCACTCCCTGATTGCTTAGTCTGAATTTATCTGACCAACATTGAGACAAACATGTCTTTGGGTCTTGAGAGATGACTGAATTTCTCAGTTGAGAACAGCTGTCCTACAAGTAGGAAAACATTTGTTGGGTGCTTGCTGCATGCCAGGAACTGCAGGAAGATGAGACAGCCACTGTTCTTTGTGGAGAGTTGCCTGTATAGTAGGTGAGACTGTCATATAAGAGAGTACTACAATTTCTACGTGAAAGACTCTCAAATCAAAAGAAGCTTATTCTAAATATAAGACAGTGAAAAGAGTCTGCAATGGCTTTGGGGGTGGTGGATAGGGAAAACGTTCTGGTAGAATTGAGCTCTGTGACTAGATTTTGGAAGATGAATAGGAGTTTGTCAGATGACGTGTGCACATCCTCTTGTGTACTTTGAGTCATCTCTAATTACCTCTAATACCTAATGCAATGTAAATGCTATGTACTATACCTTCTGAGGGCAAACCTACATCTATGGGATAGCCCATGGGTAAAGAATCTTTTCGTGTTGGAAGACCATGTTAATTGTGATGTAATCTGAGAAGTCTGTATTCAAGAAACTTCAATTAGATATATTTAAAAATGTACATTATTTTGTAAAGTCTACTATATGCTTACTAATTTCAAAACATGAAAACTATTTAATTTTAAAGTTAACTAAGCTTTTAATGACTGTGTTGTGTCTGTTTTTTGTTGGAAAGCATTTGAATATTTGGTTGTAGCATGGAGGTCCACCTTGTCACTTGATCCTCTAGATGGGTATCCGTCATGTGTGACTTTAAGGGTTTCTTGATTTGGGTTAGGTGGGAGAATGTAAATTCACAGCACGAGGTTGAAAGGCAAGAAAGCATTTTTGTTTCCCAGCATAGCTGAAGGCTGAGTATGCTACTGCACTTTCCCATGTTTCAATTGGATCTTTCTCAGCATCAAACAATGTCTTTAAAATGTCATCTACCGAGGGCTCACGCAATTCCATCTGTAATTCTTTGGGTGCATTGGTGATAGGAGAGGCTGAAATGCCAATCTGAGTGTGAGGTCATGATTCTGAAAGTGAACCTTTCGTTGTATTCTCCAATGAATAAGTC
Organism: Otolemur garnettii; assembly: GCF_000181295.1. Lineage (NCBI taxonomy): Eukaryota > Metazoa > Chordata > Mammalia > Primates > Galagidae > Otolemur > Otolemur garnettii. The sequence goes on along the minus strand of NW_003852402.1, from coordinate 29,529,341 downwards.
TATATAACAGCTATGTATTTTTCAAATTATTTGCATATAATAGCACCCTGCTCCTGGGAATTTCAGATGAACTTTTGAAGTGTTTTGAAACCGGATAACTCCTTTTTTTTTATTTTTCAAAAAGCTTGGATTTTTTTTTTTCCACATACACATATAGACTTGGTTTTACCTTGGAAAGAAATATTCAAGCCATTACGATTTGACATGATATTACACAGCAATGGTGCATTCTTATAGAAATCTTCTTTTAATAATTCACATTGATGATTCTGTTCTTCATAAAATATGACCATTCGTTCTCCCAGAGACATAATTTTGGATGACCTCTGTCCCTGTGATGGCCAATACATTTTAGAATGATAAGGCAAATCCACACTGAATATGTTTACCTGTTATGAAACCAATGATACCATGCTGCATTTGCAGGAATATTGTCAGCAATGCCTGTAACTTGTTGCAAAGTGTCACTCAAAACAGGAGCTTTAGCAGAGATTTTGCTGATGTAAGATACAATGAAAACCCATGAGAGTGTCTGTATCTGTTAATATTTTTTATTTGTGCAATAAACCACCCTTCATATTTTCTTGTCATGGAAGTTGCATTGTCCGTACTTATCTCACTAAATTTACCAAATTTAGTTCAACTTCACAACATTTATCTTAACAATCACTGAAGTTATCTATTTCCTGTGTTCTGTCTGCAAGAGTGCCCAAAGTGAGTAACTCTTCACTGCAAAGAAAATCTGATTAAACCAGTGCCAAGTCATTAGTATCCATGGATTCATCCAAAGTGCTTTGGTAATATATGTTTTCCTTTTGAAACACTGTATGAAAGTGTTTTGTTAAGTTGGAGCCTACTTCACACTGCTGATCAGTTATGGTTCTTCTTGAAAGAGGCCATTGTCTGTACTACTGAAGCATCATCAGGGTCTAAGCACCCTACATCTTCAACAATGCATTCTTTCACAATTTCTGCATCACTGAATTGCTTCCTTCTTTTCCTGAGTATATAAGCAACTTTGTAAGTTTTCAGTCACATTAGTTCCAGGTCTTGTTGTTGCTTGAAAGAATTGTCTTTGCTTTTCATCTTTTGGTTTCTGCAATTCAACCTTCCCTGGCTCTCCCTGTAATCTAAAATATTTGTGATCTTGATGAGTGTTAAGATGCTGATGAGCACTGAATTTCTTTAATGTTGATATTGCAATATCACAAAGCAAGCAAATCATCTTACCTTTAGCAGAAACAAGATAATATTGCAATTCCCAATCCTCATCAAAAAATCTGTTTTCTTCCTTCAATATTCTCTTGGTCTTCTTTGATGTGATGACCTGTTAAGCAGACAGTATTCAAAAATTCTGTAGATCTGTGAAATTATTCACCAATTCTACTCTAAACACAGTGCACCATTGTCAAAAGCTGCTAACAGATTGGCAAACTCGACCCACATAAACTCTTGCCAACCAGCCTCATGTGGTGCTAGTGCCAGTCAGGCAGGAGAAGTGAGAACTAAATCATAAGCATAGCAGCCACCAACTTAGCCCTTATAGCTTGTCAGTGTTCTAATTGTGCTGGTCAGTCTGGAAGAAAGTCGTTGGTATTTAAATATACTCACTCTAAAAATGAAATGAAACCATAAAAGATGAATGAAATGCATTAATAAAAATAAAAGGATTTGTTCTGTAAAATTTAGATTCAATCAAAAGGCTGCACTCAAGGACCTAGAAGGCCACAGGTCCCACACCCTTGGTATGGCCTATGACTCCAAGCCTACAAACCTGTACAGCGTGTTACTGAACTGAGGACTGTGGGCACTTGTAACACAAAAGTATGTATTTGTAGGCTCGGCGCCTGTGGCTCAAGTGGCTAAGGCGCCAGCCACATATACCTAAGGTGGCAGGTTTGAATCCAGCCCGGGCCTCCAAACAACAATGATGGCTGCAACCAAAAAATAGCCAGGCATTGTGGCGGGCGCCTGTGGTCCCAGCTACTTGGGAGGCTGAGGCAGAAGACTCACTTGAGCCCAGGAGTTGGAGGTTGCTGTGAGCTGTGATGCCACAGCACTCTACCCAAGGGGACAGCTTGAGGCTCTGTCTCAAAAAAAAAAAAAAAAAGTATGTATTTGTTTATTTAACCGTATCTCTACACAGAAAATATACAATAAAAAAAAAATATAAAAGATTAAAATGGCATGCCTGGATAGGACACTGACTGTGAGTGAAACTTGGAGGATTGGAAGTTGCTCTGGGTGGGTCAGTAAGTGAGTGGTGAGTGAATTCGAAGGCCTAGTTCAGTACTATAGATTTTATAAACACTGTACACTTAGGCTATGATAAATTTAATAAAAAGCTTTTCTTTCTTCAATAATAATTTAACCCTAGCTTACTATACATTTTTAAATTTTGGGTTTTTTTTTTTTTTTTAGACAGAGGCTCACTTTTTCACCCTAAGTAGAGTGCTGTGTGGTATCAGCTCACAGCAATCTCAAATTCTTGTACTCAAGCAATCTTCTTGCCTCAGCATCCTGAGTAGCTGGGACTATAGGCACCCACTACAATGTCTGGCTATTTTTTTTTTTTTTTAAGAGATGAGAATCCCACTCTTGCTGAGGCTGGTCTCAAACTCCTGAGCTCAGGCAATCCACCTGTCTCGGCCTCCCACAGTGCCGGGATTATAGGTGTGAGCCACCACACCTGCCCTGGCCTCTTAACTTTATGAACTTTTTCCTTTTTTGGACTCTTGTAATAATACTTATCTTATACATTGTACAGCCATACAAAAATATTTTTTCTTTCTATCTCTATTCTGTAAACTTTTGTATTTTAATTTTTTAATTTTATTTTTTTACCTTTAAAACTCTCTTGTTAAACACTAAGATAAAACACACACACACACACACACATTAGGCTGGGTCTACACAGAATCAAGATCAGCAGGATCACTACCTCTTACCTCCACATCTTGTCTCACTGGGAGGTCTTTCGAGGCCTAACATGCATGGAGCTGTCATCTTATGTGATATCATGCTTTCTTCTTGGAGTGCCTCCTAAGGTCCTGCCTGATGCTATTTTATAGTTCACTTCATTTTTAGTAAGTACAAGGGGTATGCTATAGCATAACAGTAAAATGTATAGTATAGTAAATATGTAAACCAGTAACATGATTATTATTATCAAGTATTATGTACTGTCCAGTACACTATTGCACTAGCCTTTTCACACTGGCAGTGTGATAGGTTTGTTTACACCAGCATCACCACAAGTACATGAGTAATGTACTGCTCTGTGATGTCTGGAGGGCCGTGATGTCAGTGGGTGATAGGAAATTCTCAGCTCTGTTACAATCGTATGGAACTGCCAGTGACCGAAATGTCATAATGTGGCACAAGATTGTACTGCATTGTTTAATTTCTGTTATTTTTTAATGGTTGCATTGTTATTTTTTATTTCCCCCCAATACTTTCTAGCTGAGGTTGGTTGAACCTGCAGATGCAGAAGCTGCCGGGTACAGAGGTCCAACTGTAGTTGCAGCACAGACTGGATGGCCACAAAGCTCCAACTATTTACTATGTGGTCCTTTGTAGTAAAAATTTGCTGATGGAAATAGCTCATTAGTTAAGGGGACAGAAGATAATGAATTGAACTCACACAGGAGGACTGGAGAGGAACTGAAGATGCAATTAGTACTTAGGAGGCAGTGAGGATAGAATTCGGTGACTGAAAGGGTTGCAGGAAAAGGCAGAGATGTGAGAGACCCAGGAAGCTTGAAGGTTTTCCTAGTTCTCCTTTAGATAAAGTTCTGGCATCGTGTCTTGCAAAAATGATGCAAAAGAAGCTGTCTGCATCCCCAAGGAGCTTCACATCCAGTAGAACAGAAAACATGTGTATGCAGAAATACGTAAGGTTGAATCTGATTAGGTCATGGAATTTTAGGGGAGAGAGATGAGGTTTAGTTGAAAGTTCAGGGGAAGTTTACAGGGAGAAGGATTGTTTGCAGTTGGAAGAATAGGAAAGAATTAGTTAGACACAAGGATGGACGGCAGGAAGCACATCTTGGACAGAGAAGCTGCAGGAATGCAGGTGCAGATGTGGACCCCAGACGGGGGAAGACAGGAGTGCCAACTTCAGGAGCATGGGCGTTAGTGGACAGGCCACGGAAAGCTTCCAGATTTGAGCAGGAGCTGTACTTGGCTTACTCTGGCAATGAGGTTAGTCACTTAGACAGGGAAGAGACCAAGAAAGAAAAGGAAACTGACATTTGTTCTTCAAAGCTTCACTTTGCTCTCTGAGCAAACACCTGTCCTTGCCACGTGCCCCTGTAACATCCTAGGGCTCCCTGGATCAGAGCACTCATTACGCTGAGCTGTGATTGTTTACGTCTGTAGGGCACCAGGGGTCAGGAAGTGTGACATTTTATAGGAAGTATGGCACAGCTGGTAAGACATATCTATACTTGATTCCTATTTGTTTTCAAAAAAAATTATTTCTAATTGACAAAATTTTACATATTTATCATGTACACCATGATTTTTTGAAAGATGTCTACATTGTAGAATGGCTAAATCACTCTAATTAACATATTCATGACCTCATATATATTTCTTATCTTTTTGTGATGAGAACACTTGAAATCTATTAGCCATAGTCACTACTGACTCCTATTTGACCTACCCTCTGGATGCCTTTGTTTAAAGAGGCTGGGGAGGAATAATTACAACCGCTTCTATAATTAGTAATAATTATAACCATTTGTTGTGATTATTAAATGATTTAATGCGTGAAAAGCACTTAGTGGCTGGCAAGTGGTGAGGGTTAATAAATGTTATTGATTTTTATTCCCAGTGCCTAGCTCAGTGTTTGGAAACTAATGAGGATTGGGTTGAATGAGTGAGTTTAAGTGCCTATAATGACATAGAGCGAATTTAAGTGCCTATAACTTGACGTTGGTTATTTCGGGGTCTCCTCACACCACCCCTGCTAGGAAAGTATTATTTCTAATTTTGGAGAAGACGAAGGGCCTCTAATGGGAAATGACAGAGCAGGACCCAGAAAGGGACCGACCCAGCCCTGCTCAATGAGGAGCTGGTGGGAGGGAGAGAATTTACAAAGATGAGCATAATGGATGGAAGGGAGTCCTGGAGGAGCTGGAGACAGAGTGGAACCAAGCGCACAGGAGGCCTCTGACCATTGTCCTGAACCAACGCTCAGGGATTACAGAGTGCAAACCTGCGGGGACGGGCGGAAAAACCCCTTAGCTGAGCAGGAGCTGGGCGGGGTCAGGAAGCCTGTTAAAGAAGGACTCAAAGAGGGCCTCAAGCCCTTGAGTGACTAGAGGAATGACGGTGTCATTTCTACGTAGGTCACTATGGAAGTTTTGAGACAGATCACATCATGGTCCATTATTTCATGTCCCTTTCTTTCTCACCCGCGCAAGTTTCAGCTTGCTCAGCTCCTCAGTGTTGCTCAGAGGGCTTCTTTCATTCCCCACTACGTGGATTTTAGATTTCTTGATTTCTGTATAGCTCAAAACTTTCTTAATGACCCACGACAGATAGGAATGGGTAGATTTGTTCTGGAGGGTGTGAGTTTAGAGATTTGTCTTTATATATACAAAGTCGAATGCTCCCAAACACTGAGCAGTGCATTGGAGATGTGGCTGGGAGCTTGGGTGAGAGGTAAGGACTGGGAGGGGAGGAGGCATGTGGACTGGAGAGTGAGCCTCGCGCTGTGGATTGAAATCCAGGGCATGGCGCAGGTTAGTCAGCCCCACAGGCTGGCTCTTGACTCAACAAGGACCCCAAGGCCCATCCCTGACACATCCATAGCCTATTTGTGACAGTGGACTTCTTCCTTGGCTGACAAAGATGTGGCAAGTACCAGAGTACAAACAGTCATCTCTCAGCATCTTTCTGCATGAATGGCAGCAGCGCCTGCAGCCAGGTGAAGCTCTCTAACACGGGGAGGAGATAGGGTGTCAGCTCCTTTATAGAGTTTGGTGCTGCGTACAGAGCCAAATCTCTCCTGCCTTGCCTCTGCACAGAGCTTTGGAAAAGAAGTGAATCTGCTTAAAACTAGTTCTCTCCTTCCCCAACCCCCAAGAATTCAATGGAAGTGAACTATTTGGCCAGAGAGGGTCATAAACACATCATAAAATCTGACCTTTCCAAGAGGGGATTATCTATAAATAACTGCGGTTATCCCCGGGTGCTAGCATAAGCCCAGTGGAGGGGCAGTGGGGAGACCTATTTCCTCGGTTCCTCGGGCATCACTCCGAGAGGTGAGCAGAAGAAGGGCTTTGCAGAGGCTCAAATATAAGCCCTTGCAGTCATATACCCAATTTCCTCTGGCAGGGGCCACTGCTGCTTTAATGGGGCTCCCTCTGCTTTGCTGAGCAATGGAATGTGGCTACCGGGAAAAGAACAAGGTTTCTGTTTCTAAATATGTCGCTGGTGAAGCTCCTTTTAAAATATTAATTGTGGCAACGTTGGACGCGCATAAAAGAACTGACAATCATGTTTGTTCAGCCCACAGAAGGTTTAATTTCAAAATGCGGTTTTGAATTGCTCTTTTTTTTCTTCTGCCTGTAAGCAATGGATTCATCAAAATCCTTTCTTCTGAATAAAAGAAGAGCACCTAATGGTGTCCACTGAGTGTCATTAATGTGGAGGAGGCAAGTGAGATGAGCGAGGGCCACGTCGTCATGACGGGGAGCTGAGTCATGAGCTGAGTGCGTTTCCTCAGGTCTCCTAGCTGATCGTGAGGCCATCATAGACTCAGAGAGGAGGCCATGGAAACCCCCTGGCCTGGGTCTAACAGATTCCTTGGCTTTCCATGATAAGTAGGACTCTATCCTGTTTGTAAAGACTCCATATGCAGAGACTATCACATAGTTACTTAGTAACCATGCCGAGGAAATCTTTTCTTGTTAGCTAAATCAGCAACTCATTTCCTCTCCGTAATTTCTGTTTAGTCATCCTAAATATGTCTTGAATGAGAATTATGGGATCCAGTGGCTGGATGTGGATTTATTTATTTATCTATTTATTTATTTTTCGAAGCAGAGTCTTACTCTGTTGCCCTGGGTAGAGTGCCATGGCATCATAACTCACAGCAACCTCTAACTCCTGGGCTCAAGTGATTCTCTTGTCTTCAGCCTCCCAAGTAGCTAGAACTATAGGTGCCTGCCACAAAGCCCAGCTATTTTTTCTATGTTTGGTAGAGACAGCATTTCACTCTTGCTCAGGCTGGTCTCGAACTGCTGAGTTCAAGAAATCCACCCACCTCAGCCTCTCAGAGTGCTAGGATTATAGGTGTGAGCCACCTTGACCAGCTGTCTGGAATTTTTATAAGCCTGATGGTGTGAACTAGATTGTAATTGCTTTGAGGGTGGAGACCATATCTCTCATTTTTTTTTTAATTTCAATACCTAGGAGGTCTAGAAAATGATATCTACTTGTACAAAGTTTTAAAGAAAATGGTGTAGACCTTGTATCTGAATAGGGGACGTACAAGCAGGTGAAAACTGGGTTTTGGGAGAGGGGTAACGACATCTTAGATATTTCAAGGGTTTGAGGCCCTCTAGAGCTCAAACCTATCTGACAAAATTTAGTATTTATTTCATAGGAGTGATTAGGAAATTAGAAAGGCTTTGGGGGTGAAAGGAGCTTTATAAAAAAAAAAAGGGTGAGAGGCAGTGGTGGTTCTAGAAGAAAGGGCCCTGTTTTTTGGAGTTAGAAGGTTTTTATTCAGAGTCTGTGCTCAGTCACCACCAGTGTGACTTATCTCCTTGAGCCACAGGTGTTGTCATCTATGAAACAGTGATCATAATACATGGGGGGTGGCGGTGGCTTTATTCACTTCACTGTTTTACTCTGGACCTAACACAGTGACCATGGTGAAGTTAGCCCTTAGTAAGGATTCATTGAATGAATGTGTAAAGGAACGACGGGTTCTCCCTGAAGAGGTTGTTTGAATAATTGAGTGGATGCTGCAAAACTCCTAAGTTGGTAATTGGCACATTTGAGGTGCCCAACCACTGACAATTGCCTTTCTCTGTCCTCTCTCCCCCCACTGTCCTGCACACACAGACTCACAGGTGAGGACATGAGAACTAGACAGGACGAGTGACTTTCCTAGTGTCACAGAGCAAGGCTTCAACTCTGCTGAAAGTCATAGCAGGTTCTCTCATCTCCAAGGGAGCCTTATTTGATTAATTATTATGACACACATTTTCTTAGAATATTCACTGCATTCTCTATATTCTTGGAAAGGACGTTCTTGCATCACTGAAGTATAATAAGCGATATCTAAATTGATTTTGATTGGGCACCATCTGGATGCACTAAGCACAAATTCACCCGGCTGGAGCCATAAGGCAAGTGCTCTATCCTGCCAATAAAAGGGTCTTGAAAGGGCTTTTGGGAAGCATTCTGAGGGGCAAACTGACACACAGCACCCTCTCCAGCGGAACACTCAGACAATCCAGATAGGAGCGCTGGCAGGCACAGCAGAATGGTTTGGAAAAGCCAGACGTCCATATGGTGAGGGGCTGGGTAAACGAGGACGTGCTGTCGGGGTTCCACTAAGCGTCTTCCCAAAGTCGCATGTATAAACCCCATGTTGTACACAAATACATCCACCCAAGAATCAGGAAATCACATTTGGGAAGGTAGAGTCGTCTCTGAGAATTTTCAAGCCATCAATTTCAGAGGCAATTCAAGTAGCAAGTGTTTCTTTCTCCTGCTAAAAGGAACGTTCTTCCTCCTCATTCCAACATTATATTTAGTGGTACTTTCTGCTCCTACTGTTGTTAGTAAATCAATGTTGAGGGCAGAGACTATATGTCAGGCTCTTTGTATAATCACCCTATTCTCTTGCCTTGCAGATAGCAGTTCCTCAAAAATGGATGTTGAACAAACGAATGTATTTTACAACTAAAGGGAAAAGAGGGCAGGTCTAACATTGATCACCTTTATGTTCTAGACACTGTGTGGTGTACCTTACAGCTATTATTTCATCAGAGCTTTAGTATCAACATGTAAGCAATCTGCTCAATGTCACAAAATTACTAAGTGGTCAAGACTGGAGTCAACCAAGGTTGCTTCTCATTCCAGAGACTATATTTATTAAGAAAAAAGCATTCTTTCAGCAGTTATGGGAATGCCCTCCACAGACCTCCTACTATTAGTAGTTTAATGGACCAAAGACCCAGCTGCTTTTCTCTGACAACTGTCTCCACTGGTGCACAGAGGCTGTGCCTCCCTCAGGCAGCTCCTAGCCAGTAGCTGTGGACAGCAGGGATGATATGGTGGGCTGACTTTGACCCTCCTTTGACCAGGAGGGTCCCACTCAACCTTCCTCCAGTCTGGCTCTTTCACTGGGATCAGATTTGCATCATGCTCTGATGACTCTCTCATCCTCCTCCAACTTCCTCTCTGTTTTTTCTCATAGATGTTTACCCCAATAAAATGCTTGAACATTTAATCCATTCTTGGAAGTTGCTTTTTAGAGGACCTAATTCTAAAGTTCTAAATATTTTCCAATTCCAAACTGAGAGTCTTAGCTTGAGTTTATTTTCATCAAACATTTTCCCCAAATACTCCTCGTGTTAGGCGAGAATGAATGCGTACTCTCCACTGTGATGGTCCGGGGCCCGCAACAAGTGAGGGATTTGTTGGAGGCTCAAGTTTCATCTCCTAATGACTGGCCCAGCATCTGTCGTCCCTGTCAGATAACAGGCTCCATGAAGTCAGAATCTATGACTATCTTGTTCCTGATAGACGCCCGTTGTTTAGAAAAGTAGCTGGGGCACAAGAGCTACCTAAAGAAAATTGCTGTATAAAGGGAACAGAATCAAAGAATTATTTTTCTACTCCATAGTATAGTCATGTTTGGATTTTTAATTTTAAAGAAAAACCTTTTATCCTCAGCAAAGTTGAATTTAAAAGGGCTCTTTAGCACGTCAGTATATTCCCTACAAGTAAAAATATCCTTCTGTGAAAGTCATGAGCTGTCTGGTGCACCCCAGGATTGACGTTAGGAAGATAGCCCCAGTCCTTTCCGTTCTTAGCTCTGGGTGGGCTCTTTCCTATTGGCTATTTTTTTTTGTCTTATTTCTTAGCATCACAATTTTTCTTCCCATTTTGATAGTTTGGGCACTTCTATTGCAAAGAACTCTACTCAAGTTGTTATTTTTCTTTGTATACATTGTATTCCCTCCTAGCTTTTTTTTTTTTTTTGTAGAGACAGAGTCTCACTTTGTCACCCTCAGTAGAGTGCTGTGGCATCACAGCTCACAGCAACCTCCAACTCCTGGGCTTAAGCAATTCTCTTGCCTCAGCCTCCCGAGTAGCTGGGACTACATGTGCCCGCCACAATGCCTGGCTATTTTTTTTTGGTTGCAGTCTGGCCGGGGCCGGGTTTGAACCTGCCACCCTCAGTATACGGGGCCAGTGTCCTGCTCACTGAGCCACATGTGCTGCCCTCCCTCCTAGCTTTATTTGACTTCTCACTGTTTCTCCAGTTCACTTGTATAAAATCATAATATAATATGCAAGATTCAATTCTTACCTTTTTGTTTGGCTCATGTGGAAATTCAGGGAGGGAGGACTGGGTTTAGTCTTTGGCCTCACTGGACCTTTTCTCTCACTTGTCTCTGAATCAGAGAACACAGATCTTTCACTCCATCTTTGCTGAGAGTGGAGCTTGGTTCTGATTAAGTTTTGGACAAAAGTCTCCAAGAGGCTCCGCGTGGTGTTGCCTAATTCCTCTGTCTGCTGTGAGCAGCCCTAACACTCAGAGGTGCGTTTTCTCTCACTCTTCACTGAGGTAAAACCAAAAGAGGCAACTCCTCTTCAGTTCTCACTAAAATCCTTGGGGACACACTTGGATCCCTTTCTGTCATAACCCTCGTCCGATCTATTAATAACCACTGCTGGTTCTGCCGTCAGGATGCATCTAGAGTCCAGCCAATTCTCGCCGCCTTCGCTGCTGCCTTTTGGAAGGAGCCCATCTCCAGTCTGCCATGTCAGTCGTCTCCTCACTGCCTTCCTTCCACCCTTGCCCCTTACAGTCCGTCCTCAGCACCTTCAGCCTGTGAGAAGATGGTGGCAGTCTGCTCCTACCTGCCACTGACAGCTTCAGCCCAGACGGTGACCACCGAGGTCCTGCTCAGTTCTCGGCGTGAGCCTCATGAACTCATTTTGCTCTGCTCCAGCCACACTGGCTTCCTGGCTATATCTTAAATGTGACAGCCAGGCCGGGCACGGTGGCTCACGCCTGTAATCCCAGCACTCTGGGAGGCCAAGGTGAGTGGGTTGCTTGAGCTCAGGAGTTCAAGACCAGCTTGAACAGGCTAAAAATAGCTGGGCATTTGATGGACACCTGTCCTCTCAGCTACTTGGGAGGCTGAGGCAGGAAGATCACTTGACACACCTACGGTGCGTCTTACAAGGGTACATGTGAAACTTAACTAAATGTAGAATATCAATGTCTTTTTTTAAAAATTTCTTATAGCATAACTATGTACATTAATGCAATCATGGGGTACAGTGTGCTGTTTTCATATACATTTTGAAATACTCTCATCAAACTGGTTTATCTTACAAGGGTACAAGTGAATCTTTCTAAAAGCAGAGTATGAATGTCTTAACTTAATGACTAAGAGAATGACATGAAGGTTATGTTAACCAGAATATAAATGTCTTAACACGGTAACTAAGAAAATGCCATGAAGGCTATGCTAACCAGTTTGACGAAAATATTTCAAATTGTATATAAAACCAGCACACTGTACTCTATGACTGCATAAAATGTACACAGCTATGATTTAATAAAAAAAATAAAAAAAAAGGAGGATCACTTGAGCCCAAGACTTTGAGTTTGCTGTGAACTACAGAGGGTGACAAAGTGAGACTCTTGTCTCAAAATAAATAAGTAAATAAATAAAAATAAAGATAGCCACATTCCAACTTCAGGGGTTTTGGACATAGAGGTCTCTGCGTGGAAGGCTCTTTCCCTAGGTATCTGCATGCTTTATTCCTTTCCTTCCTTCCAGCAGGGTTCTGCCCGGATGTCATTATCTCAAAGCAGGCTTCTTCTGCCAGCCTTTTTTTTTTTTTTTTTGAGACAGACTCTTACTATGTGGCTCTCAGTAGAGTGCTGTGGTGTCATAGCTCACAACAAACTCATACTCCTGGGCATAAGCGATTCTCTTGCCTCAGCTTCCCAAGTAGCTGGGACTATGGGCATCCACTACAATGTCCAGCTATTTTTGTTGTTATTGTTGTCATTGTCGTTTAGCAGGTCTGGGCCAGGTTTGAACCTGCGAGCACCAGCGTATGTGGCTGGCACCCTAACTACAAACCCTCCCACCCCAATACTCTTCATTTTTCTGTCCTCATGAGCATTAGCTTTGTAGCCTTAAGCTTGACTCATTTAATTAGTTTTTTTTTTAAAACAAATCAGTCTCTCCCCATTATATAATAAAAGCCTCATGAGGGCAAGAAGTTTTTATTTGATTACTGTAGAATCCCCAGTGTTTCAAACAACCCCCCGAATGTAGTAGGTGCTGAATAAATATGTGATGAGTCAACAAGGAGACACTCTGCCTCCCCACCCATCCTTGTCCCACCTGGGATAGGGAACTTTTACCTGCTCTGTGAGGGCTTCCCAGCCATTAAAACCAACCAGGGGGCCCCTCCTTTGAGTAATAAATGGAGCACTTTGGATATCCATCTTTTATAGCGTTGATCTATGGTCCATATTTCCATAAATTTCATTGACATTTTCTTCCTAAATTATGATCACCTCAAGGGAAGGGATGATAATTTATTAATCTAGGTACTCCTGACATTTAGAACAATGCCTGGTCTACAACAGCAGTTGAATAAATTAATGAATGAGTAGTTCAAGAAGAACAAAGCCATCAGCAGGTATGTTTCTACTTGAGGGTGGTAACTGGTACTTGACTATCATCCTTAGATAGTAACAGAGATGACATCACCCCAAGACTGAAATGCAGTGTCTTCAAGATTCCTTTGAAAAGTCAGATTAGGGTTTAGCTTCTTTGCTTCTATCTCATTATGGCCAAGGATTAAAGGGTCAAAACACCAGTTTTGGTTCCACTGGCTAAGACAGTTGTAAACTGTCCTATGAGGCAAAACTGGGAACTTGATAAAACAGTCAAGATAAATTAGTAATTATCCAGGTCAGTCAAACACAAAGGCATTAACCATGTCCTTAAGATCCCTTAGGTCAAACTAGGAAGGGACTGGGATTAGTATGTGCTATCACTCAGGTGGTCATGTCCTTCCCCAAATTTATATGATGAAATCCTAACCCTGAAAGTGATGGTTTGAGGAGGTGGTGCTTTTGGAAGGTAATTAGGGAGTAAGGTTAGAGCCCTTGTGATTAGGATTAATGTTTTTGTAAAAGAGACCCCAGAGAGCTAGTTCACCCCACTCATTGTGTGAAGACACACTGAGAAGTTGCTGTCTGTGACCTTCACTAGACATTGCATTTTCAGTGCCTTGATCTTGAACTTCCCAGTCTCCAGAACTGTGATAAATAAATCACTATTATTTATAAGGCACCCAGTATTTTGTGATAGCAGTTTGAATAGACTAGACAGTATAATTAGATTATTCTAGCAAGATTTTTATTCATTTATTTTAATTTAATTTTTTTTTTTTTTTGAGAGAGAGTCTCACTCTGCCACCGTGGTTAGAGTGCTGTGGTATCATGGCTCACAACAACCTCAAACTCTTGAGCTCAAGCAATCCTCTGGCCTCAGTCTCTGAAGTAGCTGGAAGACTACAGGCGCCTGCCACAACCCTTGGCTAGTTTTTCTATTTTTAGTAGAGACAGGGTCTCTCTCTTACTCAAGCTGGTCTCGAATTCCTGAGCTCTAGTAATCTTCCTGCCTCAGCCTCCCAAAGTGCTAGGATTACAGGCATGAGCCACCGTGCCTGGCTTAAATTTGTTTTATTTATTTATTAATTTATTTTTTTGAGACAGAGCCTCAAGCTGTCACCTGGGGAATGTGCCATGGCATCACAGCTCACAGCAATGCCCAACTCCTGGGCTTATGCGATTCTCTTGCCTCACCCTCCCGAGTAGCTGGGACTATAGGCGCCCACGACAACCCCCAGCTATTTTTTGGTTGTTGTTGTCATTGTTTGGCAGGCCTGGGCTGGATTCGAACCTGCCAGCTCTGGTGTATGTGGCTAGCGCCTTGGCTGCTTGAGCTACAGGCGCTGAGCCTATTTTATTTTTTAAAAGAGGCATTTGTCTCAAGAAATGAGGCCTTGGAGAATTTTTCCCAGGTTTTTTTTTTTTTTTTTTTTTTTTAATTTGGAAAACAAAGTCTATAGACCTAGAAAACATATGCAGTGCCATATATATTTAATGAGTCTTTGAGGTCACCGTTGGATAAGGAAGGCCAGAGACATGAAGCTTTGTACTCTACATCTGCCAATAGCTCAGGGGATTTGAGAGGGTTGCTGCTGTCCGTGTGGCACAGGAAATGATGCGCGTCTATCTGCCGCAGGTTGGCACAAGGCTGGTACAATATTTCACCATCAGTGAGTAGGAGAAGGTAAAAACACAAGTCCAATTTAATTTCTGTGGCTCAACAGGAGCACATATTTGTTTTTTTACAAAACTGGTCGTTGCTAAGTTTCCCCCAAGGGAAACTAAAATCTTTCCTGTGCAACGGACAGTTCCTAAGGGTGGGGCAAAGAAACACCAGAAAATAATCAGGAAAGAAATTCTGTATTTTAATGGTGCCCTCCTTTTTCCATTTTTCTCTCTGAATTAAAAATTCAGCTACCGGTGAGCGCAGAAAGTGAAAACACAAAAGTGAAAACACGGCGTCTCGTTGACGGGTCTAATGAAGTGGTCCTTAAAACAAAAGGATACATTGTGATCTGAAAATATTCCACCCAGTTATGAAAGCAAATGGTTCCTTGCCAAGGGAATCTGCTATAAATTCAAGAAAACTCTTTGCAGGGTTCAGTGGAGGCATCAAATCTGTGTTTTTCAACAGCAAAATTTGTGGTGTGTGTATATGTGTGTGCGCGTGTGTTTATGTGTCTATATCTATACCACATATGGGTCTTTGCTTCTTATATTAAAAAAAGCAAAATGAACAAAACACCAGTAAAAGATGCTGCCCCAGATGGTGTGCCCATCCATGTGGATAAGTGTCACTGAGAAGACCGGCGCACACTCTGTTCTCCGCGTCTCCCCTGCTGGGCGCCCGGCCCTGAGTGACCCTCTGCTGTCCCTGGTCACACCTCCTGTGTGTGTTGCTGTCTGTTCACCCCACAGTCTGCAGGCCTCACCTGCTTCAGAGATGCTGCTCCTTTTCTGCTCGCTGCAAACCAGGTTGGATCGCTGCCTCTTCTCCGCGGTGACCATGTCACAACACCTCCGGGTAGCTGTTACCCTTGTCACAGTGACTCTGCCCCTTCTGTTGGCTGTTTGGCCACTGTTTTGACACTGAGGCTGCAGTCACTACCCTGATTAATGAGAGCTATGGCATGTAGGGATACTAATGAAGTGGCCCAGTAAGCTACACGTGAACTTGGCATGATACTCCGGAGTCACGGTTATGAGCTACAACATAGGGGGCTGGCTTCTCTGGGGTTCTTTTAAAGGCCTCTTTCCTGACCTCTCAGACTTTATACCTTTCTTGATTCTCCCCATTCCTAAATTTTGGCATACTGTTGATAATCTTTTTGAAAATTCAACCAAAAGAACACAATGCTCTTCTAGAAACCAAACCAAACCAAACAAAAAACTATCCATTATGGATGGAACACAGTCTAAGTCAGGCATTTTCAAACTACGGCCCACGGGCCACATGCAGCCCGCCGAGGACATTTATCTGGCCCGCCGGGTGTTTTTGCCACCACTGTCTGTCCTGCTTAGCAGCCAACTCGTCCAGGGGCCTGCTGTCCGGCCCTCCAATGGTCTGAGGGACAGTGAACTGGCCCCCTGTTTAAAAAGTTTGAGGACCCCCTGGTAAGCCCTTAAGTCTGGCATTCAAGGCTCCATGCTTATAAGCATTATACCAGGAGTGCCAGTAACTTTTTAATCTCTGTACCGATAAATGATGACAATAACAATACTATTGTGTGGTTTTATCGGGCTTTATTAATTATAAAGAGCATTCACTTTCATTGCCGTAACAAGCTCACTATTCCCAGCCCTCATATAAGGAGAACAAGCCTTAAGATACACTAGCACACATTTGGGAGGCTGGAGTAGGCTTCAGAACACTTTGCAGGAACATTCAGGAATCCTGAAGAGTGCCATTTGGCATCCGTTTGTAAAACTTAAGGGATTTGAATAATAACCCGGAGACCTGAATCATATTACACCAGGCCAAGGTTCTCTTATTTTTTTTTTTCCCACTGTTGCTAAGTACATCAAATACTCTAAACTGATTACTGGAGCTTGTCTCACTCCCGTGGCAATGCAGATAGACTCCAGGGTGTTCTCTAAGCTTTTCCTCATTTAGACATGTTAAGAGCATCCTATCTACTGAGTGTTGAGGTCCCTGGAGGCTGAGGCATGGCTCTAATCATTGGGCTGAAAGTAATTGTTAATTGTTTCAAAATAATCTCAACTATAATGCAACTACGATGCACCCAACGCCCCCCCAATCTGAGTGTATCGTTATTTTGCCACAGCCTTGATTACTTGTGAAGAGTCGTAAGGGGTGAGGAAGATGCTTTGATCTTGGATGCAGATGCCATTGTCACCTTTTATGGAGAAGAAAGCCACAATGCAACTTTTAAAACTATAGCATAATGCTGAGCACTTGATGTGCATTCAATAATTATTGGTGGGAGGCTGAAACAAATAGAAATATTGAAACATTTTCTCTAATCCTTTAGCATGATGAGCAGGTATTTCTGCCCTCTGGAAATGCATTACCATCTGCACTTCAGCACCCCAGGACCAGTGCGCTCCGATTCAGAGGCTCCACACACTCCTTGGACCCAGACGGAGGTCTAAGTGTAGGCATTCTCATATTGTCAGTTTCCCTAAACTTCTGAGTGTTGAATGAACAAAAGAGGATGAAACAATGAGGGGATAGATGAGGGGCTGCCCTAGGACTTCAGCATTTGGATCCCGGCCACACGGCAGATAGAATCATCTTACTGGCAACAAAGAGGGGCTAGTGCCATCAAGAATCGTCTACATGGTGGCCTGAGGGTATGATCCTTACTGGATTGAACTTGGATTTCCCCCTAAACCTAATTGGGTAGGGATAATTATTCCCTGATCTATAAACAAGAATGCCAAGACCAGAAGGGTTAAGTAAGTTGTTCAAATTTGCAAAGCTAGTAAATGACAGAATTAGGACTCTTTTCAGCCATCCCTGATGGAGGCGCCTGTGAGTTCTCTTGCATGTCTCTCTGTTTTGTAGTGCGGATATGGAAAGACAGAGGAGGAGAATGGAGCACCGTGTGCCATACAGAGTTGACCTTGACCCTCAGTGGCTCAACATCTTGAGCTTCCCTCAGCGTCTAATGTTACTATTCCCATTTACAGAGGAACAGACTGAGACTTGGAAACTGTAAGTCAGTCCTATCCAACTTCCTATTCTAATGTGTTACTAGGTGATAGTTTTTAAATAGCTGCAGCTTCCATCAGTCCTGATTTTTCATGACTTGGTTGGGGTATGTATGGATGTTCCGTTCTTTGACAAGGACAGTCCTTGCAGAGTAGAGACTTTGTAGCACAGGAGAAAATACAGGGGTGGATGGTAGTTGACAGGCTGCCTTTTAACATAATATTTTATTATTTCAGGAGTCAAAAATCTAAATGTGCATAGCTGAATGTAAGTCAAGTAGTCCATTGGTTTTTATTTATTTATTTTTAATCTCTTTTGGGCCTTCTGTATGAGAGAAAAAGCAGAACAAGATAATAAATGCGTGCTTCACTGGAAATAGATTTTCAGCATCTAGGTTAGAGTACAGGACAATCAGGTACCAGAAAGATTGTTTTCCACACACTGAACTCTACTCTGTTTGAATCCGTACTTGAAAACGAGAACTTCTTCTCTGAGAGGCTGGTGGGACTGCTGCTGCCCAGCTGTTTACAGATGTTTTCACCGGGCACTTCACTCGGAGTCATTAAGTTAATGGCTTGGTTGTCACCTTGTGATTTATCAGGGAGATTGCTCTTCTGACTGCAGAGTATATAAAAGGGTGGTCAGCTCATAATTCACACTGTTGCATAGCAGCAATGATCATGGGTAAGACAAACCGTTCAGAAATCAAGGCCATTGTGCCATGATTCAGGATTGTGTGACAGAAACTGTTCAGGTACAATTTAACCTTCATACGCAGAGGATGTGTCCGTGGAAATCATGAGAGATTCTTTGGTGTGTTGGATTTTGCTTGCTGGTATCTCATGACCCTTGTACTCTGCATAAATTACCACGGTAGGGGTTTAGATTGGGCTTTAAAAAGCAGATTGTGCCTTTTCTCTTTGCGGTGACATTGGATTATAGACGGACATCTGAATGTGTCATAATAAAAGCAACTCAGAATTTAGGAGGATGGTTGGATTACGATAAAGCTTTCAGAATACTCCAAGCACTTCTATAGCAGCCAAAGGATTTTCAGGGCCACAGGGGCACAGAATAATCAGTTCTAATTCTTTTCTCTCTGGCTTATGGCCTCTAAAGAAGCTTAATAATTAAAGAGGTACACCATCAGAAAGTTTCTGGAACTTCCATATAACTGCTTGTTTGGCCCCGTCCTAATAGCTAACAGAACCCAAAGCAAATCTAAAGGAGTAATAATTTTAAAAGGTTTTAAGGCTACAGTGTCTGCAATAACATCCAGGTTGCTGACTGGGAATGCAGGAATTAGACCAGAGAGCTAGACAGGGATGCATTCGTGTGTGCTTGCCGGTCAGGACTGTGGCAGGCCCACCTCTTCGTGGAAAGAGACTCGCCCATTTTAAGCCACCCACAAACACTTCCCTTGGTTCATTTAGGACTTCTGCCTACGTTTATATGTTCTTCTCTTACAGACCACACAGCACGTCCTGTGGGTCAGATGAAACACGAAGACTGTAGCACACTGGCTTTCCACTGGAATGGCTGGGCTTCCTCTGCCCTGGTTTTCTTCAGTCGCAAAGTCTGACCATTTGCATTGCTTGGATGTGTTAGAAAAGGCTCACCTAGCAATTTCAGCTGAATTTGGTAAAACAACTTCCAAAGGATATTTCTAAGTCAGGTAGCATTTGAATAACAGTACTTTCTTTAAAATACATTTGCCAAGTAGATTTATTACTCATAATAATTAATCATAATATACTGAGAGTACTTCTCCCTACAGTGGAGAGGGATACACAGGAGCTGGGCCAGCCCTGATGAACCGGTGCCTCTTCTTATGCTGGTTGTGTGCTTAAAGTGTGCTAAATTGTCTTCCCATGTGGCTCTCCAAATTATTCCCAGGTCCTGGTATTCATGGCCTTGTGCAATCCCCTCCCCGTGAGTGTGGGCTGGACTGAGTGACTGACTTTTAACAAATGGAATATGGCAAAAGTGATGGGATTATCCCTTCTGAGGTTAGGTTACAGAAGGCTGTGACTTCCGTCAAGCTGGTGCTCTGTGGCTATCTCACTCACTCTGAAGAGGCCAGCTGCTGGGTGGAGAGGTCCATGTGTCAAGGAGGGAAGGCCAAAGAGCTTCTGGCCAGCAGCCAACAAGTTGCTGAGGCCCTTAGTCAAATAAGCTGCAAGAAATTGTTGAATCTGGCCAACAACTTCTGAGTGAGCTTGGAAGTGCATCCTGCCCCAGCTGAACCCTGAGATGAGCACAGCCATGACTTGCATTTTACAGTTTTGTGAGGGACCCTCCTAAGCTGGAAAACCTAGTTAAGCCAGACTTAAACATGGAACCTCAGAGACAATGAGATAATAAATGTGTGCTCTGGCAAGTGGCTAAGTTTCGAGGTAATTTTGTATACGGTAACAAATAATAAACCAGTCCTCTACCCTCTCTCTTCTTTTCCTTCCTTCCTCCCACTTTCTCCTATTTCAAATATAGATTAAGCATCTTCATGAGCCAGATATTATGGCAGCCATTGTGAGCACAGCATTGGACATGCAGGTTGGCTAGGACAGGGTGTGAGGACTGTACTCACTGGGATTACGTGCTCATCAGGAAAGCAAACATTGAACAAATAAGTGCCGTTAAAAAAAAAAAGTGATGAGTACTTTGGAGACATCTTTGAGTTATTCTAGGAGTGGTTGGTTATCAGAGAAAACCTTCTCAAGCCATAAAGTCTGGGCAGGATGATTTAACTTGGTTTTCCATCAAGCATGCCAACTGGGAGGGTACTCTCTCCCTATGCTCCCCTGAGGAGGGTATCCAGCAACCTAGACAATTATATTTCTTATTATTATGCGATACAAAGCATTTGAGGATATTGTTAAAAAAGATAAATACATACACTTATGCTCAAAAGCCCTTCTTTAAATAAACAATTCTGGTATGTATGTGCCATTTAACTTTATTTGTTTTTTTGAGACAGAGTCTCACTTTGTCACCCTTGGTAGAGTACTGTGGCATCACAGCTCATGGCAACCTTGAAGTCTTTGGCTCAAGAGATTCTCTTGCTTCAGCCTCCCAACTTATAGCTGGGACTATAAGCTCCTGCCACAACCCCACTATTATTAGAGGCGGGGTCTCACTCTTGCTCAGGCTGCTCTAGAACCCAGGAACTCAGGAAATCTACCCATCTTTGACTACCAGAGTGCTAGGATTACAGGGGTGAGCTGCTGTGCCTGGCCTTAACTTTATTTTTTAGTGAATTTATTGTTCTGAGTATAGATTTTCCTCCATGGCTACCCACTTCCCCTCTTAGATGCTGTATCTCTATAATTCAGCAGGAAATTCCTATGATTATGTGTTAAATTATAAATGCCTAGGAATTTGAGTGTTGCAAGAACAAACATGATGGTTGATTATCTCTGCCCTCATTTTTTTTCAAGAGAAAAAAGAAACCCTCAAAGGTCAACTAATGGAAATTGCAAGGCCACTTCTATCAAAACATACGGTTGAGGTTATACGAAGATGACAACCTGTGTGTATTTATTTTCACAACATCAAACTCCATTTATAATATCCTTATTGACTCTCCCAACAATCCAAGGCCCTGGAGTTCCTCAGAAAGGTAAGCATGAAAGGGCACCAAGATTCAACGTAAGGTTGAAACATCTGACAAAACTCAAAGTAAATGGGTTTGCTGCCATGGATATGTCCAATGCTCAAATAGTGAAGGGTGATTAAAGGACACTGACAAGGGTGATAAGAAAATGAAAAAGATGGAGGTTTATTCAATGGGGTGACAAATAATTACTTTTATGAGGGAAAAACACAGAAAGTAGTTGGTAATGTAGAAATTATTCCCAATGACCCAGGTTGAGTGATTTCCTAGAGTTGGATATAAGGAGAAGTTTGTAGTGGTGCCTCATTCTGTCAGGCAAGTGTGGAACAGACCCTGTGGCTGGTCCCTACTAGTCATGCCTAAGTTCTGGCATTGAAAATAAGAAAAGCATTAAAACAAGAGAGGACCCCATAATTCCAGATGAGAATGGTCTTCCTGGTACAACTGCATGCAAAGCTAATGTTTCCAAGGTTAGACCAAAAGGGTGTTGAACAGGGGAGAAAGAGCAAAAGTCCGAAAGCTATAGGTCCACACGGGCAATCTTTCTCTCTACTTCCGCCTAGGAGTTACTAACTTCTCTACTGAATGCTGGCATGTTGTTGTTTATAGAGAGGATTGAAATATGGATATAATTAGACTCCAACCACAAGGGGACAATGAAAAGCAAGATGGTGTCTGTAATGTACAGAAAATTCTAAACTTCTTTAATAAGCTTCTTGGTATAATTTACTGCATTTGTTTTTGGAACTCAGGGAAGAGTAAGCAAAAGTTGATGACTATAGGAGGATGTAACAAATGAGGAAAGTGCATGGAGAGATTCCATAAGGCAGTATGTGTGCCTGGTTACTGGGTACTTGTGGTCAAGGGGCTGGGTGTATTGTTGGGAATCCTTTGGTTGAAAATAACAGAGAATATGACTCGAACTGCTGAGATAACAATTTTATTTTTTTGCTTTTATAACTGACAGACAAATATATTAAATAGATAAGTCTGGATCCAGCAGCTTTATCATAGCTGGATTCTCTTAATGGAAGATAACTATCAGTGCTTCTGGATGCCCTAGTGTCCTTGTTCATGTCCACTGAGAAAAGTTTGTCAGTGGAAGAACCAGGGATCTTCTCTAGAGAGATCTCCATCAACTGTCTCCCTACTTGTTTTTGCTCTGTATTGGGTACCTGTTCCATGTCTAACTCAATCACAGTGGACATGAGGATAGGTCTCTTAGTTAGCTGAAACCATCCAAGGCCCATCCCTGAAGCAAGGAGGGATCAGTTTTCTCCTGAAGCACATTGACTGGATGATGAAGGGTCTTACAGTTGGACAAAACTCAGGATACCATTATTAGACAGAAAAGAAGTGAATGCAGGATATCAGAACCCAACAAAATTCTCTGTAGTTGGTGATAAACTCTTTCAGATTGGGATAATCTCTTTCACATATGGTTCCTTCAGCTTCTTATACTATTAGGTCCAAGTAGCATGAAAGATATGATCCTTGACTAACTATTTCTCCTGTGGAGCAGAGAACAAACTTAGCCTGTGAAGCTGAGGCAGTGGCTTGAGAGCGATCAGACTGGTATTCAGGAAGGCTCCAGTTCCCAAACAACAGCAACCACAAGTCTGACATCTGACTCAGACTTTGAACTCTTCTGGGGCTCTGGTGTCAGGTGGCTTCTGGCTTTAAACATCTGACCTTCCTCTGAGATGGGTGGGTGGGCACATGTAGCATAGGTATGGGTTCTCTGTTATAAACCTCTGAATATGTAAAAGCTTAGAACTTCTCAGCATTTTTCTTTGAGCTATAAATAACCCAATGGCTGGTAAAATGAACCATAGGCTATTATTTCTTCTACAAATGATTGAGACAGGGCCATAATTAATCAACAGTCATACAAATGCCAAAAACTGGTAAAGTGGTTTAAATGGGAGGGAAGAAATCCTCCACATCAACCCACAGGTGACCTTCTACAGAGAAAATGGGTTTTAAGCCATAAATAAACATAAGTATAATGAACAGGAAGTAGCTCATTGTTTAAAAAAAAAAAAGAGAGAGAGAGAGAGATCATCTGATTATCTCTTGCTGATTATATAAACGCCAGAGAACAATTTTAAGTATTCTAAAGATAACTAGAATAATTTACAAATGCCTTTATACAGAGCAGCAAAGGAGCAACGTGCACATTGAGAAAGCACAGCGACCTTGCCAAGGGACCTGTATAAATTAACTTGTGCAAAAGAGCACAGATTCTGTTCTACCACCCAGTCATTGACCAACCCTTTAAGCAAGAATTGGTAGCTAATCCTTGACTTCTGAGTACGAATATAAAGAATCTTTTTATAGGAAACAGATGCAATTAAAACAGAACAATCTCATCAGAATGTTCTAACCAGTCGCAGGTTTTTCACCCTGAGTTCAGATTCTGCAGTTATATATTTCTGAGATCAATCCCAGTTCCGAGACTCGAGATCTTGAGGCTTTGGTAAGTGGCTGAAAATCTCTAAACCTTGGTTTATTCATCTGTCAGACGGGAAACTGTGGCTTATGCATCTACCTGATAGACTTGTGGGAATTAAATCAGGTAATGCAACAGAGAGCGCTGAGTGTAATGCCCGCAGGCACCTGGCAAGTGCTCAGACCCGGTTACGTCTTAGAGAAAGTGTCTTCGACTTTTTAGGTTCTGTGCAAGAAATGGCAGGACGTGTCAAACTTCAGGGATCAATGTTATAGGTTACCCAGTTTCCCGTGACTCATCTTTGCCCACTCAATGAACAGAAATACACATCCCCATGGGTATATTTGACCTGGTTTTGTTCACCAGGATTTCTCTGTACCCTGTACAGAGTGGCACAGAATGGCCCATCGTAGGCACTTAAAGAATATTTGTTGTCTAATCCACAGGGTGGGCGTCTGGGTAATTGGGTAACTGCTCCAGCCTGTTGGGTGGTACCGATGACGCAGCTTGGGCCCAACTCTGGCTAAAGGGAAGAATGTGCTCTTTTTGTTATTTTCCTTTTTTTTTTTTTTTCCTTTTTACTGCCAAGAGATTTGACCAGTCCTGGGTGTTCCCCTCAGTCTTCCCATCCAAGCCAGGCTCACTCATCTCCCTCCCTTACCCATTACTCTGTTACAGCCTTCAACATGATGTTCCAAATATAGTCTTCAATTTGGATGGAACTGGAGACCATTATCCTAAGTGAAGTCTCTAAAGAATGAAAAAACAAACACCACATGTATTCACTGTTAAGTTGGAACTAACCAACGGGCACACATGTGCATAGAGGGCAGTAGAAACTCAATGGAAAGCAAGCAGGGGCGGGTGAGAAGAGCGAAATCCTCCCTAACGGGTACAATTGTAACCCTGACTCAAGCATGACAAAAGCGATCCATGTAACCAAAGACATTTGTACCCCCACGATATTTTGAAATAAGAAAAGGAAGAAGTGAGAGCAAATGTCCTTCAACTATTGCTAGAGAATTTTTTTTTTTTTTGGAGACAGACTCTTACTATGTTGCCCTCCATAGAGTGCCATGTTGTCATAGCTCACAGAAACCTCAAACTCTTGGGCTCAAGCCATTCTCTTGCCTCAGCCTCCCAAGTAGCTGGGACTACAGGCGTCCGCCACAACACCTGACTATATTTTTGTTTAGCAGGCCCAGACTGGGTTTGAACTTGTCAGCCCTGGTGCATGTGGCCAGCGCCCTAATCACTGACTACAGGTGCCGAGCCTGCCATAGAATATGCTGGTGACTAGAGAAAAGAGTTCCTGACCTTTCATTGCTTTCCTACCTTTCAAACCAGAGAGCTTTGCTTGCAGGTGGCCACACGTTATAATATTATTCCCTCTTTTCCCGGTTTCTGCAGCAGAGGAGAGAAGCTGCTGTTTCTGACTACTGTAAATGAAGCAGGGAGAGATGCTGTGATATAAACTGTGCCAGTTAGCGTTCCTCATCACCTGCAGCATGCGGCAATGCGGAATGCAGCAATATTAATATTTTCATTTTATAATCTAGGAAACCGTGGTTCAGAGGACACAAATACATTGCTCAAGGTGAGAAAACAGCAAAAGCCCAAATTGGGATTCAAAGTTCTTCAAGGCCTCAAAGTCATGCTGTTCCAACCTGCCTCTTCTGTATTACAGCCTTTGACTGTTCTCATCACATACTCTAGTTATCTTAAAGTACAGTTTAAATGTTGGACATTCTTTTATGCCAGTGTTTCTGACTTTGTTAAAAATACTTCCTCTTTTGTGAGAGCAGAGATTTAACTGGTATTCTAAAAGTAAAATGAATCTCACAAGACCAGAGAAAGAAACTATCCCTTGCGTGTAAAGGCACAGAATGTGGGGTCTGGCAGACATAATTACCAGGATCAATGGGACATGTATGTTGTCATCTTTTTATTTCAGAATATTAGGGGGGTTTGTTTATATGCTTTGCTTTTGTACAGATTAAGTTAAAATTGTAAGTGTGCCTTTCACCCATAAAGTGTGTGCTATACCCAAGAAGTGTGAGTTTACCCAATACTCCTTTCTTGTGCCCCTCGTATGATTTTCATTGTGATCTACTTCAGTACGTGCACTAATGTGTTGATGGATTAGCTCCAGTTTGGTACTGAGTACATGTGTTTGATTCTACCTTTCTCGTGATTCACTTAGGAGAATGGCTTCCAGTTCCATCCAGGTTGTCACAAAGGATACGAGACTCCTTTTTCATGGCTGAGTAGTACTCCATGGTGTGCATATAATACATTTTATTAACCCATTCATGTATTGCTGAGCACTTGGGTTCTTTCCATGTCTTTGTGATTGTGACTTGTGCTGCTACAAACATTTGAGTGCAGGTGTCTTTTTTATAAAATGACCCTTTTTCCTTTGGGTCTATACCCAGCAGTGAAATTGCTAAATCAAACGGTAGGTCTACTTTAAGTTCTTTAGCTTAGTTTCTTTATCTGTAAAATGGGGATGTTAACACTTAACCCAGAAGCATTTTTGAGGATAATATGATGTGATGGATATGAAGCATTTGCCAAGGAACCTCAAACAGTGCACTCGCTTCAAGAGCCGTGGCTCTGAGCCTCACAGCATATGTCTGGTTGAGGCATTTTCCACTTGCACCATCCTCATGTCTCAGCTCCAAGGAAATATGAAATAGGCATGAGGAGAGGAGAAAAAGCACTCACGCCTAAGTTTTGGTACCTAATTTTTTTAGTAGCTTCTTCTGGATGGCATTTGAACTTTGCTGTTTCACCTCCACTAAGAAGTAATACCAGGTGGGAACAGAGGTCTAGAGACATTCCAGCAACCTGTGAGGCCAACTACTTTCACATCATCTGTCAGTTCTAGTTTTCTTCATCTGTCAGCTCACCTAGTACTGAATATGAACTATAAACTAGTTTATCAACTTCATATATTTGTTTCATATGTTTGACCTTTAAAATCACAAATGCCAGTAAATTCTCTTTTTTCCTTTCATAATCAAAAGCAAAATACTTCTATATCTATGATTAAGTAAATTGAGAACTGTTTCTTACCTCTGGTAAAGAAAAAAACACCCTCTTTATTTAACATTTGTCTACAGCAAGGAGAGAGAGAGAGAGTGTGTACATTTTTGTTTTTAACAGTTTGTCTATTTGTGATATGAATTTCTTTCAGCCACTTTATAAGTTACAAGGTTGGAGACAGACTGAGAGTTTGGGTGAATGACAGATGTATTTTCCCATGAAGCACACTTTCTTCTATCTATATAACTTTGGAAAAAGTTACAGGTGGTATTCACAGACCCAGTACATGTAATTAGGGGCTTTAGAAAGGTTTTATGCTTTCTGCACAGATGAATCTGATTCCTTGGGATATTCCTCCCTGCTAGTCATAGATCCTGGCTGGGAAATTCCTTCTCAGCTTTCAAAATACAGCTGAACTATCCCCTCCTCTCTGGCTCTTCCCTGGACCATGCCCCAGATGGATTTCCAGGACGGTGGTTTCTCAGTGGGTCCGTGCCCTGCCATACGCCATGTGTGTGCCTCTGGGGCGGCTCCTGCCTCACTGCCTGCCAGTGGTTTGGAGATGTGAATGTCACTACCTTTGGGTAGTGAGCTCTTGGAAGGCACACCTTGGAAGGCACACCTTCTATTCAGTCCTCTGTTCCCAGCCAAAAGATTAGGATATAGTTGTTAAATGCACTTCGCTGAACGATTAATTGGAGTATGCACTGATTTAATTTTCTACTGTTTTAGGTTTTTAATTCTTGTTTTAGGAATTGGTGATTTCAGTCATTTGCTCATGATTCTGCTGTTGGAGCAGAGCCTGGTGGGGCAGCTCTTCCGCTCCATGTAATTTGTGGGGCAGCCCGGATAGGGCTGTAAGATTCCAGGTGGCCTCAGCTGATGCTGGCGAGAGAGTCTGGGGTCTAGGTGGTCCCCTTACTCTGAGATCCTCCGGGGCCTCTGGGGCCTCTCTTTCTAGAAGGGAAGTTGATTTCTTATATGGTGGCTCAGGATTCAAGAGAGTAAAAATAGATGCTGCCAGGTCTCTTAAGGCCAGAAATACCACTTTTCTCCCATGCTCTTGTTCAGGCAAGTCACAAGGCCAACCTAGGTCCAAGGGGAGAGGAAATTTTCTGAAGGGGAATGGAAAGAATTGTTACTGGCTATCTCCATGAATGACGGACCACGTTCTAGGCTTACCCCCTCAGATCGAAGAGCTCTGTTGAAGAGTGGAACCTACTCTCATGTCTCTAAATTATTTTCCTATTGTGTACTAAGTTCATATGAAATATTTTAGAAATACTGTTTTCTGTTAGTTACTTTTGAGTGTGTACAGAGGGGTGTTATTGTGGTTATTCGCTTTTTCTCTGAAAATCTCTTGTGGCAAGATTTCTGAATTAAAATTGTTTCTGAAAAGAAGAAATGATAGCTGCCCTTATTGACTGTTTCTTTACATGTATATCCTTGGGATTTGGGGAATAGTCAAATCATGAGAAGTCATATAAAATAAAGTATCTTTTACCTTGTGAACGGAAGAGAAGGCTCTCCCCAGATGTTGATCAGGGGAGCATCTCTGATGCTAATTATAGTGTGGCGCTACCCTCACCTCTGTTTCATCTTTGTCATCATATACAGTGACCCCCCCATAGTAATAATATCTTTCTCTTTTAAAGAAACACTGTTTTGTGGTTTCTTATTCTTTAAATGGGATAGCTACAGGAAATTACAATGAAAAATAGAAGAAAAAACATTGCACAACTACTCAAGTACCTACTTCAGCTTGTTGGGCTCCAAAGCCTTTTAACATGATGATTTCTTTAAAAGTAAAAGTTACGGGTACGTAGAAAGTTAGAGTTGGAGAGAGAGGTCCCTGTCATCACCTTGTCTGACACCTTTATTCTGTAGACAGAGATGACTCTAAGACATTGCATAATGTCATATATGAAAAGTCAGAAAAAGACTATTACTTAGAGAATGTGTTAAGATGAAAAGTCACAGAAATCCATCTTTAAAATGTTATTTAACTCCATAAATTACGACGATTCCTGGAAAAAAATGGAAGGGGAAATATATGAAGGCAATTAAAATGTAGAGTGGGTAAGTAAATACCTTCAGCAAGGGAGCCTCAATTGGTTGTTTTTACATTTTATTTTATTTTATTTTGAGACAGAGCCTCACTATGTCACACTCCGTAGTGTGTCCTGGCGTCACAACTCACAGCAACCTCAAACTCTTGGGCTTAAGTGATTCTCTTGCCTCAGCCTCCCAAGTAGCTGGGACTACAGGCTCCTGCCACAGTGCCCAGCCATTTTTTGTTGTAATTGTCATTATTGTTTAGCAGACCCAGGCTAGGCTTGAACCCGCCAGCCTTGGTGTATGTGGCTGGCACTATACCCACTGAGCTGTGGGCACCGCCTGTTCTTACCTTTACATAATAGCTAGAAGATGAGTCACAGTAAGTGCTTATGAGAATTGGACAAAGAACCTGAATTTTTGTCCTTTGACTCCAAGTACAGTGATCTTCCGCTGAAACCATGGTCCCTGTGTTTATCTATTATTTTTTTGTCATGGGTGCGTCTTCCTCGGTACTCTACACATTCCTGTTTCTCTTTGCTTGTATTTCCTCTATTTGCTCAGCCCTGAATGGACCTTTTCACCTTTACCCTGACTCAATGGGCATAGCAGAATGGAGGCCAGAACAAATACATTGTTCTGTTATTCTTTTCTGAAAATTAGTCACCAGTTTTTCTTTGGTTTGTGTACTTTTGATAAGTTTTAATAAATAGAGAGTTACCTGCAGGAGTTCTGGGTTATGCCTAGTCACAGAGAGAGTCATTAGCAATTATAAGATAGTAACAAACACATATACATACAAGTTGAGTTACATTCAAAATTATGGAAAAAGTGGAGAAGGAAGGAATAGAAGTTAAAGAGATTTCAGATTTGTTTTCCTTTTCTTTTCTTTTCAGGCAAGCATGAAACCACTTGATTGAGGAAGAGAAAGGTAGACTTCCAAAGTAGGAAAGCTTCCAAAGCAGGATACGTTCTCCATAGACAGAGAATTGGCCTCCACTGCCAGGGCGAGCAGGCTAAGAGGCCAGAGACTAGTTTTCATGGACTGAGATCAGAGTGTGGTCCTGAGACCATGTGAGGTTCTGGTTATCACAAGAGGGTGGTATTCAAATATCTGACTGACTCAGAAATTCTGGGGTGGGACCCAGGAATTTTGATTATAACTATCTTCAGGGGATTCTTCTGTGCAGTAAACTAAAGCATGAGAATCAATGAACAAAATCAGTGTTTTTTGAGTTCTGTATAAATAAATGTATATAAATCACCTGAGGATCTTGTGAGTATGCAGGTTCTGACACAAGAGGTGTGAAGTGGGGCCTGAG
The DNA here is from genome assembly GCF_000181295.1 of Otolemur garnettii. Taxonomy (NCBI): domain Eukaryota; kingdom Metazoa; phylum Chordata; class Mammalia; order Primates; family Galagidae; genus Otolemur; species Otolemur garnettii. The sequence continues at coordinate 29,499,269 of NW_003852402.1, read as the reverse complement.
ATTGTGTTTTTAACAGGCTCCCATCTGATGCCAACATTGCTGGTCTGTGAACCACACTCACTGGACATTGGGGTTGCCTCCATGATATGTGTGTATAGACGGGGAGATTCTAGGAAGCTTCTATAATCTCTATGTGTGTATAGACTGGATTCTAGGAAGCTTCGCTGAGATTTATGACGGAATTCTTCTTTGTCAGCTCATCGGGAAACTTTGCAAGAGATCTCAGATGGCTTTCCAATGTTTTTTTGTGGGTGGGACTCTCCTTTGGACCGTCCCAGAGGCAGCTTGGCTTTATGCGGTTTTAGTTGTAAAATTCTGGGTGTGAGACCAAGAAATAAGCTATCAACATATTTCTGGTGGAGACTCCTGCCCTGTCTTTTCTAGTTCCAAATGGCCCAGAAAAAGAATGTAATTTTTTTTTCTAGTTTTAAATAGTGTGAGGGAAAAAATGTAAATTCTTTGTGTGGCACATCATCGAGGCTGGTTTCTTGATGCTGCTCTTGTTTTATTCCTGCCAATTAAGAGCAACAGCTGTCTTGCAGGAATGGTGGTCGTTAGGAAGTGACACAGCTGTGGGATTTAGATGAGATAACAGTTGTACAGCCAAGATAAGGCATCATTGGAATGCAGACTGCCATGAGTCTGATTTATAGCACACATCTGAGGGGAAGAAACTTAAACCCAAATCAACTAAAATAACAACTCACCCAACAGGGAAAACAAAACAAAATATCAACCCAGAGATGTTTAGCCCCAAAGTCAAATTTTCTCAGACTATTTTAAAAACAAGATTTGGACTAAAAATTGACTCCAAGAGATTCCAATTACCTCAGTTGTCTACAATGTCCAGACTTATGAATTTGTATCTAAAATTTAAATATTTAGGCGTACTCAGTCCCTTTGTGGCTCAGTGAAGTTTGGAATTTCCAAATCTCTAGGCCTTCTTCTGTGACAGAAAAAGGTGGGCTTGCTGAAAACCAAAACAAAATCCAGCGACAAGTATTTGGAAAGTGGTATTGTTATATTATGTGTAAAAATATCATTTACTAATGTAAGAATTCAACAACCCAACAAACTCTGTATAAATAATTATTTTCTCCTTTTTAAATGTGGGAATAGAGCATCATTATACTTCCATATTTCACAAGAAATGCAGCAGTCACAATACAATTAATCATTACAATTAAATTCTGCCACCTAATGTTCTTTGTCTATATCCCATGCTTTTTAAGACTTCCACACTTTTGTTAAAGTTACTTCTCTTGGAATAAATTGTTTTTATCATCCCTGAATGCCTCGATCATACTCATTTTTCATAAACGGTATCAAATACAAATCACCTAGGAAGTCTTTTGGCATCCTCTCAACTAAAATTAATATATTCCCACCTTGAATTCCCCTAACGATTTAGTGGCGTAGTTCTTATACCACCTATATCTTTCTCCTTGAAATTACCTTCACTTGAGTATATGCTCTATCTTCTTTACAAATCCCTAAATCTACTGAAACGAAGATCTATGTGTGTCTCACCTTTGTGGTCTTGGAATCTGTTTTATTTTATTGAATATATGTTGTAGTGAAAAAAAGAAGTTGTTTGAAACTTCCCTTGAAGGTTCTGGGAGGGGAGCACTCATTTATAAATTTGGTTTTGAATTAAAAAGGAGGACAGAAATGAGATGCACAGAGAGATGATAGAAGGTAGGGAATGTTGCTCAGTCAGGAAGATGAGATAGATTATTAATCGTGAAATATTCGAGTGTAAGTCCTTAGTAGGGATGAAAATCATCTTGCTAAAATTCATTTTCAATAATTCCTCAAATTTACTAAGTAGTTATCATATAATATAAAAAATACTAGAAGACATAAAAAGGATTAGTGTGGGAATTCAGAGGGGAGAAAAAGAGTCCTTTTGGTGGTGACAAGCAATAAAGGCTTCATTTACTTATTCAATGGGCAGGTAGTTATTTATTGAGTGCCTATATTTCAGGTCCTTGAGCTCATGGAGTTTGTGGTCTGATTGGAAGGATATGTGTTAATCAATATAATCACATGTAACTGTCAAATCACATCTTTTTAAGCCGTTAGTGAGGTAATTGATGTATAACATAGTATATGACAAGTTATCCAGCACCTATTAAAGAAATGTTTAATAGATATCAACCATTCTAATGATTAGCTTTTAATCTGTAAGAAATGAGGTGCTACCACAGGTATGTGGGTAAGGAAATCAATGCTTCATCTTGGATTAATTTGTCAGAGGAGCTGGGGTGGACTAGAACTAGGGAATCTCTCGTCTCTCAAATCTTTGTTACCCATAAGGTAACACAAATGTCACAGACCAGGACATCTTCAGTTCAGAAGAGAGAGATGGAAATATACCAGAACTGTTATGGAAGTAGATTTGACATAGAATAACTAATTTTAATAAGGGTAAAGGATCACAGAGCCCCAGAGTCCCAGAGCCCACAGAGAAGGTGGTAATGTTGAAATAACCTGGGACATGGCACGTGGAGCAGGTTTGTCAAGGACGTATCTTGACCTTTCCAGGTGGAGGCTCATAGAGAGAGGATCAGTGATTAAGGCTTGAGAATTACATTTGGGAGTTGCCTGTGCAGAGTGTTGGTTAAAACTATTGGGATGTATAAAATTACCTTTGAAGGACCCTAGAAGAAGGAGAAGGACAGTCTTGGGAATCTCCTAAATTTTGGGTTGGGAAGAAAGAAGATATGAGGAGGAGAAGGGAGACCAGAAAGGCAGAAGGACCATAAACGAACAGGGCTAAGATAGGGATCTTGGAGGAGGCGATTCCAAATTCCTGGGCAAGCTGGATGTGAACAGCAGCTGAGGTCTGTTGGATCTGGCTATGGAAGATCATTGAGTATCACTGCAGGGACAATTTTAGAAAAGTTGTATAGGGTAACAAAATTATAATGCTCTGGAGAAATATTCAGGAATTGAAAGCAGTGAGTGAGCATGGACTGCTGTGAGGAAAATCTGGGTGAATTAAAGAAATTAAAGAACAAGGTAATTGAATCATTTAGGCTGAGGGAATAGCAAAGGGCAAGAGAGGTTTTCTTAGAATGTAGGAGACCTAAGCTAGGATTTACATTTAAGATATGTAGGTACTTTGCATGCTGTGACTATGAAATTTGTCTAAATAATCTGAAATGGTGAATTCATGAAATGAAATTGGAGCAGATGCATTAGAAACTGTACCAAACCTAGTCTTGTTCTGACTTGTTCTAGAAAAGTGACATAATTGCATTTCTAAGTTATCTAAACTGGCTGTGGAATGGCACATTAGATCTCTAGTGGTGGTCCATTCTGAGAGAGGTAGTATACTTTGATCAGCTAGAAAACATTCTGGTCTCCTGCTCAGGGTAGTGAAACAGTAGTAAAAGAATTTGTAATGTTACATTGGGTTGTAGATTGTCAATCTGATCACACCACTATAGATGAGCCCATAGCTTTGTGCATTTCCAATTTTGATTTGGTGATGTGAGAATAACTGACTCCTATTTCTGACTGGAGCTGGAAGTAATGGTCTCCAAGTCTAGAAGAATATATATTACATATGACTGATTATGTGTAGTTATGTGTACATATACATACAATAACTATTAGTCATTGAGTGCTTATCAGATTTCAGGCATTGTGAAAAGTAGGTTTAAAATATCATCTATAATCTCTTATAAGAGAGAGAATATTACCTTGACTTCATAGAGGAAGAAACTGGAATTTTAGAAGTTAAGTACAATGTTCAAGGTCACACAGCTAGTGAGGGGGTTGCAGATGGGCTCTAAAGCCAGCTGTGTGTAGGATTCGCTATTTTTTTTTTTTTTTTAGTAAACAGAGGACAAACATAGGGGTGGGTGTGTTTTACAAGGGATAAAAGGAAGCTATTACTGGAAATTGTGTCCTGCATTGCACCGAATTCATGACGTGACCTAGTTTTCCCTTACCTTGTATAGGATTTCTTATTGCTGAAAGTGGGATTTGGAAGAGAACTTTTAGGAACTTCATTTCTGGACCCTGAACCTAGAGATTTGCTCAACATCACCTAGACTGTTTATGGCTAAGCCACAACCTCAACCAAATCTTCTAAGTCCTCAGTCCATTATCCTAGATCTACGTTAAAAACTATGCAGAATCGTGGATTCTCTCTGGATTTCTCAGCGATCTGCTTCCCTCATTTCAAAGGCTGTTTAGCATTCTTTGCAAATCTTCTTGTAAAAGTTGGGTGCATTGAACTCCTGTGGATTTTGTTATGCTTCCAGTTTCCTCAGTGGAGTTCTACACATCATGTTTTTGATTGATACTTCATTTTTCTTTTACAAGCTGCAAGACACAAGAGTTCTAAGGTATGTGGTGTAAAAGCCATTGTTAAAATAAAGAATAATGGCAAGTCGGAATGATTTATATTAGCAATTTAATTGGAAACATTGCCATTAACATAAAACACTGCGCTTGGTATGGGTTTTATGTTCCTTTTAAATAAGAGACAATAAACCTCTACACATCACACAAAAGATATTGGATACTGCATTTTTTAATGCGGTGATATTTTATTGAGGTAGCGCTCATGGGGATGATCCTAAGGGTAGTTTATGTTTATCTGGAATAAAGTCACAAGCTTTTCAAAGAAGTTTCAGCTTCTTCCCAAAGCTGGCATTGGTCTGCTATATAAAGAACCCCTGTTCCTTCCACTGTGGCTAACCTTTGGTTATAGATGCTGCAGAGATAAAACACCACCTGGGCTATTTCTCCTTTAAAGCAGGACAGTAATTGTAGCAGGCTTGGTGCTTCTGTAAGTTTATTTTAAACATGCCTGAAAAAGTAGGGTTTGTAATTTTCCTTCAGATTACAAGCTGACATTTTGGAAAAAAAAAAAAAAGTTGCAGGGAATGCAGCACTTCTGTGCGGTGGCAGCTGATAATTACCATAGTGTGAGTGGGACTCGATATAACCCAGGCATTTTAAGAACCCTGGCTGATTACAGTGCTGTAAGAGTAACTCAATTCAGGAATTTTGCTTTGTTAGGCAAATTGAACCGTCTTGCTTCACCGATTTCATCTCACTTTCTTCTTTTGCTTTCTAACCAAGAGCCACCTTTATGTCTTTGATTGCAAGGCTATTCTCAGGAAGAGAGGGGTTTGAAAGCCAAAAATGAAATGTGAAATATCTTCTAAAGAGAACAAGTATGAAACGGATTCTCACCAGGGGTCTGCCTTTGGAAAGGCTCACCCTGCAATAGCATTTTACATCATTGAAGATGTTTACAGTATGCTTATGTTTTTTTCTTCAGGGAAAGTAAAAGAACTGTTTTGTGGATAATGTTAAAATAAGAAAATATCACACTGGATGGCTTGGATATGTGCACCCCCAGGGAACTTGGAAGGGAGAGTCAATTCCAACTCTATAAGAAACGAGAGAAAGTTTCCCATGAAAAGAAACCAGGACTATTTCAAGAAATTTATTTTCTACTATAATTATTAATCATCCACAATTCACCTTTTAAATTAATTGTAGAATTTAGTAGCCCAGTTCTGAATGTAGGCATAAATATGAGAGAGAGAGAGAGAGAGAGAGAGAGAAATTGAGACAGTCTGTTACATAAACAGAGACAGGTACACAAATGACCAGGGCTTCTTGGAGCACCTGTGGTTTAAAGATAAGTTGAAGATGCACATTCACAGGAATGGAGATTGCAGTAATGGTTCTTTCAATAAAGAACTGTTACTTAAGCATGCTATTTTATATAATATATGGGTTATTATGTTTCCCAAGTAAATATCCAGTTTTAAGCATTCAGCCTAAGGAATGCCCCCAAACTCTCCCTCTGAAAATGCTTACCATCAGGGATAGAATCTAGGTTTTGTGGAGTCTAAAGGCTTCTTAAGGGAAAAGAATACATAACTCTACGGAATAGATAACCTGCCCTGTAATGAGCCATGAGGGGTATAAAAGCTGAACTTCATTCACTTTGTGGCAAATCCACTATTACCTGGGAAATAGTCTAGCTTTTCTGAGACCAAGATGGAAATGTACCCGTATCAGGGATCACCGTGGTATTGAAGGCAGAGATAGCCTTACATATCATTCACTTTCCTCCAACACCAACCATTCTTCCTATCTACTGCCAGTGTTCACTGTTCATTGATTTTGGTTCTCTTTCCTACCTAACACATGCAGGTTTCTCTGTCATTACTTCTCCAAGTACCTGTTTAATAAACATTTTATATTGTCTTATAGTGACAGCATTAAATTAGTCTTGCGGGTAGGCTGAATTCTGACCTCCAGCAATTCATAGGGTGATGCCCCAGCCTCCGTCCCACAGAATGAGACTATATTTAGAGATAGGGCCTTTCATACGAGTGAGTCAAGTAAAATGAGACCACTAAGGTGGGCCATGGTCCAGTCTGACTGGTGTCCTTATAAAGAGAGGACATTGAGGGTGGCGCCTGTGGCTCAAAAGGTAGGGTGCTGGTCCCATATGTCAGAGGTGGTGGGTTCAAACCCAGCCCCAGCCAAAAACTAAAAAAAAAAGAGGACATTGGGACACATAGAACAGACACATGTACACCAAGGGACCACTCGAAGAGGCAAGTGGTCATCCATCTGCAAACCGAGAGCAAAGGCCTCGGAGGAAACCAACCCCGCCAGCACCTTGATCTCAGACATTTAATCTCCAGAAGGGTGAGAAATCAATTTCTGCTATTTAAGCCACCCATTCTGTGGTATTTTGTTATGGCAGCCTTAGAAAACTAATGCAGCTAGCTGGAATTTATCAAACTCTCGTCATTAACCAACATCTTCCTCACTCTACTATGCTTATTAACAGCACAGAATCAAACCAAGTGCCTCCCAGGCACATCCCATACACTGGGCAAATGAAATTAACAGGCGTTTGCACGCAGGTGTATATGCAATTAGGGTAGCTATTAACAAGGATTTATGAATGAGAGATATTCTTCCTTACTTCTTCTCTTGGGCAGTGCTGACTGCAAAGTAAGATTGTAATGATGAAATAGAATCCATGTTTTAGCAGTCTTAATGATGACTGAGTATTTATATCAATTGAGTGGTTATACAATGGAAATTTAAAGAAATAAGAAGAGACCAAAGTTCCCTAAATATATGAGGGCATTGAAATCATGGGAGACATACTTTTCCTGCTGAAAGTAATATACAAGGCACAAAATATGTTTTTTACAGGGTATTATTCAGTGGGTTGGCCAATTACTATAGATCTCATATGCTGCTGTCTGAAAATGCGTAAGTATCTTTGAGTGAAAGAGCCTATATAACCAGATTGTTCTGAAGAAATCCTAGTTTATTAGATGATGGCTCATGGGGCATAGGACTAATCTATGTCACAAAGCTAATTTATTAATATATAATAGTTATAAATCATCCTGTGATGATAACAGCTCAGGGCAACTAATTATGGTCTACGTGGTTGCTTAGCCAAAGCATATTAAGGGCAAAGGGGAATTGTTGTTAAAGGATGGTTTAATCTAGTTAGAAATGTCTTTTGGTGAGTTGGTCTATTTTCTGGGTATATTTCACTTGTATTGGAAAGACTGTTCATTCCCCCCTGGTACTAGTCACTTACTTTTTGAGCATAATTATTTATTAAGCCTCTATAATGTGCCGCACATGGTGCTAGGCATTAGAAATACAACGATGACTAGTACAGACATTATCTTTGCCTGCATAGAATTTTTATTGTCATTGTCATAGCTTAGCTATTAGATGGCATTTACTTTTCCCATTGATTAACATTCTCTTTGCTTTGTGTAGTGCCTATTTTTGTACATGTTTTTCAAACTATGGTATGTATCTCATGTAACATTTTTTGGAAGAATGGTTCCAATTTCCTATAAAAGCTCAAAAGGATTCTGAATTGAAGGCTTTCATGGCCTGCACTATAAAAACGTAGGCATCATAACATGAGTCAAAGTGACAGAAAAAGGGATCTGAAAAATATCTGCAAAATAAATTTATTTTATAATTGGTTAAAACACAATCAAATATTGAGAGGGGCATGTTCTCCCCCACCCCCTGCACGTTGAAGTGAATCTGCTGGCTTAACTTCCTAAAATCAGGATTCTAATTTCTAGGAGTTTCTGTGGACAAACATTTGATCTTACACTTCCTCTATTAACACCAAATCCAGTGAAATTTTGACTTGCCTGGATGCTGTATGAGTCAAAGATACTTATTCTTCCTGGGACTTCCTGGCCCACCTAGCAACTTCCTACGATTAATTTGTCTAACCCTGATGAGCCACCATTGTAGTTCTTCAGGTGCACACACATGTAAAATACCCAGCTGGTTTATGATGTTAGAAGAAAGAAAAGAAGGAAACATCCAATCTCAAGTCACCTTATATTTTCTGGGTTGATTTTATAGGTTTTTATCCAGGGAGTGAGCTTGTAAAAGAACTGCCTGAGGTGGAAATGTATGAAGGGAAAGATCTACAGAGGCAGCCCTTGATCTAACCACATCACCTCTCAGGAGCCATGACCCCTGGGAATTGGATAAAATGGGCTCAATGGCACAATAGCCTGAAGCCTACAAAAACCAGACATCTGAAGAGGCTTTCTTGTTTCAAGGATACACCTAACCTACTTTAAAAATATTCCTTTAATGGAGAGTTTAAAGGAAGTTCCTTCCTATTGTGAGGTTCATGGCTCTGTAGGTAGATCTTGCCTTTGTCATTCTAGGTGACTTCAAATAGAATATTGTGATATTGCCTCTCAAGGGAAGCTTTTTCCTTTGGCTTACAAATAAATTAGATATTTTAAGAAGGCCAATTCTCTGCTTTTAAACACTACCTACTTATAATTTCTTGTTGGAAGCCGAGCTAACATTTAAAAATGCTACCGGGATGCGCATAAATACTCTTGGCAAAGCTTTTATGGCTACTGATGACACTATAAAAATATGCCTTAATTTTAAGAACTCTAGAGGATTTGTACATCTGCATAAGCTCTAGAGTTCCCCGCTTTGTGGGGGAAGATCGGATGGGAAAGATGAGATCATTATCTACTTCTATCCTTGTTTAAATTTGTGGGAAGCCAGATTAGAAAGTACTTTTCCTCACCGTAGGTCTGTAATACTCGCTTTTTATTACCCTCATAAGTTTATTTCAGACATATTTGTCCTTATATGTCTTAAGTTTAAAAATAATCATTGTTTAATCACATGTATTTGGTGCAAAATCCCTTTCTTCATACACTAAGGGGATAAATATTTTATTTCCAAGTCTTTCCATGCTCCATGATTCCATGTTAAATAAAGATGGAAGATGTACATAAATAGGATCGTTCCAAAGGCCTTTGGTTTCCTAGTTTTTTACATTTTTTTTTTCCTCCATATGGTTGGAAGAGCCAGGTTCAGACCAAGGTAGGGACCTGGGTTCTATACTTCATGTGAACCACTTGAGACTGTGGCCAAACCACTAAATATCTTGAGACCTGAGCCTCCTTGTCTGCAAAGTGAGAGCCTTTACAGTCTTTCGACTCCCCAAATCTATGACTTTCTTTGCAAGATTACCAAGACACAGTTATACACTGTCTGTGATTTTATTTCTCTTTCAGCACAATTAAGCACCTCCTGATAGTAGCTTTGTTATGCTCTTTTCTGGGCATTTTTAGAGGTTTCAAAAGCTAAAAGCAGAGTTTCAGATGTGTCTTACATCTATGCTGAAAGAGTTGAGACTCAGGAGAACATAGTCTTTAGCTCGCTGTCATTTGCAGAGGTAGATTAACAAAATGTTAAAGAATGAACTTCCTTCCACTCGGGTACAGCGTTATGTGAAATTACCTGTGGAGGGAAAGATATTCATTCAACATTTGGTCAGACTTCATCAACCTCTTGAGAATGGGGAGGGAATAATACTTTCTGGTTTTAATGTATCTGTTCACTTCTACCCGTGTTTATAAAAAAAGTACAGGTAAGATGATTATTTTCCTCTATTTATACATTTTGCCCAATTTCTAGGCTTTTCACCTATATCAATTTAAAAAAGTAAGGTCACCACTTTGGAGTTTATATTTTACTGGGCTGACAGTAAGATTTAATAAAAAGTGATATAGTTTGTAATAAGACCTTATATATAACAACGTGTGTAATAAATCCAAGGAGAAAAAGGGGAAAAAAGAAAATAAAATAGAGGCGGGTGAAGGGGATTCGGATGTTGGTTGAGGCGTCTTATGATTGTAAATAGGCTTTTCAGGTAGGTTGCTTTGAGAAGGTAACATTTAAGATTAAGGTAAGGGAGGGAGTGAACTATGTGAATATTTAGAGAAAAAGTGTTAAGCTGAAGCAACAGCAAACTCAAAGACTCTGTTATTGTTTAGTGACTGGAGTGTCAAGAGACATCCAGGAGGCTAGGGTGCCTGCAGCAGAAGGAACAAAGAGGTGATGGTCAGATCATACAGGGCATTATGCTGAAAGATTTGTATTTGCTTTCCAGATCCATTCATTTCTCCTCACCACCCATAACTACTTTCTCCTCTTGCCCCGTTAGAGACAGGAGTGGTGAGACCTCTGCCCTGTTGCTAGTCTCACAGCAGCACACCAGCTATCACTAACTTCTTAAAAATGTCTCTCTTACCTTCGTAAATATTTCCTCCCATTGCTGGAACGTTTGCGTCCTCCTAAAGAATATGGGTTGGAACTTAATCCCCAATCAAATAATATTAAAAGGCAGTCCCTTTGGGAGGGGACTAGGTGATGAGGGCGGAGCCTTCACAGATGGGATCAGGGCCCTTACAGAGAGGCTAAAGGGAGCTTCTCCCCCCATGTAAGGGTGTGGGGAGATGGCACCATCTATAAGCAGACAGTAAATTTTCACAAAGCACTGAATCTTTGGGGGTCTTGGTCTTGGACTTCCAACTCTCCAGAACAATAAGAAAATGAATTTCTGTTGTTTATAAGCTCCCCAGTTCATGCTAATTTCCCAGCCCAAATGAGCTGAGGCAGTCCCGTTATTAACTCACCTCAATTACAAGGTGAATGGTGCCACCTATTTTCTTTCCAATGGCTGATAAGGCATTGCAGACCCTTATAAGGATGTTGGCATTGATTCCCCAGTGAGATGGGGAGAGATGCAGTGGTGTGGCTTCTCTTCTAAAAGAGTCGGTCAGGATGCTATGTTGAAAATAGTCTGTAAGAAGTCAAGGAGAACAATTAGGAAGCTCCTGCTGTAATCCGGATGAGATGCATCTCATGCAGCTATATAAGCTGGTTATTCTGAATCAATATCCAATCGATCCCAAATGCATCTCACAGCCCTGGTAAGAATAAAGACTTTTGCTATGGTCTAAAGTCCATGATGGCTCATAAGAAGCGATTTCTCCACCAGTTCTGTCTCTCTTGAAGCAAATCCCATGTATTCCTAGGAGGATAACTAGGAAGAAATGGAATTAAGTACCTATCAATTATCAAGCATCATCCCGTGTTTTCTTCATAGGTGATTTGATCTTTGCTTTAAAAATAATATATATTTTCAAACGTATTTTTCATTTTTCCCACAAATATTTTTGAATGCCTACTTCTTTTTTTAATTTTCTTGGGTAACTGTTTCAAACTCAAGAAAAATGGGGTGGCAGGTGAGGGAAGAGTAGCTATTGATCAAATATTACATCAGTACTTATATGTTAAATTTCAAACTGAAAAGAGCCATGATGGGAAAATACAGGAGTGTTTAGAGGTTGTAATAAGGAGTTCTGTCTAGTTTAGGAGAATTCTGGAGAGAACTTCTCTTATAAGTCAATATTTGAGTTTTACAGCAGGTAGATCTATGTTCCATCTATAATAGCAAAGGACAATTTCACCAAGAATAAGGTTTCCTTCACACTCAGTATAACCACAATTCTTTTAGTAATTATTCCCGTTTGTTTGAAAGAAAATAGAGAACCCGTACTAGTTGGATCAAAGCAATTGAGGTAGAATATCATCTATTCCGTCATGGCTGGGCTGTGCCCCTGAACTTAGACTTATGTTAGGTTCCTCTTATAGACCCCACATGTAGTTACATATGTGACTTATTTCCCCCAAGTAATGTGTGTCAAATTCTAAGTGAAGGGGATGGAATTTCCACATATGGGGTACACACTCTGATCTAGGCACTGTTCCAGGAACTTAAGTGCATTTATTCTTCTGTCTTTTCCTCACAACCCACATCTAATCTAGTTTGTCAGTACTACTCATAGAAAATATACCCCCAATCTGACAACCTCTGCAATTCATCTTTGGTTGAACCCACCATCACCTTAGACTCAGGGTTATATAACACCTTCTAATTGGTTTTCTTGTTTCTACTTATGTTGCTCCAGTAATCAGTCCTCCACATGGCAGCCAGAGAGGGGTGACAAGTTAATCAGAGTGCGTCGCCTACCTTTTAAAGTTCTCCATTGGGTTCCCTTTGCCCTGACAAGAAAATAGAACCCCTTACCGAGTCCAGAAGGTCTTGGACGATCTGTCCTTTGATTTTCCATCCATCTCAGGTTGCCTCAAAGGGCTCTCACTGGGATCTGGCCCACTGCTGCTCTTGGCACACTCTTTTCTAGAGTTCCTGCCTTGGAGCCATCGCACTGGCACTTGCGTCTGCCAGCCGTACCTGTTCTTCACACAGATTATTGCAGAATATTTCATCACTTTATTCAGGTTTCTCTTCATTCCCAGAGAAACTTTATTGACCAACCATTTCAGAATGCCAGGGTTTACCGGAAGTACCTCATCTTTGTTTCTTAACCACTTCCTTTATTTTTCTTTATGGCCCTTATCACCTTCAACGCAATGCTTATTTATTTACAGTGGAATCTCTATATGTTGACCAACCAAGGGACTGGAACACAATGGTCAACATACAGAGGTGGTTAGGCTAAGGAACGTCCCTTGAGTACGTGTGGTGCATGTCCAGTTTATGAAAATTAGGAGGTGGTCAATGTAGGGAAGTGGTTAACCATGGAGGTTCTACTATATTTTCTAGACTATTCTGTTCCATGAGGACAGAAATTTTTTTGATCACCCCATATTTTCAGAATCAAGTACAATGCCTGGCACATAACAGTACTGTACAAATATTTTCAGAATAACCAATTGGCTGATCCCTTTAAAACTGTTTGCTCCTGGTGATGTTCAAAGGCAAGCACCAGATGTCCAGAACCACCCTGGAACAGCTCGTGTCCATTAACTTAAATGCTGTGAATACAGCAGCCATTTAGCAAATTTTTTTTGAATAATAAATGGATAGTCATGAACATTAAATTTTGCAAATTGCTGTTGAAAGGCAATACAAATATTGCAAATAAGCGCATGGTCTTTGTGGTTAGACTGGGTTGTTTTGATTTTATATGTTCAACTTGCTGTGTTAGGTTGAGGAAATCACCTTATCTCTCTGAGCCCAGGCATCCTTACCTGAACAGTTAGGCTAATAATAGGTCTGGCCTCCTGGGGAGGATTATCATAAAGATTAAGTAAACCGAGAAATGCATGCAGCACTGGGTCTGCACATGTTCTCAATAAAATAATCCCCTAGCCTGGGTTAAGTGCCATCCTCTGCTTCTCAGAAGTCCCTTGGGCTTTCCTGAGACAGAGCAATTATCATAGTCAATACTTCTAAGTTAAGCCTTTAGAGGTCAAGGTCTTATCTTTATTAATCTTTAAATTCCCAGAGTCAGTACAATGCAGGTCTTCAATACACCTGTTTTGAATCGAATAGGAGTGAACTGGAGGTAACAGCCTTTAGTCCAAAACAAGGGCACTGTAATACTGACCACTGTAAATTTCAACGAGTTCCTAATAAATATTGAGAAGTGACAGACACCCATTTACGGACATATTTGCAAAAAGTTATTAGCAAAATCCAGAGTCTTCATTGGGGTTGTGGTGGAGGAGAATGAATGAGGAGGAAGGGAGCAGAACTTGCTGGAGGAGAGTGTTCTTCAGTGCAGACCTTGGCCCCTTCCTTGCCACTGCTGGCTTTTGCCAAAGCCGACTTTGTAAAGGCACCTGTTGGATCTCTTTCATCAGTTGCTAGGTAGAGCCAGTTGTGTCAGCTGAAGTAGTGGAAATTTCTATTCGACTTATAAATAGTTGAAGAGCCTGTCTTGGTGAAATGTGAAACGAGTAAATATTCTGCTTTCTCCCAGGAGGGTGGACCAGGATTGGGTGTATGATGCCATCATGTCAGCTGTGTCCAGGCCAGTGTCCATGAGGCTGCACGGCCATAAGTTATTCATGTGAACACAACACACAATTACTTCGCCTTATTGAATGGTGAACATTCTTTCCTTCTGCTCCCAGCTAGAGGCTGAGGCTTGCAAGTTCTCCCTCTCAGGAGCAGAAATGGACCTCACATCCTTCAGGGTCAGAGCATGTTGCAAATATGTGCAGCAGAGATGCGTCAAGCAACTGCAGGGAGCTCCAGGAAACTTTATGCTCTCTGGTTCTATCCTACCTAGACATCAGGTGTTTTCTTGTTTTATTTTATTTTTTATTTTTGTGTGTCTGTATGTACTGGTTACTTTTTAATTCCTTTTTTACTCATATATTATGGCTACTATTCTCTGATGTTTTTAATAAAAATCTGAGAGAAGTTAAATTTTTCAATGGGATTTTTTTTTCTCCATGTATAATTATTATTATTGTTTAAAAGGGATATCATCTCATGGGGTTTGTAGACAGAAGTTCTTTCTTTTTTTTTTTTTTTTATCTCTGACTTGGAGGAATTCTGAAGTATAGACAATGGGAAAAAATGTGGGTTTTGGAATCAGGGATAAGTTCAAATTCCAGGTCTGCCCTGATTCCATAGGCATGATATTTCTTTCAGCTGTATAATATTGGGGAGCTAAGTCTTGGAAATTTCCAACTAAATGACACACCTGTCATTAATCATAAAGCACCTATAGTCTGTATAGTAGGTATTTAATAAATGTTGGTTCCTTTGCCCCGCCAACTTCTCTCAGAAATGATTTTCTTCTTCACTATTGACTTATATGAATATTGGCTACCTAAATTTTCTGACTACAGACCGTACCCACTGTTCTTAGAGAAAATGTTCAAACCTCTTAACATGGACCTTCTTAGATTTTGTGTACCCTGCTATACTCCTCACCCACTCACAACAGAAGCAACTGTTGTATTTTGGATACGAATTCAGACTCTGTATGCTTACTACTTGGGTTCAAATCCAGCTCTGCCATTGACTGCTATTTGATCTTGGGTTATTCAGTCTCTCTAAGACTCATATCTTCTCTCCTATAAAGTGGAGATGATTCTATACATATAAAGCACACGTATTTTTTAATTTCAGCTTAATGTGATGGAACAGACAATTAGGTTACATTGTTTGCATTTGTTAGGCAGAGTCCAAGGTGAAGTTTTGTCCCTAACCCAGGAGGTGTGCCATACATCCTTACATTGTGCCTGTCAGTTGAAAGCACACCAATCTCTATCCCTCCTTCCCTCTTCCCTTTACCCCTCCTCAAGTTTGTGTTTTCTCTTTGTGTGGGCATGTGTTTATTAACCTACTGGTTTCATATTATAATTGAATATGTTGGATACTTGGCTTTCCATTCCTGTGATGCTTTACTAAGGAGAATGTTCTTCAACTCCATCCAGGTTAATACGAAAGAGGTAAAGTCTCCATCATTTTTTATGGCTGAATAGTATTTCATAATGTATGTACATATATATATATATATATACACCATATATACCACAGTTTATTATGCCTTCATGTGTTGATGGGCACTTAGGTTGATTTTCCACATCTTGGCAATTGTGAAATGAGCTGTGATAGACATTATAGTACATATGTCCTTATGGTAAAATTATTTTTTTTTCTTCTGGATAGATACCTAATAATGGGATTGCAGAACCAAATGGAAGGTCTACTTTTAGTTCTTTGGAGATCCTCAATACTTCTTTCCAAAGAGGCTGTATTAATTATTGCCTGGGATAGAGTACCATGGCATCAACCTAGCTCACAGCAACCTCAAACTCCTGGGTTCAAGTGATCCTCCTGCTTCAACCTCCTAATGCCCAGCTAATTTTTGTAGAGAATAGGGTCTCACTATTTCTTAGGCTGGCCTTGGACTCCTGAGATCTTGACTTGGCCTTCCAGAGTGCTAGGATTACAGGTGTGAGCTATTGCCATTGGTCTGAGATGATATTTCTTATTTCAGGAGTCATTATGAAAAATCAAATGAATGTTTGCATGTAATGAGCTTTTAATAGCACATGGCATATTGTAAACACTAAAAATTTTAAAAAGGAAAAGTAATCTTACAATGAAGTGCAAATAACCAGGTGTCACCCCAGAATAGGGCAGGGTGCCCACAGACAAGAGGCATAATGAGATTGAAAGTACTTTATTACCCTTCAAAAGCTGACAAAACTGAAGCGTTCATGTCTCTATAAAAAGTAATATCACTGCGACTTTTCCTCCTTCTTCCCCTCCTATGTAGAGTGGGTGAGTTTAGTGACAGACTGTTTTGGAAGGAGCTAGAAATATCAGTTTGAGAAATGCTTGGCAGCCACTTTAGGATAATTATCTGACTTTAGGAGAAGAGGGAGAATACTGAGGTATTCCTCTTACCCAAATTTAGAAATGTCATGGAGGCACAGTGAGTCATCTCCCAGAGGTTTTAATAACATTTTCCCCATACTGGGTGTTGCCTGTTGCCTGCCATTGTTAGCAATTCTAAACCTCGGGCTCACCCACCAACCTGCACAAAGGCTACCTCGCTTTGGCAATGCCAGGATCTGCTTCAGGCTTATTTCTTTTACCACACTTGGGTAGACATTGTGTTTACTCTTAAATTCTGTTCTACCCTATGGATTCATCTACATCAATCAAAGTCAAGCTCATCCCCCCGGTAGATATGCGTTCAGTGTGGACGAGTGCAATACAAGGAAAGGGATTTTGACAAAAGAATCCAGGCTCTCTCCTGTGGATGTGAGCAAAGAAACATGTTGCAGCCATCGTGGCACAAAGCATCCAGCTGTGGGATGGACCAGTGCTCTGACTGGCAGCTTGGAGGGAAGCGGGTCCCTGAGGACATGATGGGGCTCCTGCAGCCTGGGCCAGTTCTGTGGTCCCGCTTTTGCATTAGACTCTTCTGTGTAATTTCCTTATCATTAACCTAGTTTAATTTGGGTTTCTGTTATTTGCAACCCCAAAACGTTCCAACCAAACTCATCTATGACACTTCCCTGCCCTGGTGGGCTGCTTGTTGGCAGTTATTGATGTCAATGTGGCTGTCCCTATTAGGCTGTGCATAATTCAAGGGCAGTAACCATGTCCTGTTTTATATCTATATCTATATCTATATCTATATCTAATCTATCTATCTATCTATCTATATCTTTCAAAACACTTAATAGTGTCTTACAAATAGCCCCAATTTCACTACTTGTTGATAAACAATGTTGAATGCAACGCACTCTGACAACTTTCAGCCCCATTCATCAACAGTGAAGCCCCCAGTAAAAAACAAAGTTTACCTTTCTGATCCATAACCATAAAAGCCCATGCTTGGTAGAAGCGCCCCGAATTCCGGCCTTCCAATTATCTTTTGAA
Source organism: Otolemur garnettii (assembly GCF_000181295.1). Classification (NCBI taxonomy): domain Eukaryota; kingdom Metazoa; phylum Chordata; class Mammalia; order Primates; family Galagidae; genus Otolemur; species Otolemur garnettii. Next base: position 29,481,670 of record NW_003852402.1, on the reverse strand, counting down.
TGTTGCTCATACAATAGTTGGATTCAAGAATCTTATTACGAATTAAACAGTTGAATTATGTTTTCATAACATACAAGCCAGTACGCTTCCTCCGCCTCACCCTCTCTCAGGACTACTTTTGGGCAGTCTGTTTATAGAGTGAAGATGAATTTTATGGGTGACAAATGCACTCCTGATTAATAAATTAAGCGTGCTCTCAAAGGAGAAAAAACAAACTCGGAGAAAATTGGGTTGTCTTTTCTTGAAGTCTAAAAAAGGACTTCTTCCTCGGGGGACGTTCAGTTTTTTTGTAATCACGTAGAAAAGAAAACATGTGCCCCTTGGATATAGCATTAAAATAAATTAATTTCACTGCCTTATTCCTAATGGCTAATGGCTAAACGGGAGTATTTATTTCTAGACTCCTCTTGTTTGTGCTGTGACCTCCTTCTCACAGAAGATGAATGGCTGTGTCAGCTTATAGGAGATGAAGAATGTCGTCCCTATTCCTGTATTTTTGGCTTGTTGTAATGATAATAGGTGAGTGGTCATGGTGTTAACAGGACCCCAAAACCTCAGGATTTTGACTTCCTATCACTAGAATATCATCTTCTACTCTTCTCTGCTGTTCTCGGGATGAAAAATGGCTTTGAAAATAGGTGGCCTTGTGATCAGACTGATGCCGAGGACAGCTGTTATCACCTTGTTCTTTTCATTCCCGTCTGAGCTCATTCTCTTCTTGCTCCCTTCTCTTAACACACAAGGTTTACCTTCATTGGTCCTTTCCCGATTAGCCTCTGTCTACACATTCACTCCCCTGAAGTCCTAGGGAATTTCCTTATTCAGGTACATTTCTTTGGTGCTCTCTCAGGGGGGTGTGAAGAGGCATCAACACATGGCAGCTGTAGGTGAAGGGGTACAGTGGGTTCCACTTAGATGGGTTAGCTTTAGAATCCTAGTATTTTTCATTACGGGGTCTTGTAACACAGAATGCTTAATTTTCATGATGTTCAAAGTATTGGGCAGATACAAATGACCTCTGGCATTGACACAGGAGTCACTGTGAGGCAGAAATTCTCCTTCCAGAAATTACGCCAGCTGAAAATCTAAATTCATAGAGAAATGTTACAGTCATGGATGGAGACCTCCATATTTCCTTGCTGAAGAAAGAGGCTTTTGCAAATACACAACTGTCCTGTGGACTACAAGTATATTTGTACAAGTCTGGTAATGTTTTGAAAGCTCATAAATATGACTGTTAATTTTGTGCTCTCTTTGAGTTTTCTTTTCTAAATTTATTAACAGTGATGGGCTGTTAGCTAAGAAGCAGTACCATCTAAGCCTGTTTTGAAAATAGTCACATTGTCCAATCATCTAGGGTAAATATTTTTTTTTTTTCTATTAGTTTGATTGAAAAATCCAGTGGTTCTTTTTGTTTTAATCTATTTAACTGCATTGGACTTGTCTTGATGAAATAGTTTTTGTTTGCAAGGCAGAGTTAAGGCTGGACAAAACCCAAATAATGGCATGTACAGAAGAGATTGGGATCCAAATACTAAGCTGGGATTCCTTACTAAATTGAGTCTCCTTCACATCTTGTCAGCTAGAATGGATTCCTTTGCCTTATCCTATCATGGGATAGAAGTAAGTGGCCAACTAGGGGAGAAAAGACTCCCAAGGAAGAGATTCCTATCTGCAGAGATTTTTAAGCAAGGGCCGGTGACTGTGTCATCTGACACAAAGAATTCTTTATGTTATGAAGAAAAACCATTCTTTAGTAAAAAATGCTGATATGTTTCTGGAAACTATTTGTTCTGACCTTTGAGTTAAATTTTAAGTCACGATTAAGAAAAAAGTCTTTTCTTAGCTTATTTCCATGTCCTAACCTGTTCCTGTTAGTTTTAAACACGATTAGCCGTTTGACATGACTTAACTGACAGATTGTTTGTATTAAACACATGTTATGATTTATTTTCCCATATATAATTAGGAATCATCATTGCTACCAGAACATATAGTGACGCATCAAGGATATGTAGAGATACAAACAGCCACACACAAGGAAAGGCGTGTAAATAAAACACCTGAGACTTACAATTACGTTTCTCTCCTCATCCCTGCATTTGTGTCATGATGCGTCCTGGGTAGCGTAGACCTTAGGTAGTCATTAACTATATATAAATTTTCTCCTAGGACTTATGCAAATAACACAGGTATCTCTTCAGTGCATGCTTTTTTGATACTAAAAAAATGTCAATAATTAACATGATTTGGAGAGCATTTTATCAAGAGATTTCTTTTCAGGATCTCAAATTGTATATCATTGTCATGATTTGATTCCTTCCACAGAATCCCCACTCCGTGCTAAATACAGTGCTAGTCTCTTGAAAGGATACCTAAAACAAAGAGCCTGCATTTTCCTGTAAGGGATTTAGAATCTCCCTTCGTGGTGGAGACAAGACAAAACAGAGGAAGCAAGAACAGATAAATCACACCAGCTAATTTTTTTCTAAGTTGTGTAATTTACAGAGCATATGTGATATAGGAATTTGGAGAGAGAGGATCAGGAGGGTGGTGTCCAAGATGAAAAGTTGAGCTAAAGTTTGAAAATTCAGAAGATTTATATGGATATAGATAAAGTCAGGTGTCAGAGACATTTCCTAATATTCATTAGATGTTTTGTAACTTAGTCTTAATTAGATTTTCTTTCAATTTTTTTTTTTTTAGGCTATATTACACTCTGCCACTTAAACCAGCATTACCTAACAGTACAGGTAATTGCATTTTGCCTTTAAATTCCAAAGGAAAGAAGAATCATGGTCCCCAATATGATCTAGTTAAACAGTGGTATAGATACATCAAGCAATTTGGCAACGAATTCAAAGTAAAGGATTTTTATTTTATTTGTATTTAACTCATTGGTGCAAGGACCATACGGCTCTAACCTTATAATTGTCTCTATTCACAACTCAGAAAGCATATACACAGTAAGTAAGCCAAATCAGTTTTGAACAATCCAGACACTTTTACCAGATTCAATTTTGGTGACAGTTTTTCAGGGTTTGTTTTTATTTGATCGGTTGACAGCGAAACTTAAACATAAGACAAAATATGACTTAAGTAGCTTAAAAGAGACTTTATCAAACTATAGATTGACTCATTTAAAATGTTCTGCAGGTTAGGTTTTTACTGATGTAAAGCCGGAGATTTCTGCAGTGATTTATGAACATTACCATTTATATTTGATTCTAATCATTACTTTGTTCTTATTGGCTTATTATATGTTTGATCCATAAATTTGGTTTGCAAACCAAAAAATTGGACATTTTGAGTTAATGCCTTGATTGGAATTATTTATGCAGTCTTCCCTAACACTATAGTTAAAGGCCAAATTTAATTCTAGTTACTTATAATGCTTTATGACTTTGATTGGTGGTGACTTATGCAAGGATAGTAAATTCCTGGAAAGGGGCTGTTATTAGAAACTAGTGACCCTGATTTTATCTTTAAGCTATCTGTAGTCTTGGAGGCCTTTGGGTTGGGGGGGGGGGCGTTCTCTGCGAGAAAAGGTGCTTCCAACGTCCCTGCTTATCTAACATCAGAGAGTAGTGAGGCCTGAAAAGAGCAAACTCCAGAGCTTAGGGTGGATAAAACTGTTTTTGTGAGAACGTCAGATTAGGGCAGTATGTGCTTTTCTAATCTGGTACGGATGTAATAAAGGTGTTTTTGTGCTCTGGCAAGGGGACAATCAGAGAGGAGTACTGTGGGGACATAAACTCTTTGAGAGGCCCATCACAGGATTATTTTTGATGAACCATGACAACACACTTGTTTTTGTGGTTCCCATGACTTCGTAACCACAGCTTATGTTATCCAGATGTACCATGAGAATCAAATAAAAAATATGGTTTTTATTGTAGGCTCCTGTATAATCACACTACTTAAATCTACTGGGGTGGCTTGACAACACCAGTCAGTCGTTAAAATGCTATTCTAAGAAACAAAATAATATCGAGCTAATTAATTCATTTATTATTAAGTCAACAAGTGACAAAATGCTTACCACCCAGTTATGGTATATTACGAGCAATTTGTGGATGATAAAAGACAACCTTAACCTTGAAAAGAATTTAAAATCTAATAGGAGGTATTAGGACAAGTACTCAACGCTAACAGAGAGAGTGCAAAAGAGAGAGCTCTGTGGGCTTTAAAGTGATGATGAGGTCTTTGAAGAAGGTAAAACTATAGAAGAGAGCTGGAGGTGGAGGGGGTGAAATATCATTCTCACTTGGGACCCTCCCAAATGGCTTCACAAAGAAGGAAGAACCGGAAGTGGAACAAAAGGGGTCAAGAAGCAAGTGATATGATCATATGATTTTCCACTTAACTTTTTCTCTCTCCTTCCTTCCTCCTCCTCCTCCTCCTCCTCTTCTTCTTCTTCTTCCTCTCTCTCTCTCTCTCTCTCTCTCTCTCTCTGTCTCTTGTTTCCATTCCTGGAAATGGTCTCATTTAAGAAAAAACATCCTAGTGACCCATAAATTAATGATTGTGCCATGCAGTAATACTACAGGTCACTAAGCGTAACAACATGATACAGATTTTAATACTGAGAATATTTGGCTATACCTGACACTGACCATATTTTCAGAGGTGAAGGGATGGCTGTGTATATGGATCCTTTGGCTAGCTGTGAGGGGGCTTGTATTATAATTACAACTTGACAGATTGGTTATTGCCATCGAATCCTTCCATGTTGGGGCTGTACTGCTGCTGATGCTCTCTCTGTTGAATGACGGTATTACAAGGCTGGAAAATGTCTTAGAAGTTATTTTGCAAAATCCTCTCCCTTATGTTGCAGATGTCCAAACTGAAGTGCAGAAAGAAGCAAGGTCTCATCCTTGGCAGGAGAACTCAGATTGTCAACTCAGTTTCCTAGAACTCATTCCCCTGGGCGTAAAATAAGATACCTCCTTCACATTGTTTATCTTAACGAAGTGTCTCTCAACTACTTAAATGTATATTATTGATAGTAATTGTAGCAATTTAATAACCTGCTTTGTTTTCATAAAACCTCTGTGAGCCAACAAATACATTTCTGAAATAGGGATGTCAATGACATTGGTCTTTACTTCCTGTTGGTGGATTTAGAGATATATAAAAATAGTTTTGCATAATGAAGTTAAGCTTAAATACATTCTGGAAAAGTTCTAGGAAAGCCTTCTGTTGATATAAAGGGCCAGGTTTCAAATTTCTAAGAAGTCATTCTATTCGAACACACACACATGCATATACAAATACATCCCTCATCAGTACATTGTTTATTCAGGTCTAATATTGACCAAAATGATACAAGATCAATAGACTAAATTATAGAACAATTTCATTTTATAATTTTATTACTTATTTTAAGGTGGACTTATTCTCATTTAGTGCCTTATCTACCCATGAGCCCACCGGTGGAACTTGTTTCCCATCGTACTTTGACTCTTAACCATGTATAAATAAGTCCACGTGAACTCTGGAAGTCAGTAAAAAATGATAGCAGATAACATTGTAGTTCATGGAGTTTAGATTTATTGAACTGAGCTTTTTTATGATATACTGCATAAACATAAAAAAGAAGTAGGTCATCTTATTATTTAAAAATGCCTTTTTTGGTAAGCTCTTTCAAGTTGCAGTAATCTTAGCCCCCTCAGAAGGCTCACAGGTAACATTATAGGTCTCTGAGTTTAGCAAGGGAAGACATGGGGGTAACCTTTATGCTTTGTGGAGATGCAATGGTGCCAATTCTACTGGACTCAGTAATTCACGAATAAGTACTCTAATGAAGAAAACATACAGACATGCAAAGTTATTTATTGCATCATCATCTATAGCCATGCATAATTAAAAAATAAATATTCAGCAATATGGAATTAGTTTAGTAATTAATAGTATATCCCCATAACCGCATAAGATGATGGAACTACGAGTAACTCCAAAATTTTGTCTGCAAGTATTGCTATTATATTTCAACAATAAAATATGACAAAACGTAAAAATAATAATCTTCATAACGTACATCCCTTTTGTGAACAGTATTACTAGTTCCAATAGTACCTGTTACATCAGACGCTAAATGCATAAACTACTTTGACTTTGAAATAAAAATGAGCAAATAAACGTATCATTTTGACTGGAAACTAAACAAAGACATTTTAGCACTACCTTTCAGAGAAATTGCTAAATAGCACCATTAAAATAGCAGTATTGTTATTTTACATATTGTCACACTCCGTGATGTTGCAAAATAGTGTCTTTAAAAAAAACTAGCTGATGCATATTTCATCTACAGTTATTCGTAATTACATGCCGAGTCCCTGCACCCATTGAAAAAAATGGCATTTAATGCTTTTGAAGAAAGGCAGAATAAGAGCCTGGATAAACTTGTCCTCACGTGGTTTTCAGTTTTGTCTCTTTCTTTGGAGTCCATAGAAGACACGCTACATCCTAAAAGCCAAATTACTTTTACAAGGTACTTAGAAAAAAATGTTTCATTGAAATAAAAACTAATAATGACTTGATAAATCAGGGGCAAAGCTTAGTGAATGGAGGCGCCAAGTTGACCCCCTGAACCAGAGACTATGGAGGAATCCCAGTCCCACTGGGACAGCTTCCCTTCCCCCATGGAGAGGACTTTTGAGCTCTTCCTAGACTTAACTAAGGGAAGAGCTCAGGGAGGATTTTCAAAGAGCCTGGTGTGCCTGCTGGGTGTGTGTGTGGGTTCTTCCTTCTTGTCTCCCTGTGATTAAAGCCTGGCGTGAGAGATGAGGACCCCCAGATGGGTTAAGGATTCTGAAAAAGAGGGAATTCTAGAAGGAGACACTTCCCAGGCTCGTGTGAGTCTGCCTAGGAAGACGGAAACACATACGTGATGCTTTGTACAGAAGGGGCCTCTGACGTGCCTCCCTCTGCCCTCCCATCTCTTCCTCTTGGGATCTTTCTAGGAAACTTGAAACACTATCTGTGCCTGAGGGGATACTGACTGTAATTGAGAAATGAGAGAGGTGGGTCTCCCAGGGGTCCACAGGGTGTTGGCCGGTGGGACAGCCTGATAGTAGAGACCAAGACTAGGGGGACTCAGAGGATCGGTGGCTTTAGCAAGGGCTGAGGGGGAGGCAGCAAGCTAACAGAGCCTCTAGGGAAAGCTCGACAGAGCCTTGAGTCTGGAGACAGAGCCCCAGGACCATCTGGGAAACCCAATTCTGGCTGCTACACAAACAGGCTAACACCTGAGATAGGAGGGTGGGCTACTACGGGCTACACAGGCCAGAGGTCTCTCAGGCCAGAAGCCCTGCCCCCACACCTGAGCCTCAAGAGTTTAGGATGACGGGGTCAGGGTGGGAAGGAGCAATTGCCAGGACTGAGCTCGAACACAGAAGAATTCCTCTTCTACCATTAGCAGAAACAGGGACTAGAGGCCTAGGTTACTTTTAACTACTGAGGAATTAGGAAGTTTCTATTTCTGCAGGCCTGTCTTTTTGTGCCTCCAGAAATAAATACCTTCTAAAGCTGTGGGGCGTGTGTGTGCGTGTACATACGTACATAAATCTCGAAGAGAATGAGACTTTTTAAGCAATTCCCTGCCTTTGGGGAACTCATTGAGACTATGGTGGATCAAGGTCCGACAGACAGATGAGATGCATAAGGGGAGCCGACAGGGATGCCTCGGAGACAGGGAGAGTTTAACAAGATGGATAAGATCTGCCCAATAATCTCACACTTATTTTTTTTTTCCAGGACAAAGTTGTAGTTCTGGAAACCAGGGAGTGGCTGGAAATTTGTCTAATCTAGGGTAGATCAGGGTTAGTTTGATGTGGAGGAGTAACCAGTCTGTCTGGATAGCTTAGGGCCAGGGTCTAGGAATTCAGGAGATTAAATAATAATTAAAAAAAGATTACAGCCCATGATATTTGAGAATATGCATTGCCTTAACTTTATTTTTATGTTTCTTGCAAAAGCCTTGCATACAGTTGGTGGGCCCCTGGGTGTAGGATGGCTGGAAACGTTTGCAGCTGGTTAAAAGAAACACAATTGCAAGTGTGCTCTGCGGCCGGATGAAGAGAGGGCTGCAGAATCAGGTGGGGATGCCGCAGGGACGAGTATCTGATGCAGCACTCTTGCAGCAACAGTGGAAAATTTGGAGTTGACTGCATCTGGGTTTAGTCTGGGGCTTCTGCTGACATACTGTATGTGGCTGTGGGCTAGTTTTCTCATCTGTGAAATGGGGATAATCACGCTTGCATTGCTGGGTTTTGGTGAGCATTCGGATGACGGGTGTGAAGCACATGCCTGCTTCTCTGGCATCCCATCCAGCAGGTGCTGAGTTAATGCTAGATCAGATATCAATAGAAAGAGACATTTATTGGGGGGGGCGTTTTTGGTAACACCTCTCTTTTTGGTTCCTGTTTTTCAACCATTATGTTAGTTTTCTGTGGCTGCCGTGACACATTATTATGTATGTAGGGACTTAAAAAAATAATATTGTTCTCTCGCAGTTTTGGAGGCCAGGCGTCTGAAATCGAGGTGTAGACTCCACCCAGAGGCTGCAGAGGAGGCTCCTGAACTCTCCCCTCTGGTGGCTGGTGGCATTTCGTGGCTTGTGCCTGCATCCCTCCCTGCTCGGCCGTCATACGGTTTTCTCCTCTGAGGGTCTGTGTCTAATTTCCCTCTGCCTCTCTTATAAAAGGGGTCTATGTGATACCTCTTACAGCCCACCCACAGAACCTGGGCTAAATGCTCCCTTTCAAGATCCTTGATTTAATCACATCTTTTGCAATACAAGGTGATATTCACAGGTTCCAGGGGATAGGAGGTAAATAGGTATTTGGGGAGCTATTTTTTTCTACCTATCCCACCTGTCTAAACCTTGTAAGACCTTTTTCATAAGAAATCAAGGCTAACAGACCTGAGACAAATTTGACTTTGCTTCAAAGTGGGGTAAGGAAAGGGTGTGTCTGGGAACTGGGGACATCATTGCCAGAAATATGGACAAGAAAACCAAAAAGAGGAGCACCTGAAACAATACAATACAATCTGGAAAAATGAGAAGGATGTTGAAATAAAGATGGTATTTTTTTTTTAAATGCAGTATCACTTACTGTCCAAATTATTCTAACACATTTAGCTCTGTAGTGAATCCCTAGAAATCAAATCCTATTTTGCAACTGATTTCAAGTGTATAATTTGGAGCTATGCATCTGAAGAAAAATCTCAGCGATCTTACCGGAAACTGTTTTCAAAGAGCCACCCATGCTCATGCTCATAGCGTTGTATCTTATAGAAGCTGGCATTTTAAATGTTGTAGCCCTTTCCTCCTTGGACCCGAAAGTGTACTTCGAATTATGGGAGTGGATCCTTGACCGAGAATCCATGAACTACGTACGTGTGGCTGTGTGGACCTTGCCATTTCCAATAAAGCTGAGCTTCTATGATGATTACCACCATCTGATATTTAAATACACCTGAGGACTTACATGACTTATAAAAAACACCCCCCCCCCCGGGCTTATTATTCCGTTTTGTAATTCTATATTTAGAATTCATTTAAAACAAAGCATGCAACAAAACCCACAATGCTTTATTTTGTGTACAAGCACATTTTTGCAAGCTTACACATGTTCTTAAAGTTTAGACTTACTGTTCTCTGGACACAGTATCAATAATATGATACTTGTGCCTTTCCACAGGACTTGGTTTGTATTCAAACTCATGGACACCTTGGATGGTGATTTTAAGTGATTCAATTCCTCTTTTGATGTTGATTGTGACATTTATTAGCTGCCTGTAAGAGAAGTCTGAGGACATTTTGTCCTATGTTTTTACAATAATTATTCTTTGGTTGCATGTTACATTGCTTCGCTCTCTCTTTTTTTTCTGTTTTGTGTGTATAGGTTGAATTGTGTCCCCTCCAAAGATGGTGAAGTCTTAACTCCTGATACCTGTGAAGATGACCTTATTTGGAAATGGGTCTTTGCAGATCTGATAAGTTCGGAAGAGGTGATGATGGGTTAGAAGGTGCTCTCATCCAATCCTGGAGTCCTTATAGGAAGAGGAGGGCTGCAGACACACAGGGGAGAGCACTACGGGGAGCCAGAGGCAGAGATTGTAATGAGCAACCCATAAACCAAGGAATCCTAAAAGTGGCTGTGCAACTCCTGAAAGGTGGGAAGAAGCAGGGAAAGATTGTTTCTTAACTCCGTCAGAGGGATGGTGACCCTGCCAACATCTCGATTTCAGGCATCGAGCCTCAGTAGCTGTGAAAAAATAAGAAAACATTTCTATTGTTTTCCAGCACACGGTTTATGGTACTTCATTCCTGCAGTCCTAAAAAACTGACCGTATCCATCGTCCGTATCCGTGATTGAGTGTGTGCATGTGTGTACACGTATGTGCATGTGCATGCACGTGTGGTTATACATGAGAGAGACGTTATCCTCTACTTCACATTTCTGCCATCTGACTTCATATTTTGCAAAAAGTAAAATGATTAAAGATTCCTCTCAGATACGACTTAGATTATAATCTATCTCTGTGTTCAAAGTAGTTATTGGAACATCTCCTCTTTGCACAAAAAATTAATTAAATATATGTTGCTTCTAAAACAATGACCCAGGACAGATTTCCTTAACCCATGCATGTTTCCTGACTCTGCCAACAGTAAGGTTGATGGCATTTTGTAGGAAGCTGCCTCAAAATTCCAGACAAAATTTAACATGCATATGAAGCAAGTAACTTCTGAGCTTGAGACCAGAGATTCCCTTTTTTGTGGATCTGAGTGGGGGTTCATCAGGAGGAAGTGCAACTGGGTTTTGCTAAGGATGGGTCCAGTCAGCACACATCCAGGTGTGTCTGTCCATGGCATCTATGCTATGGGATGTGGTCACATGAAACCTCTTGGTGCTTTGGAGACATTTCTTAAGACAGATGAGTGGTGAAGTCATGTCCCTCATCATTTCCGTCTTATGCATTTCAGGGTTTGGCAGGGGTGAGCCCTGCCTTCGTGTAGATGACAATGTCGTGCTGCCAAGGAATCCAATCAAGCATGTTTCTCCCTAAGCTGCGGAATGGCTCCCTGTTTTATTTTCTTGAATGTTTTCTTTTACTCTTGAGAAAAGACAGTGAACTTTAAAAGCAGGGATGCAGCTTTTAAGCTTGCTAGCTATCATCATTCAGATCAATTTGGAACCAAGCCCCGCCTCCCCATCTCTTCTAATTTTAATGTACATTCTCTGCTGGCCGCCTGCCAGAGCAGAAGTCAGGAAATGATAAACACTCATTTATCCCCAGACACAGCAGTTTGTGCTGAGATGGGAGGCCGCATTTGTAGTCACTAAACCTATTGCATTTTGTGAGTGTTTACTAATACTAGCTGGGGTTAAGGTTGGTATCACGGGGACTAGGGATGGTCAACTTCCAAGTTTGTCTTTCTTGGTGGCTTTTGTGACCAATGATCCATGATTGTTTTGTTCAACCTTCTGCAATGATTCATTATAAGAATGTCAAGTTAGCTTTAACTAACCTGGTTTAACACCAACTGGCTATAACCAGATGCCATATAGCTGGCAAACTTCTGTCATCTGATAGGCCAGATATCTCAGAAAGCTATTAATTGTTCAAGAAAATACCTTCAGAAGAGAACCACATGTTTTTTTCTAATGTTCAAGGAGAATCGTACCTTTATAATTCTGATTATTTCTTAGCAGATATGTATAATTCTGAACATCTCTTAGGAGACAGGCCAGTTAGGCAGCACACTGCTTTTTCATCATTTTAATTTTTGTTTTACATATGCATCTATTTACTTATTTATTTTTTTAACTACGCAATGACCACTCAAATTTTTTTCTTAACCTGTCACTGGACAACTGGGTTGATTATCAGATTGAAGTCGGTGGAAGAAATGCTGGCCTCGGAGTTGTCGATATCTTGCTTTGCTTTGGTGCACCTGATACCCTGAACTGGCTATAACCAGATATCACAAAGCTGAGAAACATCTTATGTCCTGGTATTTGACAAGCACTGAAAACATCCGAGGCAGTGAACTGGCAGCAACTGGGTCTGCTTTGGCAGAAGCATGGCCAGAAGTGGTGTAGTGTCCTAGATAGCACTGGCCTCCCCAAACCAGGTCCACCACTCATCCAAGGACAGCCCTACTCTGACTAAGATGCCCTTTAATTTATCCATTTTTAAAAATGAAGATTGACTAAGGAAAAAGGAAAGCACCGTTACTTTAGTTTGGACAAATATGCAGCCGTGCAATTATCTTGAAATTACATAGGTAAAAAAAGCACACCGACTGAATTGTCCTTTAACGGTTTATAATAAAGAGGCTTCCTTGCTTTTAAAACAGAACCCAGGAAAGAGAATGCAAAGTACGTGAGCAAGACAGGAAAGCACAGAGTGATATTTTGCTGGATTAAGCAAGACAAAGCCCACGAACAATTAGGCGATTCTAAGCAATGTGTAAATATACAATTTATACATGGAAACCAGTCACTGCACCTGGCATCCTAAAAAGTCTTTACTGCAATAAACTTGCGTTTACTAAAAGGGAGATCGGAGCCTGTTTCTCCTGAGTACTGTCTTCCCTTTTGAAAATCACATGGATTATTTACTGTTCTTTCTCGTACTTTAAACTCAGTGATCCCACTGATAAGGGAGGGTATTCATCTAAACCAGGAGAATGGAAAGGATGAAACCTACCGGGGATCATGACAGACATGAAGGAAAAGGAGATATTTCATGGGGAAATTATTGTGAACTATCAACCATACCTTTTGGACAGATGTATATTTACAGTACTTCTAATAGCCTTAGATAATTATTCAGACGCAACGCAGTCCTAAAAATAATTCAGTATCTTGATTCTATGACATACTCAGTGCCATTAAGCATAGGAAAGCAAAGATGGTGCTGAGAAGCAAAAATTAATCATAAAAAATGCATGCTTTTCAGGTGGTACGTTTTGGAGTGTTCAATGCAGCGACTTTGCAGTCTGACAACTTGAGTCTGACCTAGGCTGCTCCCCAACAACTAGGTGATCTGAGGCGTTTACTTAACCTTATGAATGTTCAGTTTTCTCATCTGTGAAATTAGCATAAGAGCAAACCTGTCCCTCAAATCTGTTGTGATGACTAAATGGAGTAAGACATGCAAAGCCTAAAACAATGCCTAGCACGTTCTCATGCTCAATAAATGTTAACTCGAATTAGCGTGGCCGTGCCTGCTTAAACACTAATTTCCAAATGAGCCATACAGAGCTTGAACATCATTTGGGAACTGAGCCATGATGCAGTTGAAATCACCAAGGATTTGTTCGGTTTTCATTTTATTTGCAGGGAAGGGGAAAATGGCATTTAACATCAGTCTGTGTGATACGCGATCCTGAAACGATCTGTGTCGGCTCTCGGAATTCTGGACACCTCCTTCTCTGCTCTGCCCTGCATTGCAGGGGCTGGAACTCTGAGAGCTATGCGTTTCCTGGTCTCTTTTGCCAGCAAGCTTCTGAATTTGTATCAGTTTCCATCAGCGATCCACATTTATGTAACATTTGGAAGGCAGAAGAGAGGCAGAAACAGTCATGTGTCAGGCTGGCTCATGTAAGTTCAAAGGAACTGACTGTACACATCTCTTCCTAACTATGCATTCGTGGCTTTAAATCAGCCATGGTGGGAGTATTTACGCAGAAATTGGCAAATGCTGCAAATAAGCCCTTTTTTTTTCAAGCCCCATGAATCAGTTATTGAGTATTCCTAGCACGCCACTGGGTAGAATGGGTATTTTTCCATGAGCAGTACTGGCATACAGATAATTGGCCGTTGACACAAGTGAGGTTTTGCAGCGTCCTCTCCATTATCTTCACTTGTCTCAAAGCTGCAGAGGTCTGTGACCACTGGGGGAATTTAAACGGAGTTTTCTGATTGCCTGTAGCCAGTGGCAAACCTGTGCTAGTTATAGCTTTCAATGGCTTTGCCTGTCCAACAGTTTTGTAAGCGCCAAATTCTCTTTGTTAAATTTCCTCCTGCCTAAATGCCTAGGATACTTTCTGCTTTCCTGCTAAAACTCTGCTAATACATTATAACATACAAATGTATTTGTGAATACAGGTATGGTTATCTAGGCAGGACTCATGTCGAAAAACATTAATAAGAATTTTGTAAAATCTGTGAAAACAAACTTTGAATATACTTGTGAAGAAGCCAACAGTGATTTTACCTGGGTTTAAAGATAAAAAGGAAAAGAACCTACAGAAAGTACTTATAAGGCATTTAGACTCTGAGACTTTGACATTTATAGGTGTTCGAATAATTTAAACCAAAGAATTGAAAAAAAAACTGTTAAATAATTTGAGTGAAAGTGTTTCCTTTCTGCTTTGGTAAAGTCAGAGAGCCAGTAAGCCTTTACTGCTGAACACAACTAAGTCTTCCTAATAGAGCTGAACTTGTATATAAGCAGATGATCCAGATTTATATAATAAGTGAATACTCAGTGATAATTTTCTGTGTTGAGTTATTGTGATCGTCTTCTATGGGGATATAATTAAAAAGTTAGATAATATTTGCCCTTAAAGAAATTATTAAAAAATACTCAAGTATAATACAAATAGGAAATCACAAATTTCTTTTAAAAAATCAGGGAAAGAATTGTGTGAAAAACTGACCTGAGAAAGGACTCCTTCTAGAGGAGTAATTAAACATTCCTGATTAGATTTTTGTTTAAAGTAGAATTTTTTTTTTTTTTTTTTTTAAATAAGAGGAAGGACTTTATTCACCAGCTGGGAGTTTACGGCATAGAATTCCAAATGGCCATGCTCCCCAACTGGCTTGGTCTTTCCCTTTTTATTTTGTTTTGTTTTGTCTTGTTTTAGAGACAGAGTCTCATTTTGTCACCCTCAGTAGAATGCTGTGGCATCACAGCTCACAGCAACCTCCAGCTCTTGGGCTTAGGTGATTCTCTTGCCTCAGGCTCCCAAGTAGCTGGGACTACAGGAACATTTTTTTTTTTTTAAAGCAGCTTTAGGTTCACAGCAGAAACGAACAGAAGGTCCCTATACCGAGAGTCCCCACATACCTTGACCTTACACATGCACAGTCTCCTAACATTATCAACGCTAGAGTGGCATGTTTGTTACAATCAATGAACCTACAGTGACACGTCATTATCACTCAAAGCCTATCATTTACGTTAGGGTTTGCTCTTGGCGTTGTACAGTCTATAAACCTTGGTGAATGTATAATGGCATATATCTGCTATTATAGTATTATAACTGCACCAAGTCGTTTCACTTCCTTAAAAATTCACCTGTTCTTCACCTGTTCACTCCTGTCTCCCTGCTGACCTCTGTTAACTGATCTTTTTCCTATCTACATGATTTTTACTTTTCTTTTTTTTTTTTTGCAGTTTTTGGCTGGGGCTGGGTTTGAACCCCCCACCTCCGGCCTATGGGGCCAGCACCCTACTCCTCGAGCCACAGAGCCGCCCCATGATTTTTACTTCTCTAAAATGTCATGTAGCTAAAATCATTTAGTATGTACCTTTTCCAGGTTGACTTCTTTCATTAATTTATATGCACTTCAGTTTCTTCCATATTTTTTCATGGCTTCATGTTTTTTTAGTGCTGGATAATATCTCATTGTCTGGATGTCCTACAATTTATTTATTCATCTACTAAAGGACATCTTGGTTGTTCCAAGTTTTGACAATTATAAATGAAGTATCTTTGAACATCCACATCCAGGGATTTTGCGTGGACATAAGTTTTCAACTTCTTTGGGTCAACATCAAAGAGTGTGATTGCTGAATTGTGTGATAAAAGTCTGTTTAATTTTGTCAGAAAAGTGTCAACATGTCTTGCAAGGTCATCATACTATTTTGCATTCCCACCAGCAATAAATGAGGGTTTCTACCGAACCTTCTTTTCACCAGCATTTGGTGTTGTCCACGTCCATCAGAATCGCGGCCATTCTAATAGTTGTGTAGTGGTATATGTATATTATTGCTGTTTTAGTTTGCATTTCCCTGATAACAAATGTTGTGCAGCATCTTTACGTATGCTGATTTGCTCTCTACATGTCTTCCTTGATGAGGTATCCATTAAGGCATTTTATTTTCTTAGTGTTGAGTTTTAAGTTTTATTTTAATATTTTGGATAATAGTCTTTTATCAACTATGTTGTTTGAAATATTTTCTCCTGGTCTGTGACTTCTTTTTTTATTCTCTTGATAATGTCTTCACAGTAGAAATGTTTAATTTTAATGAAGTCCAGCTAATCAATTCTTTCTTTCATAGACTATGCCTTAGATGTTGTAGCTAAAAAGTCATTGCCAGATTCTAGGCCATTTAGATTTTCTCCTATATTATCTTCTAGTTTTGTAGTTTTGCATTTTACATTTTAGACTATGAGTAGCTACAAGTTAATGTTTAGAAAAGGTATAAGGTCTGTGTCTAGATTCATCTGACACATGTGACATCACATTTTGTAAGTGAAAACTCACTGATTCCAGCATCATTTGTTGAAAAGACTTATCTTTTCTTTACCTTTGTTCCTTTGCCAAAGACAAATTGTCTATTTATGTGGGTATATTTCTGTGTTCTCCATTCTGTTCCATTGGTCTATTTGTCCATTCTTTTGCCAATATCACAGTCTTGATTGTTATAGCTTTATAGTAAGTCCTAGAAGTTGGGTAGTGTCTATCCTCAAACTTTGTTCTTCTCTTTCAACATTGTATTGGCTATTCTGGGTTTTTCGTTTCTCCATATAAATTTTAGAATCACTTTGTTAATTTAAACAAAATAGGTTGTTGGAATTTTGGTTGGGATTGCACTGAATCTATAAATCAAGTTAGGAAGAACTGAAATCTTGACAATATTTTGAGTCTGTATATTCAATAAATGGTATATCTCTCCATTTATTTAATTCTCCCTTAATTTTTTTAAATCACAGTTTTGTAACTTTCCTCATATGGATCTTGTACGTATTTTGTTAGAGTTACTGCTAAGTATTTCATTTGTAGGGGGGGTCATTTTTTGTTGTTGTTTTAGTTTTTTTTTTTTTTTCTGTCCCTACAGATTTCCCAGTTCTAGACATTTCATATAGACAACTGGCTTCTTTTGCTTAGTTATTTTCATTTGGATTATGAATGAGTGATCCAACTTTGCCATTCTCCCCCCTGAGAGTCTCCCTGGAGGCAAAGAATGGTAAATAGTATTGTTTTTAATATCAGTTTCCCTTGTTCACTGCTGGTATATAGGAAAATAATCAACTTTTGTGTATTAATACTATATCTTGCAACCTTGCTATAGTTGTATATTAGTTCCAGTTGATTGTTTTTTGCTGATTCATTTTTATTTTGTACATAGGCATTCATATCTTCTTCAAACAAAGAGAGTTTTATTTCTTTCTTCCTAATCTGTCTGATTTTTGTATCCTTTATTTTCTTATTGTGTTAACCAGGAGATCCAGTATGAAAGGCAGTGATAGGAGTGAATATCTTTACTTTTTCTGATCTTGGTGAGAGAACTTTGAGTTTCTTACCATAGTAATCAGAAAGCAGGCATTGCATGATTTCTATTCTTTTAAATTTGTTAAGATATGTCTTATAGATCAGAATGTGGTCTATCTTGGTGAATATTATGTATGAGCTTGAGAAGGATGTGTATTCTGTTGTTATTGTTAAAATAGTCTCTCTTTGTGTGTGTGTGTGTGTGTATATATATATAATATTTAGGTGATTGATATTATTATTGATTTTGACAAGCTCCTATTAATTTTATGCCTTCTGAATCTGTATGTTTCTGATAAAGGAATTTATTTAGTTTTCAGGCTGAAGCAGGATTTCATTTTAGTGGACAAACTACAAGTGATCATTGAGGTTGTTGAAGGCAAATGTGTTGAGGCTGGGTGAATATCAAGGGGAGAGAGCATACTCATTCCATAGTTACTGGCTTTTTTGTTTTGTTTTATTTATTTGTATAGATGTATGGGGTCCAAGTGTTATTTTCTTACCTGCATAGATTGTGTAGTGGTAGAAGCAGGGCTTTAAGTGTAGACTATGCACTGATCTAACTTTGCAGTGATGGCCAGCATGGGTCTAATCCCTGCCCTCTGGTAGAACATAGGCTAGTATGTTAGACTGACAAGTGTAATGCGGTAAATTGTATTCGTCATAAATTTATATCTACCATGAACTTCATAACATGACCTTATTTGGAAATAGAGACTTTACTAATATAATTAGTTAAGTATCTTGAGATGAAATGCTATATTAGGGTGACCTAGAAGAAGAGAGGAAGGCACAGAGAGATACAGGGAAGGAGGCCTCGTGAAGTCTGGGGAGAAGATTACAGCTATGCTGGAACAATCCAGGGAACATCAGCAACTACCACAAGCAAGAACAGACGGGGAAGGATTCTCCCCGATGGGGGTGTGTGGCTCGGCTGAAACCTTGCTTTTGGATTTCTGGCCTCCTGAACTATCACAGAATAAATTTCTGGGTTTTGTTTGTTGGTTTTGTTTTTGTTTTGTTTTGTTTTTTCCCTTAGCCATGACATATGTAAGACTTTGTCAGAGAAGCCCCTAGGAAACTAATAACATCAAATAAATGAATAGGTAGAATGCTGTTTGAAAAGTGCAACAATTAAAGATTAGATAATTAAAGATTAGATGCTCTCTGCCTGCGTGGACAGGAA
The DNA here is from genome assembly GCF_000181295.1 of Otolemur garnettii. NCBI lineage: Eukaryota > Metazoa > Chordata > Mammalia > Primates > Galagidae > Otolemur > Otolemur garnettii. The sequence goes on along the minus strand of NW_003852402.1, from coordinate 29,462,962 downwards.
GGCCGCTCACCTAGAGTAGGTGGAGTGAAGGGGAGCTAAAGCTTTCATGAAAAAGACGCCATGGAAACTGAGATCTGAATATGACTAGGAGTTAACAAGGCCCCGTGAGTACCCAGAATATTCCAGGTAGAAAGATTTGTGTGTGAAGTTCTTGGTGTGAGAGAGACCTAAAGAGTTCAGGGCATGTTTTTATTTAAAGGATCATTTTTTCAAAGATAGGAAAAGTGAGTGGGGAAAAACCAAAAGATGAGGCTAGAGAGGTAACGAGGAGCTAGATGATAAAGAAACTTTCAAACCATTCTGTGTAATCTGGACTTTACCCTAGCAGCAAGGGGAAACTACTTTTTTTCTTTCTTTATAAAAAGAAAGAAGTTGAAACATTTGGCATATCACTTCTGGGTGCCACCTGGAGAATAGATTGGAGGGGACATGCCTAACGGCAGGGAGATTGGTTAGAAGGCTTCTCAGTGATACAGAGGACAGATGAAAGAGACTCAGCGAGGCTTGTGGCCACAGACACGTAGAGAAATGGACTTTGATTTGAGATATGCACTGATCATAATAATAATATGAATAAGCATAATATTTATAGTAATAGATAAAAAGTGGTGAATGCTTACTTTGTGCTGGTGTCATGTTTGCATTATTTCTCAGTAGTTGCTATTAGTATCTCTATTTTATACAAAGGCAGTACTGAAGCTTCTAAGCAATTTGCTCAAGATTATACAGGGACTAAGGTACAGAGCCTGGATCAATGCTGTTCTCTGAACTGCTGTGCTAAATATTTTACAGTACACTTTTTGATTGGGAGTGAAGAATAATTAATGACTAGCTGATATGATAGTGCCATTTGATGGGACAAGGGAAAAAAGACAAGGATCAAGCTTGTGAATAAAGACTGTGCATCTGATTTTGAGGTATCTCATGTCTGTGGTGTCTGTAAGTGGAAATGTCTTAGGACCTGAAGACCAAGAGAGAGAAAGAGAGTGGGAGAGAGACAGAGATCTGTGGAGGGGTGAAGAGCAGATTTGGGGATATGCATTTGGGAGTTGTCAGAATAAGAAAGTGAAGTTGCAAACCATGAGATTAGACGAGATGGTTCAAGGAGTGGGTAAAGTGAATTGTACAGATTCCTAGCAATGTAGAGATTTAAGGACATGGCCGAGATATAGGAACCAAATAGGCTAAGTAGGAGCTATGAGACAAATGAAAATGCTTTAATGTGTTTAGATTATTACCGAAAGAAGACAGCTGAGGTGGTAGTGCTAAAACTTTGAGAGAGAAAGAATATTATAGAATGAATGCCTTGGGTGTGCTGGAGGGGATGTGATCCAGAGCACGAGCATACGGATTAGGCTTAAATAGGAAATATACTATTCGTTTTAATAGGAAGCACACCTCCTATTAAGAAAGGAAAGAAGACAATGTGTTAAGTTTGTAGGTTAGAAGGCCACAAGTTGTAATACTTATACTTTCCCTGGGAAGTAAGATGCAAGGGTTTCCTGCAGGCCAGCATCTGAGAGGAGTGGGCAAGTCTGGAATCACAGCTATGTCTAACACGAGAGCTGACTATGGAAAGTTAGCACTGTGGAACTGCAGAACAGCATCCAGGCAGCAGTAATGTGCTAGATGAGGGAGAGGCTCTGAAATGAAAATAGCCGCAGCTCTCTCAGTGGCTTGGTTTTCTCCCCGGTACTCAGCAGATGGGGCGTTGGGCTGACCACAACAGGTGCTTTGCTAAGTGGCTCCTGCGGAAGGACAAGGCCATAGCCAAGAGAGTTGAGAAGGTCAGTGAGAAAATGGCTCTTCCTATTCCAATTTAAACTGGTTTAGATAAACAAAACATCACTTGGAATGATTTTCAAATCATTCCAAAAGCTGAAGACTTTCAAGAGCTATTACAATTTTGGAGTCTTAGACGTGGTGGAAAGAAGTTCACACCACTTCTTTTCTATGTCTACCACCTATCATTATCGAATTAAGTAAATAGCTATACAGAGATAGGAACCGAAGCCGAAGGTCGGAAGGAATCGCTCCACCTGCTTTTGCATGTTTTTGTCCAAAGGGGGAGCAGTATTTTGAAAAAGATTCTGAGCCGGATCGCTAATTGATTGGCATCTTTAGCACACATGCCCATCCCAAGGCCGATGTACGTTTCAATGTGTCTGGTGGTTCATTTTAGGAATGAAACATCCCCCTGTGTAATTCAATGCAACTGACGTGACCTCAATACCTTAGGACTCACCCAGAGAAGACTCTATAAGGAAATAAAATGAAAAAGAAATTCTCAAGTACAAATTTAAAGAGAGGTTTTTTTTCGGGGCAAAAGACAGATGACGGTATTATTAACAGTGAAGGGCAAAAGCTGAAACATTTGAGTGTTCAGCTACACATCCCCAAATTTCTCCTTTCTGTGGGAATAGAAGTAACCCCTCTTGAGGTATTTCCATATCCATAATCTCAGTTTCAACTCCAGCCAGGAACTAGGAGAGAAAAAAAAAAAGCCCTCCTTGAGCACTTTACAAACTAAAAATAAAAATGACAAAAAGTCAGATTCAGATGAAATTGGAAAAGATGGTAATTCAGAGCAGTAATTTTATCTCCCTAAGACAGAAATATGTAGGCTACAGTAAGAGAAATATAAGTATTTACTGATAAATACGGAGAGAAATAACTAGGGGCCAGCTTTAGCCAATCCTGTTGACACACGACCAATTCAACTCTGGAGATCAACACTGATTATTAATGAGTCCAAAACGGTCACATTTTCTGATGACTGAGTGCTGTAATCTAAAGGAAATGATGTATGCCACTTGTTATACAATCTCTTCTTGAATTTCTTCCAGGGCTTTGGTGAGCTAAGACAGCAAAATATAGCTCCAGTTCTGCTGAGTTGTTCCTGAGGACTATAATTACATTTTATAGTATTTAACTCAACCAAATCATTTTTCCTTTTAAGTATAATAGAGCAACAATAGCTGGAGATCTTTGAATTTTGTCCCAAAATTACCAATTTGTCATATTTGTCCTAAAACCCCACCTGTGCCACAAAAGAACCCCAATATTATACTCTTTCTGTAACTTAACTCTAAGAAGGGGCTTTCCTGGTAGAATTCCAACCTTAGAAATTATATTTTGTCTGTACTAGGGAAGGCAACATTTTGGACTAGAATAAAAATGAACCTTTAGGATATTTGGCTTTTAGTTTTGGCTTTATCTATATCTGCTGTGTGACCTTGGGGAACTCACAAAACTTACATAGGCCTTATCGGCTTCTACAGAAAATGAAGGGTGGATTTGGATTCTCTGTATGATTCCAACGCTAACTCTATAATTCCATGACTATACGGGCATTTTACAGTGTATATAACACCTGTCAGCCTGTCAGGATATACCATACTGTCCTCTTAAATAGGTCTGTGAAAAGCTGTCAACGTCAGAACTGTTGATTTGGGGGCAGCACCTGTCGCTCAGCTGGTAGAGCGCCAGTTCCATATACCAAGGGTGGTAGATTCAAACCGTGCCCCGACCAAAGTGCAACCAAAAAATAGCCAGGCATTGTGGCGGGGGCTTGTAGTCCCAGCTACTTGGGAGGTTGAGGCAAGAGAATCACCTAAGCCCAGGAGCTGGAGGTTGCTGTGAGCAGTGTGACGCCTCAGCCCTCTACAGAGGGCAATAAAGTAAGACTCTGTTTCTAAAAAAAAAAAAAAAGAACTGTTAATTTGTACTTCTTCTGATTTTATTTCAGCAATATATTTCTGACAGTTTTGAGTGACTTATTTCAGGAAAAGTATGCAAAGAGGAATGAAAGAGTCATTATAAATGAAATTTAGACTTGGAGATGAGCATTTTTTGTGTTCTAAATAAAGTATGAAATGTTACAGAATTAAAAAGGAGGAAAGATGTAAGGCTTACAAACCTGGTGAAAGGAGTAAGAAGATTAAAAATTCCATCCAGTAAAATTTTATTTTGTACTTGGGGTGTGTATAAATGTATATGCATCATATTTATGTGCATACGTGTGTTTGTATACATACATAAGGACACATGTGCCATACAAATATAGTCTCTCCGGCACACACACTTACTATAACCATCTGTCCCTGGTAGCCTCCAGTTGGGTTACCTGTGGGAGAGGATAACTGGCTCCCCCCATCTAATTGATGGATGACACTGGAGACAGGGCTTGGGTTTAGGTGTTAAAGTATGGTCATCCTAAGTTAATAATTACGCTCATTTTCCTTTCACTTTCCTGAACCTATTGAGAAGGCATGCTGTCTTACATGGGTAGAAGCAAATCTTATCAGGGGATTTCTCAGTGATTCAGGTAGAGAAGGTCCATTTAACAGAAGAGAGTTATGGATTGGAGATCCATATGGGTAGTTGAGGGATGCTTGTGATAATTTATTATTTGTTCTGGATCAAAAGAAGAGAGTGATCAGACCAAGTACAGGGTCTGGTGAGGGTGGAGAATATTTTACAGACTCTGTACAATAATTTACGCTTCACAAGCAGCATTAGAAGAATGTGAGAAGGATTAGTGACATTGGAAGGACAGTAGTGCCAGATGGCAATATTGTGGGCCATGGGGGCATGCTCGACCAGGCATCCAAGGTAGGACTGACTCAAGTCTGTGAATGACTTTGACCAGTTTGACAACAGATGAAACTCAAGACATCTGAGGTTTCTGGACAACTGTGCTTATACTGTGCAGATTAGAAGTACAGCTTCCACTGGGTACTTTGAGATGATGTTCCCAACCAGTGATACAAAAACATTTTAGCCTGTTAAGCTATTCATCATCCATCCATCCATCCATTCATTCATTTATTGATTAACTCATTGATCGAACTTCAGTAACTCACATGAAAGAAAGGTATCTCATGGCCTAAAAATATGGTTTCTATCCTTTAGGAGTTTATCATTTAACAAAGAGTTGAATGTAATTTAATAATGCATGTAAAATTATATATTAAATGTGTAATTTAATACTTTTCAACTGAATGAGATAAGTGGTTACCTATTTATGTGTATTGCATTGTGTCTGCCTATGTTTTATGTACATATATCATATACCAAGATGCAAAAGGTCACGGGTATACTGAGAAACTGAGGGTTATGACCTTCTTCCCTGGGACTAGAGGCCTTCTTAGGTAGGTAAGAGCAAGTTATGCTTGATGTCAGCAGGACAACTAGTTTAGCTGGAGCAGAGGCTACCGCAGGGAGCAGAGCAGGAAGAGATAAAGACAGAGTGTGTTAACATGAGGAAACTCTGCAGGCCTTTGAAAGGATTTCGACTTTTACCCTGAAGACTTCATGTCACATCAAAATTAACCACCTGATGGGCCAGTTCTCCCACGGAATCCAAAATCCCAAATCTTGGGCTTCAATCTATTGACCTAAACTGATGACATAGTAAAAAGATAAACTATGACATTTTTCTTCATCTAATCTATCCATTAATGAGTTTGTGGATGGAAAACATATCAGAAAAAAATCTGTGATTCTTGAGGGTCGGATTAAAACCAGTGGACACACACACACATTTTTAAATTGTTCTGGACTGTCTTGCATTGCAATGTGCTTCTCACTCTTTGCTGTCCCGGTGGAGTCTGGATGACATTTACCATGGCTCTTGCCCAGAGGATCCATCCGTCATCTGCTCTCAGGTATTACTGAATTTCTTGGGTTCTGGGGTCCTATTGTTGCCCGTGATAAATCTCCACAGGTGGGAACTGACACGTCTATAATTCTGCAGTGTGGGACAGTGCTGTGGAGGTCTGGTTTCTTCCCCCAGCAGTGCTGGCCTATTTGGTTACATTTGGGCTAAACTCTTCAACACAGCATACTGAGACTAAAGGCAGTGTTTTGATCTTCCCTTGACCAGTTGCTGTGTCTATATCTCAATTTTTTTTTAGTACCCCTACATCCAGTAAAAGCCCCATTTGCTTATGCGCCAGTGTCTTGGTGTTACAGTGGGAGACTGATAGGCAGAAAGGAGAGAGGAAGGGAAGGAGGGTCTGTGAGAGGAAAGAGCATTTTTTAAGAATATGACTGGAACAACTCATTGTATTGAAGGTTGTATGTAAAACATATTCAAAAATCAGGTGGTGCCTGTGGCTCAGTGAGTAGGGTGCCGGCCCCATAGACCTGAGGTGTCAAGTTCAAACCTGACCCCAGCTAAAAAAAAAAAAAAAAAAAAACTGCAAACAAAACATTCAAAAATCCACTATCTCTGCCTCAGTCACCCATTTCTTAGATGCCAAAAAACTAAGGCAGTGATGTTTTAAATATTCCCCCCAAAAGTTTTCAAAGTTCTCTCTAAGGAGGACAAAATGAAGTCTATTCAACTAAAATGAAATTGTTCCAGGAAACAAGGAGATGAGGCAAGTTGGCTTTGGGTGAACCGGTTTTCAAGGAAATGGCTGTTGGTGTGGATCAGTCATTGGCAAACTGGCTTGTGACAGGTTGGTCTTTGGTAGTCTGACCTGGAGCCAAATGACTAATGGGTCCTGTCTGCAAGAACCATGACAAATGTCACCCAGACACAGATGGAAAACCCAGTAGTGAGAAATACATGGCGAAACAACACGACACAAGTACAAACATCCTCGTCGGAATACTTGAATTTTATGTCTAGCCTCCTTTTGCACTCAAAGGCGTCCCTGGGTTCTGATGCAGCCCTCAAGAATCACAGAATTTTCCCGATCTGTTCTCCATGTGCACACTTACCAGCACAAGTCAAATGAGGTCTGGTTTCTTGCCTACATTTTCTCCAGCCTGAGCAGCTTGAGTTCTGTGCGTCGTCCCTGCTATGATTCGATTTCTGCGTCTGTTCACCATGGTGATTGCTCTGTCAACTTCCCTCTTGAGGAGCCTCACACAGAATAGAACATGATCCTGGTCTGAGCACTGCTGAGAACATGAGCAGGACCCTCCTTTTTCTGAAAATCATGTTCTTGGGGTTTTGAACAAGCAGATCTCGTGGTACAAAACTCACAAAATACCAGTTTATTTGTTTCATCTTCCAATCTCCTTTTAAAATGTTTCAGGAGTGCAAATTCTTCTCACTTCTGTAAATGAAAACTATACTGGGTTCCCAAATTTTCTGCTCATTTTTAGGTACTACAGAATACTCTGTTCACTTTAATTCAGTGAATGCTGATTTGGTAAAATAGTAACCTTTAGATGCTAGTTCAAAAATAACATTTCTTTCTTACCTTTCCTCAAGCTGGGGCTTGACTGTAGACAAGCAACCTACCTTCTGGGAGGTGGGCTAGTTGGGGTTTGGTTTCCAGCTCCCTTCCTTCTTCATCCACCCACTTGCTGCTTTTTCTGGACTCTTCAGAATCTGCTGATGAGGGCAGGTAGGTGTGGAGGTCCAGAGGTAAAGGGTAGGTTATTTCCCACTTGACTGCTCTTCCTTAAAATGCTTCATCTCTGTGGGTCTGAAGATGGTGAAGATTTCTTTTTCTCTCCTGGGAACTCTGGAGGATTCCTCAGCAACCTCCCTGCTGACCTGCCAGAAGACTCATGATTCAAGTGAAGTAACACTTTTCATGGTTACCCTGTCAGAGGCAGGGAAACCCCCATCTCAGGTTTTCCCATGGTTCATTTCGTTCAGACGCTGGACAGAGTAAAGGCTTTGGGGCAGAATCTTATTTATGTATTTATTAGAGACAGACTCTCACTTTGTCACCCTTGCTAGAGTGCTATGGCATCATAGCTCACAGCAACCTCCAACTCTCGGGCTTAAGCAATTCTCTTGCCTCAGCCTCCCAAGTAGGTGGGACTACAGGCATCTGCCACAATGCCTGGCTATTCTTTGGTTGCAGTTGTCATTGTTGTTTGGCAGGCCTGGGCTGGATTCGAACCTGCCAGCTCTGGTGTATGTGGCTGGTGCCCTTAGCCACTGAGCTACAGGCACTGAGCTAGAATCATATTTAAAGTGCCCCAAGCAATCTTTCTCTGTGGTGTGGTTGACCTGTGGTCCCGAGGGCACAATCATTTTTTTTTTTTAATTCCTCATTAATGTAAGGTTATATATGAGTAGGTTACACTGTTAGCGTTTGTTAGGAGCAGTCCCAGGGTATAGTTGAGTCCTTCCCCCAGGCACCTGTTAGGGGGCCCTTATGGAGCCCCTTCCCCCCTCCCTTCTTCTGCCTTCTTGAATTTACTGTTCTTCCTCTCATGTGGGCCTGGAGTTGTTCATCTACTAGTTTCAAATTAGTACTGAGTATGTGAGATGCTTGTTTTTCCATTCTTGAGATACTTCACTAAGGAGAACGTTCTTCAACTCTACCCATGTAAATGGAAAAGATGTGAAGTCTCCATCTTTTTCAATAGCTGAATAGTATTCCATGGCGTACGTATACCACAGCTTGTTAATACATTCAGGAGTTAATGGACCCTTGGGTTGTTTCCACGTCTTTATGATCGTGAAATGAGCTGCTGGAAACATCTGAGTGCAAATGTCTTCATGGTAAAATTCTTTACCTTGACAAAACTCAAGAAATCTGGGCGAGTCTGAGTGTAACAGCATTTTTCTCCTGGTACTGACCTCCACCTTAGAGACCCTCAGGCCCTCTGGCACCCACATGGGTGTGCTTTCCAGCTTCAGGGGTCAAATGAAGCTCTCTGTGAATTCCACTGAAGCCCTGCTCTCTAGGCTTGAGGCTCAGGAGACAGCACCCAACCCCTTGCCATAAAGATGAGGCAGGAGAATCAGATTACTGAAACAGCTCTCTCCAAAACCTCACTTCACAAATCTCGTCTTAGTTATCACTCCTGTACCTTTTTATTTCTTTCTTATGGGTTACAGAGCCTTCCAACCTCCTCTAGGTCAATTAATTTAAAATGTCTGCTTAGCGCTCCAGCAGCTCACTTTGGAATTTAATGTCTTTTGTGTGGGTTTGTCACAGTTAAAACTCCCAGTTTTATCCCCATTCTTGCTTCTTTTAACATAGCCTGAGACCAAATTAAATTTTGTTTAGCATTCTTAAGACCCTCTGTTACTTCCTCTACTAAACTGCTTTACCTTCTAGTCTTGTCATGACTTAGGGTGTCCAGATGAAATAAAAATAAAAAATTGGAAATAATAATACAGATCCAGCACGTGTTACGTATTTATTAACTGCATTTTAAAACCCTCTTTGTGGCTAAGGTGCCAGCCACATACACCAGAGCTGGCAGGTTCAAATCCAGCCCAGGCCTGCCAAACGAGGACAGCTGCAACCAACAAATAGCCGGGCATTGTGGCAGGCGCCTGTAGTTCCAGCTACTTGGGAGGCTGAGGCAAGAGAATTGCTTAAGCCTTGGCGTTAGAGGTTGCTGTGAGCTGTGATGCTACAGCACTCTACCTAGGGCAACAGCTTAAGGCTCTATCTCAAAAATAAAAATAAACAAACAAATAAAACCTTCTTTGAAAGAGCTTGAGGGTTCATGCATTACATGCAGTCTTCAACATCATGGCTTTCAGTACAGTCTGGGAGCTATGAGGAGGTGGAAAGAAAAGGTGCAGAGAGAACTAAAGCAAGCAGGAGGCTGACCTTGACCGCTGCAGCCTGAGCATCAAGATAATAAACAAGTTGGGAAAGCGTCACCCCCAACCCTCAGAGTGCACCGTCTAGGCTGTGTTTACATCCCTGGGACACCACTTATTTCCCAAATAAGGCCTTGTGCGTGCGTGCGCACATGCGCAGACACTCCCCCCCCCACCACACACGTACACATTCCCTGTCCCACTCCTGTGTATTTGCAGTCCGAGCTGAGCATATAAAGAATAGGCTGGCGCTGGTGCTTAGGAAGTTCATTGTAATAGAACATGAATTCTTGGATTTAATCCCATCTAAATTATCTTTCTATCACAGAAGGGGATATTACCATATCCATACATAATAAAAAAATCTCGAATCAAAATAAAAATTCATACCCAGAAGAGAACAAATCCCCAGGAGCCATTTTCCACCAGCCTGTTTTTATCTCCTGGAATTCATCCGCCCTCCTCTCCTCAGAGATTCCTGTGAAAGTATGACTCAGTTCCTCCAGCAGGTCTTGACTAGTATCTCTGAGACAAATTTCAAAACCCAGCTCACACATTTGAAAGACCGCTTATTCATGCAGCATTTTCTAAAATATTTTTCAGTGTTCTGGGAAGTCAAATTCTTGATCTCATCATCTCATCCCTCACTCCCCAAATCTTTTTCTTTTCTTTTTATCTCCTTATTATAAAAGCAATACATATTCATTAAAAATAAAATGTAGACAAGCAAAACAAAAAAGTATACTCCTGATTCTTCCAGAGATACTCATTACGAATATTTTCCAGAAAGTTTTCTAATATCCTTCCTAAATGCGTATGTTATTAATCTGTATGTTGGAACCACATTTTAAATAATATTCTCACCAACTATATTAAACCAGCCCAACAGTTTTTAACCACTTGGATTAATGCAAATTTCCTTACTATAAATATGGAAGAGAAGAAATAATTGGCTTTAAATGAATTGCATATAAATAGCAAATACATATGAATAAATTTTGAATACTCATTCTGAACAAACTTTAATTTTCAGCAAATTATCATGTTCTCTCTCTCACTTAATAGCTCTTGAGTTCAGTTTGGTTTTTATCCTTCTACACTGATAATCATTCTTATTACTTCTTTCTAAATAAACACATATGCACACATAATATCTCAGGAACTTGTTTTATAAAACTTATGAAAAAGATTTTGGAGATTATTTCAGGTTAATAATACCGACCTAACTGATCTTTTCTATAGCAGATTATAAACTTCTATTTCGTTTTACAATGAAAACTTTATTTACATGCTAAGCTAGAATACCAGATGGAAAAACAGCTTCACTGATTGTTTATGGTGAATAATCTCACGGGAGCAGCACTTTATCTGTAGATAGAGACATTGCAAAATAACTCACTGTGGCTGACAAGTTCAATGACAAGTTGTACCATATCTTTTATACCTATCTCCTTCATGGTTAAATATCTCAAACCTAAAGATGGCAAATACATATACATTATTTTTATAAATTAAGTTTTAGAGTATGTATGATTAAGAAACAGTTTTATTGAAAAAAATTTATCATTGCATCACCTTTTTTTGAATAATACAGATAATTAAATTAATAATTGTATTTAAAAAACTACTAAACTCAAAACTTTTTGAGTGTGAATCTTTTTTCTTTTTCTTTTTTTTTGAGACAGAGTCTCACTTTGTTGCCCCTGGTAGAGTGCTGTGGTGTTATAGCTCTCAGCAACCTCAAACTCTTGAACTCAAGCAATCCTCTTGCCTCCGCCTCCCAAGTGGCTGGGGCAACAGGGGCCCGCCATGATGCCCAGCTATTTTAGAGATGAGGTTTTGCTCTGGCTCAGGCTGGTCTTGAACTTGTGAGCTCAGGAAATCCACCTGCCTCAGTCTCTCAGTGTGCTTGAGTGTGAAACTTGTATATGTGATTTGTGATTGTTTTATTTTTGGTAAAACAGTAAGTGTTCTGTGAACTGTGGCAATATACTATTATTTTTTTAATAAGTGAAGAATTGAAAGCTAAAGATGCATTTATTACAGTTAAACTTTTCCTTTTTTTTTTTTTTTTAAAGATGTTTGGAGAATACTTAGAGATCTAAAAATAGACCCACTATTTGATCCTACAATTCCTTTACTAGGTATATATCCAGAAGACCAAAAATCACATTTTAACAAAGATACTTGTACCAGAATGTTTATTGCAGCTCAATTCATAATTGCTAAGTCATGGAAGAAGCCCAAATGCCCATCAACTCATGAATGGATCAATAAATTGTGGTATATGTACACCATGGAATATTATGCAGCCTTAAAGAAAGATGGAGACTTTACCTCCTTCATGTTTACCTGGATGGAGCTGGAACATATTCTTCTTAGCAAAGTATCTCAAGAATGGAAGAAAAAGTATCTAATGTACTCAGCCCTACTATGAAACTAATTTATAGCTTTCATAGGAAAGCTGTAACCCAATTTTAGCCCAAGAATATGGGGAAAAGGGAAAGGGAGGGAAGGGGAGGGGGCAGGATGGGCAGAGGGAGGGTAATTGGTGGGATCACACTTATCTTGAAAGGGTACATGTGAAACTTACTAAATGTAGAATATAAATGTCTTAACACAATAGCTAAGAAAATGCCATGAAGGCTATGTTAACCAGTTTGATGAAAATATTTCAAATTGTATATAAAACCAGCACATTGTACCCCATGACTGCATTAACATGCACAGCTATGATTTAATAAAAAAAAAAGTTAACAACATCTTTTCCTTTCTTGAATTTTCATCAAAAATATTCTGATAATAAAACTCTTATAATCTATTAACTCAAGCAAGATGGCAAAATATTATACAAATTAGTAAGTAGCATAGGGAAAAAGTATCAAGAAACTTTAGGGCAATGTGGGCCTTTATTTTTATTTTTCAGACACAGAGTTTCACTTTGTCACCCTGGGTAGAGTCTTGTGATATCATAGCTCACAGAAACCTCAAACTCTTGTGTTTGAGCAATCCTCTTGCCTTAGCATCCCAAACAGCTGGGAATATAAATATCTGCCACATGCCTGGCTAGTTTTTTTTTTTTTTTTTCTCTTTTTAGTAGAGATGGGGTCTTGCTCTTTCTCAGGCTAGTCTGAGCTCAAGTGATCCATCCACCTTGGCCTCCCAGAGTGCTAGGCATGAGCCATGATACCTAGCCTGTGACCTTCTTTAATAGTCATAACCAGTAATTTGCCTAATTCAGTGATGTTCGACTTGGGGTGATTTTGACCTCCTGGAAATGTGACAATATCTGGAGACACATTTTGTTGCCACAACTGGCAAGTTGCTACTGGCATCTAGTTAGTAGAGATCAGGGATGCCGCCAAATATTTTATAACGGAACAGCCCCTTAAAACAAAGAATTATCCAGCTCAAAATGTCAACAGACACGCTAACCAATTTGGGAGGAAATGCCTTTCTTTGGATGTTAGTTTTGAAGACATCTGTCACAGCTCAGAATAAACCAGAAGCCTCCCTTAAATACTATATGACTAAATCCTTTTCATCACTGAACTTCTTTGGAAGACACCAAGAAGGCAATTTGCACACCAAGTCTGTGTTAGAGAAATTATGTTTGAAATCTAGTTTTCTGACTCTTAAACTATATACAGGGGTCATTACAAAAGCTTTGAGATACACAAAAGGTGAGGAAGATAAAATCCATGCAGACAGTAACAAATGAAGCCCTCCCAGCAACACCAATGTGCTGAGCAAGTGGAAGTTTGTACTCGTGAATCAGAAAGGACACCATCAACTGTGTATCTTGGAAATGAAATAATGGACCATAATACAGGCTGTCTCAAAAGATTCATAGTAGCTTCATATGAATATACAGGATGGCCATAAAGTTAAGGTGACCAGATTTTAACATTGGTAAAGTGGGACACCATTGATGGGGGGTGGGGGTGGGGTAGGATAGGGGGATGGGGGGGTGGGAGGGTGTTCTAAATTAAAAATTTGGTCTATATGGAGCAACAAAAATTTTCATAGAATGCAAAAATAGTATTGTAGTATATATTTTTAAAATTTCAACATAAGTACAATTTACAAATATAATACATTAAAAAAATTATGTATAGGGTGGCACCTGTGGCTCAAAAGAGTAGGGCGCTGGTCCACCTGGGTGACCTTGCCCAGGAGGTGGGTAGGGAGTTTACATTAGCCTTTTCATTTCCAAATGAAGTTACATTAACCTCTTCATTCTCAAATGGAGTTACATTAACCTTTTCAGCAGCTGAAAAGGTATATTCCCTTCCTGTTGTCCTGCCTTTCCCTAGCTTGTTGTGCATTCTTTCCAAAAATTGGGACTTTTTTAAAACACTGCAGGACGTGAGACAAATTGTTAAAAATCAGGACTGTCCCACCAAAATGGGATGTCTGGTCACCTTACATAACGGGATGTCTGGTCACCTTACATAAAGTTCATGTGCAATATAAAATAGGGTGCAATTTTAAATTGCACCCTGTTCTATGGCCACCCTATGTGTGTATGTATGTATGTGTAAGTATACATATATATGTACATGCACACATTGTTTTTGCATTAAAACGCCAGATACTACTTTAGTTTATGGCAATCTAAAATGTCATTGAACCTGACAATTTGCTTAATCTTGAGAAAAATTATCTTAAAACATTTATCACAATTTTTTCTTCTGTCCTTTTTCTGAAAGTATGTCTGTCTCTGGTCCTGATGGGGACACACATTGTTACTTTTTTGTGTGAATAGTTATCATATCCATCTGTTGCTGTCACTTGATCGCTTCCTTGATCAGTTCTACTTCGGTAGTAGTCTCCATGTTTTTCTCATCAGCATAACTTTTGCCTAAGCCGGGTTCTCATTTGGCCTTTTGTTAAGCTTGTATATTTATCAAGACCATATTAAAAGAGCGTGGATGATGGTCTCTGCATTTATTGGACATTAATACATGGGCCTACTTAATGATTCTCAAAAGAAGAGGGTATAATAATCTCATGTAGGGGCTTCTTCAAACCATAAATGTCATAAGATTCTGCTACTGGGATTGTTTTGGAGCTTAGTGTTTAAGAAAATACTCAATATTTACTTTCTTATGCCATGCTGTTATTATTTCTTATTTGTGATGGTTGATTTTGTGTGCCAGCTTGCCCAGGCTATCTATGGTATGCCCTGATATTTGGTCAAACGTGATTCTGGGTTTTTCTGTGTGGGTATGTTTGAAAGAGATTAACATATAAATTGAGTATAGCAGACTGAGTAAAGCAGAATGCCTCCCTGTGGGTGACTTATAATGATTGTTAAAGTGATTATTAATATGGGTGGGTTTCATCTAATCAGTTGAATAAAACATCCTGAATGGAACAAAATGTGTGACCCTCCCCTAAGAGAGGATTACTGCTTTGTGACTGTCTTTGAACTGGAACACTGACTTTTTCCTGCCTTTGAATTCAACCTAAAACATTGGCTCTTCCTGAGTCTTGAGCTTGGCAGCCTTCAGACTGGAAGCACATGGTTGGCTCTCCTGGGTCTCTAGCTTGCCAACTCACTCTGCAGGTATTGAGACTTGTCATACTTCACAATCACCTGTGCCAATTCCTTATAATGAATTTCTCTCTATAGATACAGACATAGATCCTATTGGTTCTACTTTTTTGGAGAACCCAGACTAACACATTATTTATCTATGTAATAATAACAATAACAATATTATTAATAATGATAAAAGTAATAACTACCATATTTGCTCATTATAGTAAATATTTGTTATTATTGTCTGTTCATCATGGATAAAACCAAACTCATTTTTTGATCTTGGAATTCCTCTTTCCTATTGGAGTTCATTGAATGTGAGTATGGTGAGACAGACTCAGCTTCTTCCCAAAAGTCAAGGGTGAGCTGTGCGTGTTTTGTCAATCAGCATGCCCTGTTCCTTTCTTTGACCATAGTGATTATTTCAGGAATGGGCACGCTAATCAAACAAAAATAATCAGAATTTTTCTTTGGGCTTCCTTCCAGGATATTTTGAGAAAACATTCTTTTTCCATTAGGGTAAGGTAGAGAATGAAGCCAAGTAGAAACAAGCAGAGCGAAAGGATGGTAAGACAGAGACTTTGAACTCCTGGAACCAGCTGTACCTAAAGGCATAATTATTTATTAACATTTCCCCCTTAAAATTCTCACTTGTCCTTAAGGTCCTTTTAGTTGGATGTTAAACACTTACAACGAAGAATTACTATACTCCTGGTATTCTTTTAAGTGCTTTATAAATGTATACTCAGTTGATTCTTAGTAGAATCATGCAAATGAATGTTATCATTTCCATATTTCACATCCAAGGGGATTAAAATTAAGAAGAGTAATGAGTCTGAGGTCAGAGTTGGTGGTGGCAAACAAGACGTTTGAACTCAAACAAGCTCAACAGCGTCTGTGCGGAGATTTTCTATGCCTAAGAACTCACTCTTTGGAAAGCATAAATAAGCTCATTTAGTTCTAAACATTTTCCAGTAGTGTTATTCTCTCCGCTTTATATAGATTGGGAAACTGAGGCATAATAGGCCAAGTCATTTGCCTAAGATAACATTGTAATGTTAGATCCAACAGGTAGTGTAGTATGTGTTTGTGTATCTCTCTTTAATTTTAAAACTGAATAGAAAATGGTTCATCTTTTTTTGTTTGTTTGTTTATAGAGAAAGTAGGGATCAAAATAATGTAACTAAAAAAATAAAGTTTTATCTACAAAGCACTAAAAATAACTATAAGTCTTATGTTTTGGGGGTCTTTCAGCTCCTTAGAGTAATGAGTTAAGAAATGATTTTTAAATAAATAATGGATAAATATCACCCTGCCCGAAGCCCATTTACTGTGCCTAGAACTCAGCAGTCAAAGACAAAGGGGGTGCAGGTGCACCTGCTGAGCCCACCCCGCTGCCCCTTTTCCCACTGAGGAAATGAGTGAGGCTTGACTCCCTTGTCTACATTCCAGGAGGGAACACAGATATGCAAAGCTATGGATGAACTGACCAGGCAAAATTGCAGGTGGGGGTTGCACAATTCAGTTTAATTTAACTTTGGCTCAGCGTCTGTGGCTTAAGTGGCTAAGGCGCCAGCCACATACACCTGAGCTGGAGGGTCTGAATCCAGCCCAGGCCCACCAAACAACAATGATGGCTGCAACCAAAAAACCGCTGGGTGTTGTGGTGGGCGCCTATAGTCCCAACTACTTGGGAGGTGGAGGCAGGAGAATTGCTTGAGCTTAGGAGCTGGAGGTTGCTGTGAGCTGTGACATCACAGCACTCTACCTATGATGACAGCTTGAGGTTCTGTCTCAAAAAAAAAAAAAATTTAACTTTGGCATTGTATCTCTCTTCTTCTGTTCCTGTAAGTTGTTCTTAAATAAAAATATACTCCAGTTAATAGTTATACATGTATACCTACTGGGGGTGGGGAGAATGTGGACTAACACCATACCATCTTACATATACACCTGTATGAGAAAGACTCATAGCATGGAGGATTATAGAAGTATTATAAAATTCTTCATGACGGATTTCATTTGGGGTAAGTTTATATGTCTCCATTTAGCAGATTTATGCTGTTCTCTTGGGACATGTGAGGTGACCTCCCCATTTTATGTTTGCCAAACTTGAAATTAACAGCCTCAACTTTTTGCTGCTAAAAGAGAAGAAATGTATTAGTTTTATCAGAATAAGATGGTAATAGTAAAAATACTGTGTTGAACTTGTAGAGTTCAGTAGGAGGAAGAACACTGTATTTTATTTGTAAACAGGGTGTTCCTGGGTTTCTAATTTGACCTTGCTAGGCATTCATTCTCTGTGGCTAGTGATACTGAGTTGCCTGGGTTACCTCCACCTTCACTGGTTGGGGAACATAGAATTTTTTTCCTCCTATTCAAGAGACCACAATATAAAAATCTTATATGTTTGATTTGATAGTTTTCATGGCTGCCAGTCAAGATCACTACCAACCTCCAGGCTTTGGTTGGTCTGAGAGCAAAAGATATCTGACCTCCAATCAATCTTTCTTTCTTTCTTTCTTTCTTTTTCTCTTCTTTCTTTCTTTCTTTCTTTATTTCTTTCTTTCTCTCTCTCTCTCTCTCTCTTTCTTTCTTTCTTTCTTTCTTTCTTTCTTTCTTTCTTTTTATTAAATCATAGCTGTGTACATTAATGCATTTATGGGGTACAATGTGATGGTTTTATATACGATTTGAAATACTTTCATCAAACTGGTTAACATAGCCTTCACCGCACTTTCTTAATTATTGTGTTAAGACATTTATACTCTACACTTAGCAGATTTGACATGTACCCTTGTAAAATGCACCACAGGTGTGGTTGACCTCCAATTTCTAATAAACAAGTTGGCTATGGAAGGGAATAGTCACTCCTGGATAGGCTCTTGTCAGTATCATAAATTGAACAAAATCTGGGATTGATGACTGGCTGTTATTGGCAGAAAGAGAAACAAGAAACGTGTCAAAGAGGTAGATGTTGCTGGAAACTGTACTAAATAAAACGTTTTTCTTGATGCAGCTTTTGTGACTCACTTCACCAAATAAGGCTTCAAGTAAGGCCATTTCCTCTTTATTTCCCCAAGTTAACTTTTTCAGCGCTGATATGGGAAATTTGGGGGAAGTTCTCTTATGAGATCCTGACCCATTTGATGCCCTGCCAAATAATAATTTTAATTTACCATGGGAATAGCATATATTAAAATTAAAACTGCTTTCGAAACCACGTAAGGCAGAGATCCTTGTTATCTTCCTATAAGATGTCTGCCTCTCCACACTGAGAATGGGGAGATGTTTTTAAGCAATCCTCTTGGCTCTCTGTACTCCTCTCCTTCTTCCAGTTTGGGAGAGCCATGTCTTTGTTTGAGGATTGTAGTTTTGACAGAGGTTAAAAAGAAAAAAGAAGAAGAAGAAGAAACCAGATGATTCATTCCAGTTGTCTCCAGTTACCATAGTTCAGAATTCCTTCTAGGGTATAGCCATTGTTCTGTATTAGGCAGAAAAATGCTCCCCACCCTCCCATAGACATCTATGTCCTAATCCCCAGAAACTGAGTACATGACATGGCACAAAGACTTCTCAGACGTGATGAAGATAAAGATCTTGAAGTGAGGAGATTATCTTGGATATTTCTGGTGGCCTGAGTATAATCAGACAGGTCTGGTTACAAGGGAAAGAGGAAGGCAGGAGAGAGAGAGAGATGATGTGTTGCTTTTGAACTCCAGAATTATGAAACAATACATTCATGTTGCATTAAGCCACCAAGTTTGTGGTCATGGGTCACAGCAGCTGCAAAGACCCTCTCCCTTGTGCATCTGTCCTTATAAGCAAGAAATACTCTCTTGGGACTCAGGACTTCCAGAACATTTCAAGTTTTCTGATTTCAGGCACAGATTTCAAAGCATCATAGGTAATATTAAGTATGGCTGGGTATTAGATCAACATAAAAATAAATCTGTGTGAAAGCCTTTCACTCATTTCTTTAGTTCTGTCACTTTCATTTCTTCGTAATTAAAAGAATCAAAGTGGGGCGGTGCCTGTGGCTGGCCCCATATACTGGAAGTGGCGGGTTCAAACCGAGCCCTGGCCAAAAACTGCAAAAAAAAAAAAAAAAAAAAAAAAAATCAAAGTGTATGTTGATCAGAGAGGGAAGCCTCCCCTTATATCCAGCAGATAAGCTTTCATCTATCTTTAATAGGACAAACACAATGTCTCTCTTTAACTCACTACCCTACCCCAATTGTTAAGGCTTCCCAGAGGCTGGCTGGGACAAAGGGAGGCAGTCAGCCATGCTTCTGGTGACAGGAATGCTGAGAGCTGAGATGGGGTCAGATCCCTGTTACCTTTGCTGCTGTCTGCCACATGGTGTCCTGCTGAGGACAAGCTGATATTTGCTTCATCTTGGTTAAGCCTTTGTTGGCCTTCGTCCCTGCGCAGGTTGTGTTGGTGCACCATGCTCGGATGTCAAGCCGGTTGCATATATGTTCATTAATTACTCTTCAAACACAACATCCAGGAAACTGAAATGGGATATTCCGGACTGCCCTACAGACCAAGGGACTGCCATCCTCAGCCATATATTGTGCTGGCACCAGCTCTTTCCCATAAATACTCATGTCTGTGCATGAGCTTAAAGGGATAACTGGCTCTCTCTCCTGTCCTCCTGATAATTCTCCCTTTGGAGTGACAGTCATCTCAGCCCTCACTTATGTATTCCCCTAACTTCAAATCTTGGAACACACAGGTTGGCATCTGAGTTCCTTCTTTCCCAGAGAACCTTGGTCTTAGGCCAGTAGGTCCTTTTCCTTCCCCAGGGATTGTTGAATGGCCTTTTTTGTGAGGCACGTTAGGGAAATGGATGTTCTACCTGCTCCCACGGGAGTGGAGCCCACTCTGCTGGCTCTTTTCAGGGCCAGGGTGACTCTGACTTCCTCTGTGTCAGGGAAGCATCATCTTCCTAAAACATTGATTCACTCCTTTACATGGCACCGCCCCAACAGGAACCTCTTATGTTTATACTGTGTTGAATTCTGACTCATAGAACCTTTTCCCCATTAATTCCTATTTTGTCTTTTAAAGTTCTCTGAATGCTGGGAAAAAAATGTAATGGATTCTCACACACCTGCCGTGGATGTCTTTGCTTTTCTCACCAAGCACAAGGGTCATCTTTCTCTAATCTGTCCTACGACAAGTTTTGATTTTGCATCCATCAAATCCCCTCTGGCAGGTGCCAATGTGTTAATCTAGCCCACAAAATAATATTCCTCTCCCTTCTCCTGAATGTCCTACTGCTGCCCATGCAGCTCAGGGATGACTTCATCCCTTTAGCAGAAATTTACCATTGTGAAGTCCTTGAGCTCATAGCCGTGTAAAAATCGTCTTGATGTACTGGCATTGTAGTGTAGCCCTCGGTTTGGAATTCATTCTATTCCTCTTACATTTCTTCTGATTATACTTAGCTGTGATTTCGATTTGTCAACAACATATCAGATATATTGTATTTTTTGGAATTACCTTCAGATCTGATTGTAATGATTTCTCGATTTTCATCTAAATTTCAGGGAGTTGAAGAGTCCAAAGAGACTTCAGACCTCTCTTCAGCTTGCCACCCTCTCCTAGTTAGCATTCCTCATGTAAGCATGCACAAAGACACCCCCCATCCACAAAGATACCCCCCTATGCACATAGATACCCCCATGCACACAGATACCCCCATGCACAAAGACACCCCCATCCACAAAGATACCCCTCATCCACACAGATACCCCCATGCACACAGATACCCCCATCCACAAAGATACCCCCCATGCACAAAGATAACCCCATGCACAAAGATAACCCCACGCACAAAGATAAACCCCTGCACAAAGACACCCCCCATCCACAAAGATACCCCCCATCCACACAGATACCCCATGCACAAAGACACCCCCATCCACAAAGATACCCCCCATGCACAAAGATAACCCCACGCACAAAGATAACCCCATGCACACAGATACCCCCCTGCACAAAGATAACCCCATGCAGACAGATACCTCCCTGCAAAAAGATACCCCCCAAACACAAAGATACCCCCCATGCACAAAGATATCTCCCATGAACAAAGATACCCCCCATGCACACAGACACCCCCCCATGCACACAGATACCCCTCAAACACATTGATCCCCCCCATGCACAAAGATACCCTTTGTGGCAAGGCAGACTAGTTTAAGAATCAGAAGCTCCTAAGTTAAAATCCTTATTTTGCTG
Organism: Otolemur garnettii; assembly: GCF_000181295.1. Lineage (NCBI taxonomy): Eukaryota > Metazoa > Chordata > Mammalia > Primates > Galagidae > Otolemur > Otolemur garnettii. The sequence goes on along the minus strand of NW_003852402.1, from coordinate 29,441,621 downwards.
TTACTAGTCTAGTTGTGTGACCTGGAACAAATTGCCTCACCCCAACATTCTCTTCTGGGTCCTGGGACATTTACGGCCCACTTTAGGTTACTGATTTGATGTGTGTGCACATACGTGTGGATGTTCATGTGTGTGCTTCTCCATGTGCATCCCTGTGCTCATGCACTGTATGTATGCTAATGTGTTTGTACATGTCTGTGTGTGCTGTGTGCAGGTGTGTGCATCTGGGTATGTACATGTGTTGTCTGTATTTATGTGAGGGTACACGTGTATATTGGTGCATATTAGGGGTGTGTGTTGGTGTGTGTATACCAACTGCACATATGTGTATGTAGTTTTGTATGTATTCTGGAGCAGAGCACATTTTCAGTGCACAGTAGATATTATTTCATCAACAAGGGAAACCAATGGTGACTGCGACCATCACACATAATGTTGCACGTAGTACCTGACATAATGAATATTCCCTTCAACCTCTGTGGTAAATATCGATTAAAAAAAGGAAATGATACAATCCTGGCATGATTTGAACTTCACGAACCTGCTTTGTGCCTAGCGATCGTCTCTTTATTTCTGAAGTATTTGCCAACCTTTTTATACTCTAGCATTTTCCCAGGGATCCATCCAATCTCTTTGGCATTTTAAAGAATTGAACTGCTTTCACCTTTTTGAAAATGGAAACATTTATTTGCTCTTTTCCCACCTGCCAGCAAAACTTCTGTTCTCCATTTTTCTTCAAAGCTGACTATTTATGGTTCACTGATGTCATCTGAGCCATCTTTTTTTGTCTTCAAAGTCCTTTGATATGATGCATTTTTTTTTAACCTCCTTACCTAGCTGCTTGGACTTCAATTTCCTCCTCCCAGTATTTACTTTCTCCTTTTAAATCTAACAATTAACCTTCTTAACCCATGGATTAATCAAGACTCTCTTGATTAAAAATGCGAGCAGTCCAATTTACACTCTCAGAATACAAAAGTAATACCCTGGCTGTCATAGCTGGGGACTCACTTCGATCATGGCTGGACTCAGTGATTCAGAGGGTGTCACCAGGAGCCCAGGTTTCTTGCCATATTTGAGTTCTGATTCCTTCTGTGGATGGGCTGGCTGCATGGTAGGGAAGACAGCTAATGAATTTGATCCAAATGCAAAATGAAGAAAAACTCTTTTTCTCTAGCATGTGAGTCTCAAACTTTCTGGGGAGTATCTGACTGGCCCTGTTTGATCACGTGTTCACAGCCATGGCCAGGCAGGCTGGGCACTGTGGCTTATCACCACCTCACGAGATGTGGGAGGGATGAAACAGAGGTCTACTACAACACAGAACAGACCCGAAAAGTTCTGCTGTCTCTATAGTACTGCCCCCAACTCTTTCTGGTTTCCTTCCTGTGCCTTCAAAAGCTATTTTTAATCTTCCTTGGCAATTTTCACAAGCTTTGCTTTATTCCCTGGGTATTAGTTTTCATTTGTTGTGGTTACATTTTGGTCCTTGCCTTCTCTGTAAATAACACCTCTGTAATATTTCTGTTTATTTAAGAGCTAGTTGAGCTTTCCATCTCTTCACCTTTCATGATTAGATGCTTGGAACTGTGTGTTAGTAAAGCATCTCAAGAATGGAAAAAAAATACGCAATGTACTCAATACCATTGTGAAATCAATATATAATCACCCACCTCTCATACGAAAGATAAAATACAATTATAGCCCAGAAAGAAGGAGAAAAGAGAGGGGTGGATAGGTGGAGGGAGGGTAATCGGTGGGACCTCACCTACTGTGCATATTGCAAGGGTACATGTCAACTATATTAATAGTAGAGTATAAATGTCTAAATGCAACAATTAAATAAGTGAGGTGAAGGCTATGTTAACCAGTTTGATGTAAACATTCCAAATTGTATAGAAGATCAGCACATTATACCTCCTAAATGCAGTAATCTACACAGTTATGATCTAAGTTTTTTTTTTTTTTTTTTTTAGACGGAGCCTCAAGCTATCCCCCTGGGTAGAGTGCCATGGCATCACGCTCACAGCAACCTCCAACTCCTGGGCTCAAGCGAGTCTCCTGCCTCAGCCTCCCAAGCAGCTGGGACTACAGGCGCCCGCCACAACGCCTGGCCATTTTTTGGTTGCAGCCATCATTGTTGTTTGGCGGGCCCGGGCTGGGGATTCAAACCCGCCACCTTAGGTGTATGTGGCTGGCGCCTTAGCCGCTTGAGCCACAGGCGCCGAGCCATGATCTAAGTTTTTTAAAAAGAACATAGCAAAATGCCTAACACAGGGCTGATAATAAATATTTGTTGAATGAGTAAAAGTAACAAATAAAATAAAACGAAAAAAAAAAAAAACCCCAGAGTTCTTTGCTTTTCTGCTCTCTGCTTCTCTGATTGTGAGATCATGCCTATCTTCTCTCTGAATGTCTAATACACTATCTTCTTTTAGTCTGGAGAGTGTGGCTGGATTTGTTTAGGGTTCAGAGCTTTGGCTATCACAGACTTGCAGACGCTATTACTGCTCTTCCCTCCCCCTCCAGGATTCTATCATTTTCACTTTGCCAACCAGCACTTTCCTTGCTGGTCAGAGTCAGGTCCTAAGTAGCTCCCTTCTTTACTTTCCCTGCCTTTCCAAAGATGAAGCTGTCAGGAAAACGTATCCAGTACGTTGCTTTTAGCTGACTGTGACTTCCTGGAGATGTCTAGATGTGCACAATTCTTCAACACTTCTCGTCTTGCCTCTGTGTCTGTGCCAGCTTTGTGATCAATGTCAGGCTGTGATTGTCCATTCTTTCTGCCTGGAGTGACAGTTTTACTGACCATCCCCATCCCCTCTAACCAACAATAATATCATTTGGATGGTCTCCCCTTTTATCTCTACCCGGATGCTCTTTGTCATTCCGCCAGCCCTGATTGGGAGGTATATATCTTCCTGACACCTAGTGATACTTCCCTTGCTCAATGTACATTTCGCCAGAGATGCCTCTTAAGAATCCGGTTTTGCCAAGATGCAGCGATGTCTATGAACAGTGATCATTTTCTTATGTGAACATAATATTATACACTTGGTTCACAGGTATATTAAGCAACTAGCAAACCCAAGTGCTATGTGTTAGGGCCTCCTGAATTATTTTCTGCTATGGACTGCAAGGTACGTTCTACACTGGTTTTGCAAAGTTTTACTTGGGCATTTTTTTTTTTTAAGTTTTCTTCCTGTTGTTTTTTCAAAGTAGACTCCTCTGGAACAGATTGACCAATACTCCAGTGAACACATTCTTCTCTTTAGCAAAATAGATCAAATATTACCTACACAAATGCAAAAAGAATAACTTTTCTTTTTCTCTTTTTGTACTGGGAATATGCCCTATCAAATAATGCTTAACACACCTGAACCCATAGATTGGGTTTGCAAAATTTCTTCTTTTATAATGACTCTTGTAATGGAGATATGTTATATTTCTGACTTGGGAGTGGTGTTCGGTATGACCCATTACACCACAACCACAACACACTCCAAGCTCTTTACATCCGTACAACATGGTCCATGTGGAGCTTTTAAGGACTTTCCCATCACTGAGGACTGAGATGGCATAACTAGCAAGCAAAAAATGGCTCCCAGTACCGAGAGCAGATCTTTTTCTTTTTCTTTCTTTCTTTCTTTCTTTTTTTTTTTTATTAAATCATAGCTGTGTACATTAATGCAATCATGGGGTACAGTGTGCTGTTTTCATATATATTTTGAAATACTCTCATCAAACAGGTTAACGCAGCCTTCATGTCATTTACTTAGTTATTAAGTTAAGACATTCATACTCTGCTTTTAGAAAGATTCACTTGTACCCTTGTAAGATAAACCATAGCGGTGACCCCACCAATCACCCTCCCTCCACCCACCCACCCCCTCCCCCCCATATTCTAAGACTATAATTAGGTTATAACATTTCTATGAAAGCTATATAATTAGTTTCAAAATAGGGCTGTGTACATTGGGTACTTTTTCTTCCATTCTTGTGATATTTTGCTAAGAACATTTTCCAAGTCCATCCATGTAAACATGAAAGAAATAAAGTCTTCATCTTTCTTTAGGGCTGCATAATATTCCATGGTGTACATATACCACAGTTTATTGATCCATTCATGGGTCGATGGGCACTTGGGCTTCTTCTATGACCTAGTAGATCTTTTTCACAGCACAACCAGTGCTACTTGTTCTGAGGGCTCAGAGAGAGAATCTATAGAAACTCAGAAGGGAAGGCCTCCATTCTGCCTTCTCTTGCCTGTCTCTGCCCTTCCCCCACCTTTGCTTTTGTCCCAGACATTTCTCTTTACCTTGGCTTGACCTTGGTTTGCCTATGGCCTTGCCCCAGCCTCTTCTATCTCAGTGTCTGCTTTCTCCTTGTGGCCAAGGGTTCTGGGGACAAAGGCATTCTGAATTTGATAGAAGAGTTTTGGAGCAGCATGCCTGAGGACAGTTACTGTCAAATGTTCACCAGTGTTCTTTACTCCTCTTGGGGTGGAAATAAAGAAGGTAAGGAGAGGAAAAAGGAACTGGGACCAAACTTCAAACTGCTTTCGTTGAGTGTATCTCCTCAGAGCAGATAAAATTCACATTAAGCCACAGAGCTGAAAGTCCCTTGGGAGAGAAACTGGGCTTTGCAATGAATAGGAGCCAGCTCAAGAGCAGACCAAACCCTTGGCTGAGCCACTTACTAACTTTAAGCCTTTGTTGCCTTATCTATAAGATGAGGATGACAATGCCTACTGTGCCAGGTTGAATCTCTGGCAAGCAGAAATTTAATTTGCAGAATGATTAGGGCAGACTCTTCAGATCAACACCTGTGAAAACCAAGAGGGCAAAATCAGAAATGGGCAGAGAAAAAATCAAAGTTGGATTTGTCTTGCACTGAGCTGAGATCTGACTTTTATACCCCTGCCTCTGTCACTTACTGGATGGAAGGGACATTCTGGGATGGAGGGGGCTGCTGTCATCCCTGTGGGGGCCAGGGGAGGTGATTCCAGGGGAAGGATCCCTGCTAATTCCCCTCTCAGCAGGAAAGACAAAAAATCATTTCCTGAGGGGGATCTAGGTATCATTTCCCTGTGTGCTGCTTACCTATGAAGCAGGGGCTAGGAGAGAAATTATTTTGTTAACTGTAAATTTTACCATAAATGTTAATTAATTGTATAATTCATACATGGTCATTAAACATTTATTAAGGGGCTACATGGTGGTAGCTGTTTGATATGAATAAAAATTTCAGACCCGATTTTTTTTCTTTAATATATGCTATTAAGAAGACTTGTAAAAATTTGATAGTTTTCCAGACTCATTGCAGTGGTTCTCCATCAATCCTTGAAGCATGAAATAACAGTCTACACAGGAATATATACTGGATCCTAACTATATTCATGACTTTAAAAAAATGAATCTTTTCTGCCATAAAGTTATCCCTTGGCATTTTAACACCATATCCAGTAGAATATTTATGGCAATCATTAAGCAGGATAATTGCTAGCACACACTTTTTAATACACTATGACATAATTACAATGATAAAATTTACATATTTTTAATACATCTTGAAGAACAAAATTAAAAATACTTGGAAGTAAAAACATTCTCCTTGAAGAATATGGAAATAGTGGTACAATAACCAAGCCTCAGGAAAAAAAAATGACGGAAAATGCCATTTGATATGTTTAATTATCAATTGGGGAGTGCAAGATAAGTCATACATAATGGAATTTCATTGTATGGTAATGGACTGTCACCCAGAGTTTTATGAAAAGCTTTAACAAGGTTTGAACTCTTCAGTGAAGTCAATGGTTTGTTGGAGGTCTGAGTCAGCACTATAAGTAAATATGCTAATTTCTGAGCTCAACACAGAAAATGTGACTTTCAGTTCATTTCCAGTTTAAAACAATGTTTCACTTTATTACTTAGGAACTCATCAATGAAACCTAACTGAACATTCATTACATTTACATTTTCATTTCCTCAGCAATGTGAGAGCAGTTTACTTGTTGACTGTTCACAGTAAGACCTTGGATTAGTCGTCCACCAATGAATGACAGATGCCGTCCGCCAATGAATGATAGATGCCGTAGATGCAGAGCTGGTGCGAATCACAATGGCAATCATTTCACATTCCTGTCGGGTTTGACATTTTCAAAAGGATAAACCACATACTCCCTGGTCGCTTTTAAAAAATGTTGGAAGTGAGAACAAGGTGAGTTAAAAATGTGTACCCTCCTATTAACTTAAAATAAATAAAAAAATAAAAATAAAATAAAAGGTAGTCTGTGTATGAAAATGAAAATGGGGAATGAGGAAATAAATCCAGGAAATCCATTTACCACTGCCATTATTTTCATCCCCTCTTTTGAAGCCCTGCAATAATAACACAAAATCCTATGATCTTATGATTCAAAGTGTAAACCTTGAAAGGGAATTGGCAACACCCGGTTGCTTGTTAGAAACACAGGTTCTCAGGCCCTACCCCAAACCTGCTGAACTGGAATCTGCATTTTCATTTTTTCATTTTTTTGCAGTTTTTGGCCAGGGCCAGGATCGAACCCACCACCTCCAGTATATGGGCCCAGTGTCCTACTCCTTGAGTCACAGGTGCCACAAATCTCTCTGTCTCCAACAAATTGAAGTTAAAATTTCATTTTTCCTTAAGTTACCCACATCCTTGCTTCCTGCCCTTTACTTGTAGAAATAAATAGAAGCTCGTAGTATTCTGAGGCATTCAGCTCAATACAGAAATGTGAGTTGTTGAAGTTAATTTCTATTTTAGATCTGAAGCATTAAAGGTATAAGGCAGCATTAGGAAGCTTCCCTTTGAATAAAAAATGTTCAAAGTATCCAATTACAAAATAGAGTTAATAAGCCTGCTTTTATTTTTGTGAATCTTGACCTTTTCCATCAGAATAGTTTCCTAGAACTGTTCCATGGAGGACTCAGGAAGCAAGCAGAGAAAACGATTCCCATCAAATGACATTATTTGACCACTGTTTATACGGAACAATGACTTCATGAACTATTTTCTGGTTTCTTTGCATTACTGAATTTTTGGAACAATGCTCTCCGCGACTCGCTTGATTTCTGTCAGGTAGCCTAAGAGGATTTGCAGCCCTGCTCGGTTTACGATTCTCATATTATTGACTTTCCTCGGCAGAGAGATGAAATAGGGCCTCAAGTGCAGCGGACGTTACGGGTAAAGCCGTTTTTATGTCATTTAGAGATTGTTTTTAGATTAAGGATCGTTTGACCTTGAGTGACAGAGGTTGCTTTATTATCTGATCACGGTGCTTCCAATAAGAGGTTGTCCAGCGTTTTCAGCCCATTAGCTGCCTATGCCGTTCTAAAGCTTCTTGCTTCCGAAGGTCTCAGCAGGGTGAGAGCAAGGTAAAGAGCTTAAGTAAGCAAACTCGATTTATCAGCAGCCGAGAGCAGTCCCTGCAAATGTTTATACAGCACATTAATCTATAAAGTGACGGCTCGACCTGCATGACAATGGAACTCATTTTATATTTAAAATTATTTACTAGTGTCATTGTGAGCAGCTGATACTGACCGTTGTTAAGAACGGAGACTTCTGTGGCAGACTCTCACTGCCGTCCTTTCATAGGTCAGAAAAGACGATGGTCTCTTTACACTAGAATAATTTAGGCAGACCAAAACTCCACGTGGTCTTTTCTGAAGTTGGAAAACCACAGAGAGGAACGGATGCGTACAACAGCATCCACAAGATACATAGATGAAGTTGCATATAATGTGACCGAAATAAGGCAAGCCACTGGGTAAAAGACTGAGAGGTCTTGCTCAGGTGGCTTGAGATGGAGACATTTCAACCCCTAACGCTTCCACTGTGCAATCAAGGAGACCGAGATTGGATGCAATAGACAGCAAAACGGACTTGGATGTGGAGAATCCTGTGTGGCAGCTGTGTTAACAGCAGGACAATGATTAGATTATACGTTGGCAGTTAACCCTGTAATTTGGCTCAGATAGCAGAGCTTTTACTTGTCTTTGTCGGGGCCTCCCCAGGTTCCATTGCTACCTGTTACCTGTCACAGTGTCTTGCATGTGATTGTTACATATTCGTTAAAAAGAATGAATTTTTAAGAATGTTTTAGGAAACCATGACCATAAATAGGGGACTACTAGATAGAGCAAATCTTTTACTGAGTTCTGTGATAAACTTAAATACAGCAGAGCTAGAGCTTGAATTGTGCCACTTAGGAGCACATTCCCAGAACAGAGATTCTCTCTCTCTCCCCTTTTCTCTCCTCAACACAGTTGAGAACTGCTTGCCGCTCTGGCAGAAAGACATAAGCCAAATGTAGATCAAAGAAACATCTAAGTACTGTACTTTCTTAGCCACTGGTACAAAACGGGGTGTCATAATAGAGAACAGTTGTCTGTCTTACAGAAATAGGAAACTATTTTATATTTATTCTGGTCACCATTCAAAGACAATATTTTTAGATCTTTCCCATATCACCAAATGACTTCTAAGTCAACAAACAGTATTTGATAATGGACTTAGGCAATAGCGTTCAAATTATTGTAATAAAGTTACACCAGATTCATCTGGGCTATAAAAGTAAAGATGTAAAAATAGACTGGTCTTAATGTGTGACTCAGCTTCAGGAGGGCATGTGCTTTTCCAGGAGCAGTGAAGGTTCTGGCCGGATCCGTTTCTACTCTGTTGTCCAGCAATAGTCCCGATGGCATTCATGTTCACTGGGACTTTGTGACAGGCGGCGTCTGACATATTTACAAGGCAGCACCTACCCCGGGAGGAAAGCAGTTATCTAGCTTATTTTTACAGGTATGAAGTGGCTGATAAGATAATTACAATAGAGGAGAATCTTAAATGCAGATGTTATCTTCATTAAAATGCAGGGAAGGTGAGTGACCATTACTAAGATAACAGTTCTGTAAAGCAATGCATGGTTAGGATTGCAGAACTTTGGAGACCATGTAAGTGACTTGTCTGATAACCACAAATTATTGGTTGCAAAATATTAGTTATGTGTAACAACTGTGTCAGGGTGAGTCTGCCCTGAAGCAGATAAAAAAGCATCGAGGGCTAAAATTGGGTTTCATAATAGGGTTGAGTACATTGGATACTTTTTCTTCCATTCTTGAGATACTTTGCTAAGAAGAATATTCTCCAGCTCCATCCATGTAAACATGAAGGAGGTAAAGTCTCCATCTTTCTTTATGGCTGCATAATATTCCATGTTAACCAGATGGATGAAAGTATTTCAAACTGTATATAGAAAAAGCACACTGTACCCCATGATAGTATTAATGTATACAGCTATGGTTTAATAAAAAAAAAAAGCATCGAGGGTCTTCCACATAAATACTGGTAAAACACTAAAAAGATCATCAGGAAAGAAATAAAAAAGATGAAAAGAAGAGAATGTGATGTAAATGGTCAATGGGGTGAATCTAAATTAAAGCTGATATTTGCCTACCTTAAAACTAGGTTGATTTATTACTCAGGAGCTGTTAGTTTGTTTTACAGAGTGAAAGTACCTTGACCTTCCATTCAGGGTTGATAGGTAAAGAAGAGATGAAACTGTCTCTTACACCATTCATATTTCTTAGAATGAAATGAGCATGAAAATCAAGATGGATTAACTGGGGTCAACATTAGTTGAGTACTTTCTTTGTTGTTCTATTACAGTGATTGTCAACTGGTGTGCCAGGGCACAAGGGTGTGCTGTGAGAGGATCTTAGGTGTGCCTTGAAAATTAAAGGTCATTAATTAAACTATCTTCAAAAGAAGTTCAAAGCACAGTAAGTATATTCTTATTTTTACTCTTTTTCTGCATCAACATAATTTAAATGTGCTGTAGAAGTTTAATATAGGTTCATGTGTGCTGTGAGATTGAAAAAAAGGTTGAAAATCACTGCTCTATCAGAACCCTGAGTAGGGAAGAAATTTTATAAAAATTTGAGCAAATGTCATTGCTGTTCTGATAGTCCAGCTGGGACCTGAAAGCCTGTGTCCATGACCTATTTACAGAACAACGATAAACCAGTGCAAATAGATACCACTAGAATTGTATTCAGGTTAGGCTGGTAAGAGGTGACCCTCTAAAAAGTCTAATGCTGATATTTGGAATGACATGAGGGGCAAAGAGAGCCTGATGTCCACCAAGGATTCCTGCTCCCTTCTTTAGTGGGATATCGTTGCTGGGCTATGCCTGCCTGGCCTGGAGCTACATCTAGGTGGAGCCTTGTGGACAGTTCTTGCTGAGGGACTGTGTCACTGTCCATCAGGGCTGCAATAACAGAAAACCATAAGTTGGGTGGTTTATAACAACAGATATTTATTGCTTATGGTTCTGGAAGCTCTGGAGTCAAAGATGGAGATGCTGGAAGGTTCTGTGTCTGGTGAACATCTGCTTCCTGGTTTGTAGGCAGCCATGTCCTCGCAGGGTAGAAGGAGAGGAGCCTCTTAGGGGTCTCTTTTATAAAGCCAACTGATTGCTTTTATAACCTGATCATCTTCCAAAACTCCTCCTTCTAATCCTTCCCATTAGGTGTTTGGGTTTCAAGATATAAATTTGGGGATGGGGAATGACCACATGTGACTGCATGTCCATTATGGACTATGAGCATAAATGATGCGTTTCCTCTTTCTATCAGTGAATCTTCTTTACCTTCTCTTACACCATCTATTGGCTGGAAGTAAATGATATCCAGGTCCCATAAGATGATGTGGGAGGAGCCTGGGACCCTGGATCACTGCTGGAAGGTCGCTGCTCTAACATCTGCACTAACCATGGGTGAGGAAATAGTTTCTATGGTGTTAAGCCACTAAGACTTTCTGAATTATTTATTATAACAGCCATTATATTAATGGAATGTGCCTTCTGGATTTAATTATTTTTCTTTGACTTTACATCACCAGAAAATAAAATTTACCTGAGGCCAACAGAATAGGTGATCAACTTTCTTCAGATTTCTCATTGAGCAAAAATGCCATGGCATGTGTAGGAATGGACACTTTTAATCACTGAAAAATCCACCTTTCTTTTTACATATATTCTTTTCTCTAGTAACATTGCCTGTTTATTTACTTTATTATTTTTTTTTACTAAACCCACTTTTTAGCCATTGTAATTTACAAAGGTATCCAAACCTCTGCTACACGCTGGTGGATTTGACTTCTTGGCTAATTTTCTTAGTTACTCATTTTTAAGTTTTAAGTAAATTCACAAACAAATGCAACTAACTTTTAGCTCCTTAAAACATGTCTGATTGAAAATCCTCAATATGAACTATCCTTGGTAGAATTTATGCCAACAAGATACAAAGAGATTCCTTTGCCTTAAAGTTTCTGGACCTTTTTTTGCTCCTCATCTTCAATTCCTTCTGTCTTGTCTTTTTGTTGCATTTTCTCCATTTCTCTCTCTTAAATCATATAAAGGTTGCTTCCTATTTAATTTCCTAGTTATGCAATTATGCTGTAATTTACATTTCACTTTTTTGGTAGGTGTTTATCTTAGGATTGTTCCATGTGAAGAGTCTTTAAAGTCAATCATGGGAATATTGAGACAAATGTTCAGATGTCTTTTCAATTTGAATCTTCCCTCCTATTATAAAATTGTGAGGACTACAGGTTAACTGCCCTGGAAATGGCACCCTTGAGATTGGATAAAGTTAGGATGACAATGAATTAGTGAAATTTGGATAGAGTCATCTAATTTGCTTTTAAACTCTTTGTGGAAAAAAAAACAAAACTGACTGCAAAAACAAATGTTGTTCCTGACCCTTGTAGTTAGACAGGAGCTTCTTGGAAATGTGACTTCATCTTTGAGGATTTATTTACCCAATAACCTATTTTTAGGTTCGATATGTTTTATTTCTCAGATTATAAAATAATAATGCTCGGTAAAAATATCAAACAAATTTTAAAACAGATAACCCAAAATACAAAATAATATATGCAAAGTCTAATGAATCAGAGATGCCATTACATTTTGGGGAGCCTTTTTTTCTGTATGAATGTGTGTTTACTTTTGGGGTGTGTCTTAATTATGCTTATTTTTAATTTTAATAATCTCGTAATAACAGTGTAAAAATGCAAACACAAGAGAAATACAGGCAATACACAAGCTTTGCCCACCCCTACTACCCTGTCCTGAGCAAACACAATCTAATTGAAAGTGTGATCTTCCAGACCTCTTTTTTTGCATTTAGATATTTAGGTATACTTGTCTAGGTATATAATTTCAAATATATATTTGATATATACACATATAGAGAGAGATAGATATATTTGTCTATACATAATGATACATAAAATGTGTTATGTTTTTGTACTTAACATCATTATGTAAAGAGCTCTCCTATATAATGAAACACATACTTAATGAAAATATATACTTCTTCATATGTTCATTAAATTACAACACACTGGTAGGACCACTTGCTTAAATATTCTAAAACTTAATTAACACTACTATGGACATCTTTGGATGTGCAGTGCATCTTTGATCATCTCTTTAAAACAGATTTATAAATTAAAATTAGATCAAAGGATATAAACTGTTTCATGACTTTTGATGTAAATGTTTCCTTCTACTTTAATAAGTATATCCCCCCAAATAAATACCTACTTCTAATATTTCTTCATTTTACAAATCTGGATGTCAGAACAGAGAAAGAAATTCTCTTTTTATCCTCCCTTCCGAGAGTCTTTCTACTAGAAAGCAGCGTGAATCAGGAATGTGACAGTGTTCTGTTTGCAGCCCTTTGCTGCACATTGGAATCAGCTGGGAATTATTAAAAAATACTGATGCTTGGCTCCCGCCCCTTGGATAGTCTGATTTAATTGAAATGGGTGCAACCAGGGAATTGGGATTTTTAAAAAGCTCCCCAGGTGATTCTGATGTTCAGCAAATTTGGAAACCACCATCACAGAGCGTTCAGCCATTGGAAAACACCCAGATCCATATAACCAAGAGGTCAAATGAAGGTCACCAAACAGATCTCTATGCTCGTATGGAGAAGAAAAATTATTCCTTGTGGTAGTAAAAATATTGCTGATAGTATTCAATACTATTAATCACTCTGACTCTCGAAATAAATCTAACTGGAAAAACAGGATCACCCTAACTTAATACTGTAATACTCTCAAGCATTAGCTTTGTAAAAGCATCTTCCCCTGGCGACTGCTGGAGTGTTTGGAAAAAAGCCTCCCCTTTTTGAAAATTGATTTTTGCCTTGGCTGCAGTGTTTGCTTGTTTAAGCATTAATGACTTGATTTGGAAAGAAATAGCTTCCTGTATGGCCCGGATTAAGAAGAAGCCATCTTTACTCCTGCCAGCAATTGTGTACAAATGCTAGTGTGTCAACAGTGTAACTCGTGACATTTTTTTTTTTTTATAACACCCAAACAGGCAAGGTGACACACATGGCTTAAGGGCTAAAAGAAACATGAGAGCTATAATGCAGAGTTACAATCAGAAGTGCTACATTTCCCTTGGGAGTGCAAGGCAAGCTTCCTGCTCTTTGTAGACTGGCCTATTATTGGAATACATTTGCCCACAGTTAATCCTCAAAGTAATTAAATGGAAGGAAGCGATTAAATCACCAAGAAAAAAAGTGACTGCTGCATCTGAGGCATTCAGGCAGAGTAAGGTTTTCATTATTGTTTGTTAGGAATGAACGTTAGTTAAGGAGGCATCTGCCAGTTAAGCCAGGCTACTAAACACATGTGCGTAAGTGTGTGTGTGTGTAAGCAAATAGTGTCGAAATAGAAAACAAATTTCTAGTCTAAGTACAGGAATTTTTAAACTCAGACGTTTTGGTACTATAATGGCAGACATTTACTGTATATAATTCTCGGCCAGTTTAGTAGCACAATATTGTATTTTCTCCCCAATTTCTTACACATGGGAAAATCATTTAATTGAACAGAGCTGAAACTAGAACTCAGGGATCCTAAAACCTCTTTGGTAAATGTTGATTTTATCATGCCACTTCCATTTTTAGTGGTTTCGGGAAATCTGGTTGTTAATCTTGACTATTTACTTATTGCTTAAGCTTGGGCAAATTACTTGATGTTCTAGAATTTCGGCAAAATAACAGGATTGGGCTGTATGATTTTTTCGTTCCTTTGGCTCTAAAAAGCTTACAAGTCTAAGAAAAAATGCAAAATCACAACCATAAAGCACACGTGAAATTATAAAAATTCAAGATATCATCAAAGAAAATATAAATGGAATTTTTTTTTTTTTTTTTTTTTGTAGTAGCTGGGTTTGAACCTGCCACCTCCAGCATATGGGGCCAGAGCCCTACTCTTTTGAGCCACAGGTGCGGCCCTTTTTCTTTTTTTTTTAATGGAAAATTTAAATATGCATAATAGAATATGTTACATACATATCTGTGACCTTCACAAAATAAGATTATACATACGTTCTTCAAGAACTTTGTGCTATTAGCAGGAATTCAAAGCAAAGCGACCTACAGTCTTCTAAAGACATCCATTTTTATGTTCTTCTCTGTATTTTTAAATGATTGCATGCATTTGCATTTTCAAGGTTTAATGCATTTGAATGAAGCAGTTCTAAACAGTTCCCCCAAATTGTTCTTTTAAAGTAATGGTCTCTAGTTATAAATAAGTTTAAGACAGATGTACAAAATTAGATAATGAGACTTGTCTTGGTGGCAAGAAGAAAAAAATAAAGTGCTTGCTCTTCGGAAATAGAGTGCATTAGCTCTTTTAGGCCAACTGTGTATTGTTAGGAACTTCTTTCGTTTCATGCTCTGACAAAAATGAGAATGGTTCTTTTCAGAGCAAAGTGATCTGATTGTCCCATGCTGGCTTGGTCATTTGGGCTGTATTAACTATTAGGGTAGAGTGTTGCATGCTTGATTTGGCCATGGTGATTTGTGAAATGCGGATGGATGGAATTATCCAATTAGCTAGAATATTGTTAGCTATATATGCATATATTTAATTTTAACAAACATTAACTGAGCTCCCACTGTGTTCCATATTATATAGCAGGGACACAAAGATCTGTGCTCTCAGTGCTTCTTCTTCAGTAACTAATGGTAAAGTGGTGGGTTGAAAGACAAAAATAAGTACTATATATACTCGTATAAACTATAACTAGAAAATAGCATTTTATATTCTATTGGAATTAAAAACAAATGGCTTTGGGACAACAGAAGAAAAAGAAACTCATTTTGCCTGAAGTTATTGGATGGGCTATGGTTGTGGACAGCTTCACAGAAAATATATTGAAGCAGAACCTTAAAGTTACATCAGAATTTTTAATCATCAGAGCATCTTCTAAGAATATCCATTTAGCAAAGGCAAAGTGTAACAGGACGTGGTGTGTGTCAGGGAAGTGGGGAGCAGTCCAGAGGCCTGAACCACAGATGGGATTGATGGATGTGATGAATGATGTGGTGAAGGGAGACAGAAGAGGATGCTGCAGCCAGACTTGGGAGAACTTTAACCTATTTTTTTCCTAGAGGAAATTCTTGCAAAGGGTCAAAGCAAAAGTATTTATTGGCCACTATTAGTAGCCCTATATGTTAAGTTAAAAAAGAAAAAAGATCAAGAAAGAATCAGCTGATTTTTAGATAAAGTTAGAAGGAAATGAATAAAGATCACTGATCTCATGTTGATTGGCAATGTTGAGTGATTTTGTATGTCAAATAGCGAGAGATAAAACTGAGAAAGAATCTGGGCAGCAGAGGTCCAATGACAGTTCTCATTTAAATAAAAAAATCACCCTGATGCTAACTTTCAACTTCAGAAAATTTTCGTTTCATGGGACCTCAAGGTAGCGTCCATTAATGTATGAAAGAGTAACAAGAAATACAGAGAAGTAAAGAAATATACAGACTATAGAATATATGGAGGAAAGAATTGTTGGGCTAAAAATATTTGGAACAAAGTAGAAGCAAATAGATCAGAAGCCTACTAAGTTTCTGTGGGAATTGTGCTGCCAAAAAATATCCATGAGATTAAAGTGAAAAATCAAAGCCTTTGATTTTGCAAACCTGGATACAAATTTTGGGTTCTATGTTTTTCTCTACTAGCAGGTTCCTTCAAAAGATTTAAAACCTTCAAGAAAGGTGCATTCCCCAAAGTCCATTTAATATGTACTCCTGGAGGATAAGAAATAAGGAAGAATTTTTCACACAGGGTGGAACCAGGGTCAATGGACAAGAGAATTCTTCTTAGAGAATAGAATTAGTCTAATCTAGGATATTCTCTTACCCCAGTTTAATCTAGGGCTTTCCTGCCTAGTTGGCCTAATTTCAGAATTGCTATGGACCAGTGACAACTCTGTGTTTTCCACTCCTTCCCTTTACAAAGGTGAATTTCTATTGCAACCATCCTCTCCCTGTCCTACCATTCCATGATTGTTTTCTAGTATAATAATTGCTGGTCCACGACCTCTCTCAGACTTAAGGAAGAAGACTGCACATGCTCCAGGAATCTTGATCTTTGAGCTACACAGAGTTATAGGATGAATTTCCAGGTGTTTGGAATAAAGAGTGAATGATGCCTTTGGGTGACCTGAAGGGTGAACAGTTGCAGAGACTGCTATGTATTCACTGGAACTCATTTTCTTTTCTTTCTAGGCACATAGACTATTTCTCAGATGTCCCTGTGGTTAGGTTGTGGCCATTTGACTGTGGTCAAGACAATAAAATACGGGCAGAAATATTGCATTCCACTCTTGATCTTTAACAACTTCTCACATAATCTTCACTTCCTCCCTCCCTTCATTACTTGCTCCCCATCACTACTCCCTACTTGCTGAAGGAAAGGGACTCTGAGGATTCAGAGATGAGAATGATGCAAAGTAGAAGAAACCCAGGACTCTAAATGATGGAATGTGACAGTCTTGAAAAGCCAATCAGCAACTGACTAGGTTTAAAAGAGAAAGAAATTAGCTGCTAAGATGGATTATGTTGAGTCACTAAGATTTTAGTGTTTTTCTGTTGTAGCAAAAGTTATACTGACTAGACATAACTCCAGCAGTTCATGGCCAATGGGCTAAGAGAGCAGTTTACAGTCAAAGTGAAATGCAGCATAATAAATCACTAACAGAAACAGCTAGGATGCTCACCAACCCAGGAATGGATTAACAAGCTGTGGTATGTATGCCATGGAATACTATTCAGACATTAAAAAGATGGAGACTTTACATCTTTTGTATTAACCTGGATTGAGTTGGAACACATTCTTCTTAGTAAAGCATCACAAGAATGAAGAAGCAAGAATCCAATATACTCAATTATAATATGAAGGCAGTAGATGATCTTATACAAAGTGGGAGGTAGGGGAATAAGGGAGCGGGGAGAGGAGATGAGGAGGGTTGGGGGATCACAGTGTATGGCACACTTCTTGGGGCAGAAGACAATTATAAGAGAGACTTTACCTAACAAATGCAATCAGCACAATCTAATTCTTTGTACCCTCAGTGAATTCCAAACAAAAAAGAAAATTCACTAATAGTTAATTCTGTGGGTTGGTCTATGGCCTGACCTGGGCTCTCCAGGTAGCAGCAAGCAGGTGGTGGGTTGGCTGGTGGCTAGGCTCAGAAGTGGTGGCTGAGTAGTTTGGGTTTCTCCATCCACCATCCATGTTGTCCTCTGTCCTTAAGGAGCTTTGATTAGAGCTTGGATAGCTCAATGGTCTCAGGGATCTAAGAGGAGGCTGCAGGAATTCTTGAGACAAGAAAGTAGCAAATGTTATTTCTTGTTTGAAAGTAGCAAATGTTATTTCTTCTGCATTCTATTGGTCAAAGGAAATCAGATAACCTGGCTATATTCAGAAGGGAGGGATATAATTCTATTGGTCAAAGGAAATCAGATAACCTGGCTAGATTCAGAAGGGAGGGAAATAGATTCTATCTTTTCAAAGCGAGATTCTTCAAAAGAAAGAATTTGTGAGTATTTTTTACCTTACATGAGGTCTTACCAAAGTACTTGGAATATAGTAAATATTCAGTATGTGGTGGTCAAGTGTATGCATGAATGGAGAAAGTGGGTTGGAAAAAGAAGGATAAAATGTTGGCACAGCTGCTGTTGGGAATGGGAAAAGGAACCCATCATGGGTAAGTAAAAGATATGCTGAGCCACACTGATGGTCCAGCTGAGCTTGAAAATTGTAAATTTGTTTTAGAGCCAATTGTCTCCAACTGCACTCAGTAGTTTGGGAGCAAGCCCACAGAAACAGATGGTTGGGTTGATCCAGGTTAGGGATTAGGACTTTGCCAACTAGCAGTGGCAGGAGGTTGAGGCTGCCCGACTTGGTCCTGTGTCTCCCCAGCTCTCTGCTCACTCAGAAGCTGGTCCCTAGCACTCTACAGAGCCCTCTGCATGCTGAGTACTCTCACTCAGTCTGGTCCATTGTCTGATACCAAAACTACACACCGGATTCTAAAGTAAATCAACTGAGGCTGTGACCTACGTGGTTCACACAAAGTGAAGCACAGATAAACACATAAACACACACGCACACACAATGAGAAATTCCACTTGTATTCCTGGAAAGGTATAAAGAAACCCACTCTTTGAACTATTTTTCCTTCCTTTGCAATTTTTTCATATATTGACACAGTCTCCTATTTCCCACCCCATTGCTCCCTCTGTCACTCCAGCCCTCAAAGGGAGCTCTTTATTCCTCTTACTAATTTTCCCCAGTTCTTTCTCCTGGCTCATCAGACCTTTCCTTTCATTCTGTATCAAGTCTAGGACTGATCTGGCAAAGACAAGCTTGTCTCTAAAGCAGGTATGAGGGTGAAGGAGGGGAACCTGAGAGGAGGTTGAGCTGACAATCATAGGTCCTTTTGGGTAATGAAGGGAGTGCTGATGATAACTTCCATCTTAATGTTTTTCTGAATTTTTGATTATCAGGCTAATTGTACCCCTCTTCCCTGTACTTGATATTTTAGGACTATCCTTCCTTCCTTGGTTGTCTTGGTCCAGGATGGGTTACTGACTTGTTTTTGTTACTTGGCTTACAGCCGGTTTCTTTTTGTTTTGCATAGGGTTCCAGCCTCCACGAAACCTTACCTCCACCTAATCATCCCCTTTCCTAATCAACATCCCCACACAGGGGAAAACAGCCAGGCGAGAGCAAGTGAACCAAAAAATCAAGACTCTGGTGCTTGGATACAAGATACTGAAGTAGGCCAGGTCAAGAAACTGGGGGCTTAGGTGATTTTTCAGCATGAGTAGTGGATTTGTCTGAGATCATAGGTGTAGGCTAGACAAGAGAAACGCTATAAACCAATTAACAGATTAACATTGTGCTCAAAGAATGTAGGGAGATGTGCTGACTATTGGAAGGTGGCAGATGGAGTAGATAAGGGCCATTTCATGGATGGGAGGTTTCAAAGAAGCAACAAGATGGTAGATCAACTGTGAGGAAATAAGCAAAGCAGACCCTGCCTCCTTGACACAAGAGGCTGGTGGATACAAAGGAGCAGTTCTTTCCAGGGCAGCACGAGAGGGAAGTCACAGAATCTACAAAAAGTTGAAGTGGGGTCACCTTCCCAGTTTGTACTTTCAGGCAGAGGATTTCAGGACAACAGAAATAGAATATACAGTATTATCCTCAGTTCTAAGGAAGTCACTTATCAGCCATCCATGATTCCAAAGTGAATCTTTTAGTATAATTACTGAATTCTTTCTTTCATCAAATAGTTATGGGGTGGCAACAGAACTGGGTACTAGCATACATAGGTGAATAAAATAAGAATTTTTTCCATTAAGCAGCTCATAGCACTTTTTAAGGTAAAAGGCAAATGGGTAATTAAAAGTAAATTGTAAATCATATAACAGAGGTGAGTATGGGGTCTTTTTTGGAACACAGAGGAAGGGCATCTGACCGAGGTTGGGGGCATGAGGTGCAGTCAGAAAAGACTTTAACAAAAGAAGAGGTCTCTTGAAATACAAGTTAATGAGGCCAAAGCATAAAAGAGAGAGTGATGGAGAAAGGGAGAGAGAAAGGGAGAAAGAGAGAGAGACGATGTATGTGTGTTAGGGAGGGGAAAGGTATTGAGTTCATGGAGAAAGAGGGAGCACATTAGTCAAATTGACCGTATTTCAACTGCACTTCATCATGGGTAGTCATAGCCCAAGTTGAGTCAAACTTGACTGAATCTCCGATGTCACAAGACTTTCTATTCTTTCTTTTTTATTTGGGGGAAGTGAATATTAGGGTAAGGGAATCCAAGCCCAAGCTCACAAATTTTGGCAAATGATCCTTTGTAACTGAACTAACCCTCTCCAAGGCAGGGAGGACCCTTGTGCTATTGATTTGATCCCAAAACAGCTTGAAGGAGACCAGTATCAACAAGCATCTCTTTGGGCTTCCAGAAATAATGTTTTCCTTTTATCTATTTGGAAGGACCTTGCAACTCAGGACAGGCCTTTCAGAGTTTTCTAATTATTATTCAAGTTATTTTAAAAGTCTCATAAAAAGGATTGGTTCAACTTTTTATTTCAGGGCTAACCACACACAGATGGCAAATAACAGCACCATTGTATAGAAGACATGTTGGAGGGAAAACAGTGCATGAGAAGAGACTTGGCTGGTCATGATGCTCTGGTCAGGTTGGATTGCTAAGAAGATAATTTATGTAACTCCCACTTACTTTACTGACACTGCAAGACTCTTCTCCGCCTATTTAAACTTGCAGAGTGCATTGTGTGGCTTGCTCTGCTGTGCATGGTTATTTATGGCTCCTGAAAATAGAGAACAGGAGATAGCAAACCTTTTATCTGATGTTCACTATAATTTGGGCAATTGCAGAGTAGTTTCAGTCCTTGGTCTACAGCCTTTGATGGGATGCTAGAGTTGAATTTGTGACATCATTACTATCTAGAAAGACTGAAAGAGGAAAAATGGATAGGAATTTAATAAGCAATCAGTGTTTTTAGGTATTAGTATTTTACCTTTTAAAGATAAAGATAGAATATTTAGCTTTGAAAAGAAAATATTTTATCTTCCACAGGCTTGGTGAGGATGGGGGAGAGAATTCTAGATGCAATTGACAGGGAGGCAAGGAATTTTAGTCAAAAGGCAGGGTCCTTTCATGTTAGGTAGACATGAGTCAAGACCGTTATGCCCCCTGGAAACTGTTATGGTAACCATTTCCTTTGAGACTTAAGAAATGACCGTTGACATCAAATGCTTTCTTTGGATACCTATAAAAAAGTCCCAGCTTCATGGAAGGACTATATTTCTTTTAGGTAAGGAAAGAAGATGCTGTAATATGGGTAATATGACAATATTATAATAATATTATAGGTTTCCCTAAAATCACTAGTATTTATCCCGTCAGCCAATTAATTTTTAGTGAGCACCTACTATGTGCTCTCTTGTTAGAAGCAGAGATACAGTAATGAAAAAGAAGGATAAAATATCTCTTCTCATGAAAATCTGAGTCTCTTAGGGAGGGAGAGAGCACTCCAACAATGGATTAAATATAAATGTCTATAAATATAAATATCTGCTATAAAGAGTAAGTACAGGGTTTTAGGAGCCTGTGCAATAAGGTTAAAAAAATAGAGGATGGGGTGGGGTGAGAAGGAAGAGCGGCCCAGTTAAGATATCTGTACAGGTGAGAGGCCTGGGGTAGAAAAGGATTTAAAGCTCTTCCTTTAGAGAGAAGAGTAGAATCAAACACAGGCTTGTGTGGAGAAAGGAAAGCAAGGTGGCAAATAGCAAAAGGTAAGATTGGAGAAGTAGAAAGGGGCTAAGTCATATTTAGCATTGTGCACTTGACAAGGAGGAGCATTAAGTGGGGAGCAATGTGATGAATGGTACAACTTAATGGAATTTTATGAAAGCATTCAATTGTTGATTACGCAAGTAATTTTCCTTCAGATTTTTCTCTTTAACTGAAGACATACTTTTTCAATTTAATTTTTATTCCAATTTCTTTTGAAGATAATTTGTATGCAATTGAAGCACCATGTGCTTCTTTGTTTGAAGTCGTTGTGATGGGCAAGAATTTATAAGCTGCTGGATTTAGTTATTTGCTATGTTGTAAGTTAGAAATGGCAGATCTCTTATCAGAGATGCAATACTAAATATAAACGTAATCTAGTAAATACTTAATTAAAAACTCTGATATATATATACATATATATGATTATACTATGATGTAATTGAGGTGAACATCAAATGTATTTGCAACTACCTACAAAACCCAGAAATGCATATCACTGATTTTTTTCAGTTCTAAAGAAGAAGTGAAATAAGTGAAATTTCTAAAATCTAAAAGTGTTACCTGAGCACCAGTTTTGGTTCAATACAGATGGGGACTCGATCCTATTATATGAGGCATCCTATATAAAGAGGTTATATAGCAAATTAAACACAGGCAATACAAATGCTAATATATATAAAGGGATCTCCAGGATTTGTTGTCCCAATGGTATTAACCCCAAAGTCTAGATTTTCTAGGGAAGTCTTGTTATAACCTATTCTCTTACATTTTAGGTACGCTGATGCTTTTTAGACAACCACATGACACCTTCTTGCACCAGGAGTCTCCCTTCTTCTCTGCTGTCACCACCCAGAATTTTTTCTTCCTCCTCCCTCTCCCCTCCTTCTCTTCCACTTCTTCATCCTTTCTCCTATCCTCTCCCTTTATTCCCCCTCATCCTAATAACTTGAACTCGAATCTCCAGGATGTCCATCCATGAATTAAACGTCCAACACAACTTACCTTTGTTTCCTTTCTATCTTTGCAGATGACTCTTCCCTTAGTTTCAGTCTTTCCAAGCCCAGCTATGCAAATTCATGAATGGCTATTGTTGTGTCTAAGGGATGAGAAACACCAAAAAGATAAAGACAAGATCATACGTTGAAGAAATCTCCTTTCTGGTTGTCTCACTACTACTACTAGTTAAGTATCTGAGAAAATGTCCATCATCCCATAAACTTAATTTGGGGTTTCGAAACTATTAGTCCCTGTTTGGTCTTGATGCTGCAGGGATGAAATGTTCCCTGTAAGGAGCAAGAGGAGGAAATGGTGATATTGGTGATCAAATAGCTGCCATTTCAGGAAGCTCATTGTGTACCATTCCTATGCTAAGTGTTTAACTGACATCATCTCATTTAATCTTCTCAACAATGGTGTAAGTATGGTGTAAACCCATATTTATTCTGACATTACGTATGAAGAAACTGAGGCTAACAGAAAAGAAACTTTTCTGAAGTTGTTTCACTAGTAAATGAAAGAACCAGAATTCCACATCTGTCTAGACTGACTTCACAGTATATGCTATGAACCTGTCACTATCAGGAGGTTTGACAGTTAAAGGAACTGGGGCCAAGAGATTTCCCTGGAGGTTGCATGAACATCCTTATTCCTCAGGGTCTCTGATCCATTCTGCTTAACTCTCCTGGATCACTCTCTGTCCATTTTCACTGAATCCAAGTTTGCCCTGGGCTGGGAAAGCACAAAGGTTTCCAACAGCTTCTTTGGCAGGGCCTGTGGTATGGAGGTGTAGTGAGAAGAGTATGAAGATGAGATAAGGAGCATCCTACTGAAACACAAGTCCAAGCAGTGCCTCTGCAGAACGCCAGAAATGCAGAACGGTCCCTGGCCCTGGCGGGAAACAACATAGACAGGCTGGGAAGCATTTTTCAGCAAAGCTCTTGGGTAGACCATAAGATAAGAAAGCTCTGAACCAGCATCAAACTCTACCAAAATGGCCATCAACTTTTGGTAAAGTGTGGAAAGGACTCGGATGTATCCAGCATGAACAGTACTGATCTTAAGTGTTTATGTCCACAAAGGCCAGAAACTTTACTCTGGTTTTTGTGTCAGGGTCTATTGTTAAATCATGTCTAAGAAGAGCATTTACTTGATCAAACAGTTAGCATTTCTATAATCAAGAGTTCTTTCCACTGATCACTAAGGGTGAAAGGTAATTTCTTTACACCAAAAGCTGGTTTCAAATTAAAAGTATATCTGTGTGTGGCTGGGCAAGGGGGCTCACACCTGTGCTCCTAGCACTCTCAGAAGCCTAGGTGGGAGGATTCCTTGAGCTCAAGAGTTTGAGAACAGCTTGAGCAAGAATGAGATCCATCTCTACTAAAAAATAGAAAAACTAGCTGAGTGTTGTGGTGGGTGTTTGTAGCCCCAGCTACTCAGGAGAGTGAAGTAGGAGGATTGTTTGTGGCCAGGAGCTTGAGGTTGCAGTGAGCTATGTTGATGCCATGGCATTCTATCCTGGGCAACAGAGTGAGACTCTATCTCAAAAAACAAACAAGCAAATAAAAAACCCAAAAGAGTGTATCTGTATGTGCATGCAGTAGAACAAGACAACTAAAATGTTAATTCCCTTTTTAGCAGCTTGTTGAGCTCACCTGTCATACCATAAAAGCAATTCCAGAGTTTTCAGAGAGCTTCTTGCTGAACTTCTATTAGTCAACTTCCACTCTTCCCTATACTACCAGAAAATTTAAACAAAACAACCTGCTTTTGCTTGAATGACCTAGGTAACAACCTACTTTAGCTTGGGCTACTTAGATATTTCAGCTAAAAATGGCTTCTTTCCATGAGTCACCTGGATAATTGCCTTACTCTGCTGGCCCAGTTAACAGGGTGGGCCACCAGGTGCTAAGGGCAAATGCCAGTGAGGCCTTCATTGTTTTCTACTCTATGGAGAACCAGTGACAGTTCCTTAATGCCTAGAGAAGTACCTCTTATATCCATTTTCAGCCCTTGAACCTCCTTTAATATGGATCATCTTTGTCATATGACAATGTAAAAAAAAAAAACCTTTCTATATTTGTACAGTAATATTTTATCCCTGTGTGTGGCTTTGTTGGTTGTGAAGATGCAAGACTTTAGCAAATATTTTTCAAATACTTGCAGAATGCTATGGAGGATGCAAATGGCAATGAGGAAATTTCTACCTCCAGATGTGGCTGCTTATGGAGATTGGCACATGTGAACCATTAGAAAGTTCCCTCAAATGGTGATATGTCAGGGTCCTGCCCACTGAGGCCTGTGGAAACTGACAGGGATTGACTGAAGAAATACAGTGTTAGAAGCCACGGTAAAGAAAGACTGGAGACATGGAGTAGAATTAAAAGTGGGAGCTCAGGGGTCCTTTGCCCATTGTGGGATTCTGGCAATGGCCCAGACTATTGGCTCTACTCTGATTTTATTGAAGTCTATTTGCCCAGAGGGTAAGATGAGGGAAAGAACAAAGACATCAGCAGTTTCTCTGATTGAGCATAATATTGAGCATATTGTTATTATAATTAACCTTAAGGGTAGGCTTCAGAAATCTTAAGTCTAAGCCTTGTATTGGGAGAGCCTCTGCTTGAGGTCACACACACAGATTTCTAGGGAGGTGTTAAGTTCTGCTACCTTTCTATGTAGTAAAACACCACCAGTGTTAGTCTCATCTGAGGGATCAGTGGGAGAGAGGCATTTTTCTACCATCACCACCACAGAGGATCTTCCTCTGCAATAAGGGGTATAAGCTCTTCTGCCCATATTTCAGAGTTTGAGCTACTCCGTTGGTCTGTACCCCAGGCAAATGCAAATCTCCACAATGGGTATCTTCTTTACACGTTTAATGGGCAGAAAATGCCCTAGAAGATGTATCTTTTCCTAAGACTTGCCATAATCTCTTCTATGGCCATTACTCTCCTCAGAGTGCTCCTAGACCCAGCAGGTTGTTTGTAACCTGTATCCCCAACAGGATAGAATTTCAGAAAAGGCAAGAAGCTTGCTAGCAATGGCTAGCTTAAATGTAAACTAGCTTACTTTTCTTTGTTCCCACTCACTCAGCTTACTTTTTAGTTTTCCTCTTTTCCTGGAGGTTCTTTCCTTTGCCAAGAATGGGGTCTCCAGTCCCCATTATTCCAGGAGTGTTGCACATTTTGGTTGCTTTCATATCTTTGCATTTGTGAGTTAGGGTGTTTTAAACACTTGAGTGCAAGTTCCTTATGAAAAAATGACTTGCTTTTGCATAGATACCTAGTCATAAGATTTCAGGATCAAATAGAAGGTCTACATTCAAATCTTTAAGGACACTCTAGACTTCTTTCCATAAAGGCTGTATTAATTTACAGTCCTGCCAACAGTGCATGGCTATTCCCTTCTCTCTTCACCCATTGTTTACTGTGGTATGTGTATACCATGGAATACTATTCACCCATAAAAAGATGGTTTTGTATATTTTGTAACAAACAGGATGATTCTGAAGGAACACTCTCCTAAAGTAAAGTATCACAGAGGTGGGAAAACAAGCACACATGTGCTCAATACTAAATTGAAACTAGTAGATTAGTAACTACATGCTTGCTTAAGAAAGAAGCTTAATTAAATGCAAGATGGGAGGAGGGAGGGAGGAGGGTCAGCAAGCTCCCACCCAAAGGGAATGATGCAAAGGTATATGGCACACTTCAAGGAAACAAGGAGGACTCCAACTTTTCCTTACAAATGCAAACAATGGGACCTAATCTTGTGTATCTTTATATTAATCTGAAATTAAAAAATGAAGAAGGTTGCTTCATATTTACTGTGACTTGTTCAGAAGTGTAATCAGAGTTGGAGAAGGACAAAATAGTTGAAGAAATCCACAGGAGAGCTTACCCAGGATTATGTGAGGTGTTAAGTGCATTGTCTTTGTTTTTTTGTACTTGCATTACAGTTACTTCTACAAAATGTAGCCTATTATCCCAGTATGGCACTGTTTGAAGAGTCATCTCAAGAGCAGTGGTTCTCAACCTTCCTAATGCTGTGACCCTTTAATACAATTCCTCATGTTGTGGTGATCCCCAACTATAAAATTATTTTCGTTGGTACTTAATGGTTGAGGGTCACCACAACATGAGGAACTGTATTAAAGGGTTGTGGCATTAGGAAAGCTGAGAACCACTGATTTAGAGGGTAAGTCAGGGTTCAAGGTTCTATAAAGGAAAG
This sequence comes from Otolemur garnettii, assembly GCF_000181295.1. Taxonomy (NCBI): domain Eukaryota; kingdom Metazoa; phylum Chordata; class Mammalia; order Primates; family Galagidae; genus Otolemur; species Otolemur garnettii. Next base: position 29,414,656 of record NW_003852402.1, on the reverse strand, counting down.
ACAGCAGACAGTTCAGGCTATAAAACCATTTGAGGTATTTAGAAAAAAAATCCACTATATACTTTAATGACTGAGTTTTTAAAATGCCTTTAAGAACACAAAATAAATAGAAAACATACACTACCTATGGGGAGTTGGCAGAACCCAAGCTCTGCGTCATGTGGAATGGTTAATATTGAAAAACTAAACTTTACATGATTTTTCTTAAAAGAAAAGTATTTTTTTGAAAAATAAGAAAAATAAGGAAAAAAAGTGTACATAAGTGGCCATATTAAAGTGATAGCTATGAAGAATAATGACCATTATCTAAAAAAAAAAAAAAAAAAATTACATGCTGTTAAGTAAAAAAAGCCAAAATCATATCTAGGCTGTTTACTACTTGCAAATATTATAAATGCATATGGACAAAAAGTGGAAGGTAAAACAGAACAATGAGAACATTCTGCTCTATTGGGTGATGGAATTATTGCCTCTATTAATGTGTTTTTTTTTGTACAAAAAACATTGTTTTGAAATGCAAAAAAAAGAGAGAAGATATTTCAAGAAGTATCTTTCTTGAAAAAAAAAAGATTTTTTTTAATGAACTATCTTCATAAAGAAGATAGTTAGTGTCCTAGCTTCAATTTTAAGTTACGATTATTTTAATTTAATGTCATGAAATAGAGCACTTTTTTTCTTTCCTTTTTTCTCCTTCCTCTTGCCTTAACTATAAAATGAAAGGATTTTGACATTAAGTGGTAGGACAAAAAAAAAATTTTTTTTTTATAGAGATATGCACTTTAATGTAGGTCAGGAGCTCACCATCTCTATGCTTATAGAATTTAAATTCTCTGGTATGGAAACTTTTAGGCTTGAGATAAATGTCATAAACATGATTTTGAAGGGCGGGCTGGTGAACCACCAAAAATGTCTGACGGCTCCAGAAGGAATGTTTACATCTGGCTGATGGCGTCTTGCTCTCTGCTATGATGTGGGCAGGTTGAATAAGTGGAACAGTGTGCACTGAACCTCGATAGAACTTGGCATTTGACCCCAGAGGCCTATATGCATCTTTTTATCTTCTCTCCCCTCCTGCCTCCCACCATGTGGGCAGAACAGCCATAAAAATCCACTGGCTTTCTGCAGGAACACTTGGCCTCGTTTCCCTGTAATACCTGTTTGTACATGAATCAACCCAAAATTAACTTCAGAGACAGCAGGATATGCCCGACTTTGTGAATTCAAGTATGAAATGCACTAGAAATATGATTAACTAGATTTCTTGGTAAATGGGTTGTTCTGTTTAGTTGGAGTTCTGATTATTTCAGAGTGAGTTCCATGACTACTTTTTAATTTCATTTCTTCGTGGTTGCTTTAATAGACGTTCTGACATGTATTTGTCAGCTTTCTTGTCATTAGAAGTATGGTCGTGAAGTGTTAATCATTCTAGATGATTCTGATATTACGAGGTTCTCAGCTCATCATTCCAAACACCAGTAATCGAAAGATAAGGGTGTAAACGTAGAGGACAGGGCTGAGGACTAGGACTGAAGTGCAGGGGATGAGGAGACAGTTTAGTTTTAGTTACCTGACATTTACTACAGGGAAAATTCCTGATAACCGATCTCAAAGCTTTTGATAATGTAGTATTTCCATTTTAACAGAAAACCCTGAAGGACTTGTCATATTTTTGTATGAGATCACCTCTTTTAAAAGCAGAAGAAATTCTTTCCTTTCGTATCTAAGCTCATTTTGATAAAGGAAAAACACATAAAACTAGGAGAAAAGAGCCTAAATAGTGATTATGAAGTGATCTGTGTGTTATCTCGAGGGCTGATAGAGCACTTTCCTAAAAGCGGAACATGCTACCATTTTTTAAAGCCACGTCGGGCTGGGTACAGGTAGAAAAGATTAAAGCATTTGCAGTCTCAGTTACCCTCTTGTCACTAACCTTTGGTTGGGAGGTTGAAAGAATCGTTAAAATGCACACAGCCATTGAGCTGTGTTCTATCAGCCTGCAGAGATGGGTAGCTTCGGAGGGGAGAGTAAATGGTTGCAGGGCACTCGTAAGAGATTATCTGTAAATCCAGATATATGTCAGACTATTAGAATAACTAAACTTCCAGTGACTTAGGAAGAGAAACGAGAAGGTTCTTGAAGCATTGTGTATAACTCAATGCAGAGTTTTAAATGTCATTTAGCAAGAGCTCCTAAGGTGTGTCCTGGGAATGAATATAGAGAAGGAATGTATTATATTCACACACATCTATACACACACACACATATCTATACATACATATGTAGCATATATTTTTTTTAATTGAAATCTCTCTTTGTGTCTCTTGTAACACCACCATTCTTTTGGTCTGGTAGTTATAAAAAACAGCCCTTACCGACCTCTTCTGAATTCTGCACACATTCTTTCTTAAAGACACTGAGAACATGGAAGGCTAATAAGATTTAATGCATTCTTTGCCTAAACCAAACACGGATCGGCAGTGTGGAGTTCATACAGAGATAAAGAACCAGAAGGACAATGAGAAGTCAGGTGAGAGAGAGGTCAGAGTGTTGCCGGTAAAGGCAGAGAGATCTGGGGTTGAGAATCCATTCTTCCACTTTCTCGCTGTGTGACCTTGGGCCAATTATATGGTGTTAGTGAATTTTGGGTTTCCTCTGATATGAAATGCAGTTCATGGTGGTTGTGGTAATGAATAAATTGTGTCCATATTATTCTCTCTATATTGATAGCTCTATATCGATATTTAAAATACCTGGCACGGTGTAGGGCCTCAATATTTCTCTTAATTTTAAGACTTGAGATTATAACACTTTTGGTATACAAATGACAGAATCAAGTTGCCAAAAGACCAAGTTGGTCTGTCTATAGCAGATCAGTAAATTGTGTCATTCATTCTCTTAGTGGTTAATTCACCTGCACCAGTCATTAAATTAGTCACCTGCTTACAGGGATTGCTGCAGCATCAGGCATAGAAGCTTAACTGCCATCCTCTCACTCCTAGTCTAATGCTTTTGTATGTTATTCAAAATAGTAAAGATTCTCAAAGCTGGGGAAGATGAGATAATTTAGAAATTTAGAATAGTTTAGCATTTCATTAGGAATGAGAGGTGAAGAATTTTCTGATAGCATATTCTGATAACATAGAAATGAATCAGAACGGTTATTTGTGGAGAAAGCAGAATTTGCATTACAATCTCTGAGACTATCACACATAAAGTCAAGAAAATGTAAATACCAAAATAGGGGGCAGGTTGTGGTCACAAAAGTTTAGGAATTTTAGTCTTCTTTATGGGGCTTCCTTTGAGGTGCTGCAACGTGGGTTATGGTCATGACTATTTATTGAGTGTGCCTATGTTCTAGGTGCCATGACTGTGAGTGTTGTGTATGGTGGGGGGTGGGCAAGACACGAACTATAATAAGCATAAAAGGAATACCAAGAGCAGGGTAAATACACAACAGCTTGAAGGAGCTTATCATCTAGTTCAGGTAATGGAACATCTGCTAAAATAAATCAGGAATATTTCCAAGGCCACAAGTTGAGTACACATTCATGCAGCATTAGCTCTAAGGGGGCGCTGAGCAACCCTGGAGGCAATAACCATGAACTCTTACTTGTTCATTTGTCCATTTTGTGCTGGGAAAGGTGCTGAGATTTCTGGATTTCCTTCAACCCATTTAGACCTGGGTGAGCAGTGACTAAGCTTTCTCACTTTTATGATTCGAGACATACCTTTCAAGATCCTACTTTTAATCTCTACTATCATCACTTGTCTATTTTCTTCCCCTCCCTCCCCACACACATACACACTAACGCATACACATTCACTATATTTGATTATCACGATTGAGAGATGAACCCCCATATTAACCAGCAGGTGAGTTATTGCAACTTTTGCATAAGCAATGTGTTGCCTCTTAACAGGAATGACCGGCTCCTCAACGTCCCTTTGTTTCTCCCTTCTGCCATTACATACAGGATCAGCAAGGGTCTTCTGCTGTATCAGGCAGAGACGTGAATTGCTCACAAAATCTATTTTGGGATGACTGTTTCTACTTTGAGACTACCCTAGACTTATTAACACAAACATCCAAGCTGTATCTTGGGGGCCTTTTGAATGTACTTGTCTCCAGCGATTTATAAGTCATTTACTTCATGCACTGATATCACGTCAGGAATGGAGAAGAAATTGGGTCACTTCCCTGTTAAGATAGAAAATGCAACTCTCTGTTAAATGCAAAGTTGTCAGTACAGTAGCTATTTCTCCTGGACTCAATATTTCCTTTGAAATATTTGCAGAACAGGTAGGTTACCAAAGTTGAAAATTAATTGTGTGTGTATTAGTGTGTTAGTTTCCCCATCACCTTCTATTTTTGTCTTCAAAGACCCTTTCCCACTCTCTATTACTCTGATATCACCATCCATGTTCCCCAGAACAGAAACACAAGCAGATTAATAAAACATCATCTCTCCTGTAAACCCCCTGTCTAAACCTGATAATCCACTTGCCAGAGCTGAGTAACCATTTACGTTAGGTCCTTTAGTAACTGGTTCTGTGCCTTGGGAATATCATCCAACTTCTTTTTTCTCAGTCTGAAGGAAGTAATTAGGTAATATTTAAGCAGGTTCAGCACTCTGAATTCATTCACTTTGGCCTACCATGAACAGTTGTGGGAGTGGATGGCTAAGAGAAGCCTCCTAAAATACTCCATTCAGCATCTCATGTTCCTTGGCCCATCACAACTGTAGTTGATGGGTAGAGAGCAGATATATAATTTTTTACAAGTACCTCTAGTTTTCAGCCCTGTTTATCTCAAAATGTGATCTGCACAGAGTGGTTGCTCAATTACAGGCTGTCTTAAATTCAGAAAATCGGATTATGTCACCATTATCGGTTGTGGGGTGAGAAGGATTGTTTCTTCACCAGTTTTAATCTGTGAATTTGGATGTGCAGGCACCATTATTAGAACTATTATGGAATGAAAGAAAAAATCTCTGTCTTCTAACAATACTGCAGTGGGTAGTGGTGATTGTGAAACTTGTCCAAAGTCACACAGTTAGTGTGAAAGGCAGTGCTAGTAGACCTTTGATGTCAACGCTTACTGAAGCCTTCCATGACCTCACCATGAAAATCAACACACTCTTCTCGGTGATCCCATGGTATTTTATCCCTACTGCTACGATAGCACTTATGATGTTACACTGATATTTGTATCCTAAGGCCCTAAGGCAACAGATGTCAACCTGTGGGTCGTGACCCACAGGTACTGTATTAAAGGTCTGTGGCAATAAGAAGGTTGAGAACCACTGCTAAGGTGGTGCCTGGTATGTAGCACTCACTGAAAAAACAGTTTGTTGATTGAACATTTGAATGTGCATGTAAGTGTCTGCTTACCCAAGGGGTCGTGAATTCCTTAAATAATGCATCAGGTCTCATATGTTTTTATGTCCCTAGCTTTTCAGACAGTGCCTAGCCCTTGGCAGTACTCAACAAATATTTGTTAAATTAATTAGATTCTTAACCAAATGTAGTTAAAGGCTGTTTATATCCCATAAACATTACATTACATTTGATTAAATCCTTCTTTTAGCTTTTCTGTCCTTTCCACTTTTTCTCCCTTCCCTTTTTGTTCTTCTTTTGCTATTTTCCTTTTTCTTTTTCTATCCTTTCACTCTCATGACATAATATATTCTAACATAGTTCCATCCATGGTCTTTTCCCTTGTTATCATGAGGGGTTGGTGAAAATGTCTGTGGACAAATCTCATTGTGGGGAGTTTTAAAGTTGACCTGAAGTGAGATAAGCTGGGCGCTATGGCAGAACTCACCACTTCGTGTCGGATACTGTACTTTGGGAAGCTCACAGAACATACTGACCTACACACTCGGGCAGAACAGTTGAGGAGCGTAGTTAACTCCTTACGGACTTTCAATGTTCAGTTTCTGGATGGGAATGCAGCGTTCATGAGAAACATTCAAACGTCAGATGCTGTTCATTACTGATTCAACATTAATGCCTCTGACTAAGGTATGAACATTCCAAAGTCCAGTTTACTATCCACTCTAATTGGTATGAATAGACCCTCTGGGCGATTGTGGCTATTTTTCAACTCTTGAGATTGTATCAGATTATGCTAAAGCCCAGTTATTGTTTTATTAGGTCTAAAGGATCCTGAACTTCTTTTTGAACAGTTTACCCCATGATAACACAGTTCAGCAAGGCACCATGGCATAGCTCTCAAGCTTGTAGTGACTTTGAAAACTTAAAAACTGCATACATTGCTACATTCACCTCAGCCTGTCTGGTCTCTTCTTCAGTTGTTAAAACCAGACATGATTTTTCTTTCCCTTTCTCTCTCCTATGGACCCCATCAATTCCCCTGGCGGTGTTCGTTTATTGTTTTTCAAATTACAAATCTGCGTGGATTTCTGGCTCATTTAATATAAATTTATCTACTCTCTTTTTCCATTCTGTTCTTCTTTACGGTGCTCCATTAAACATGGAAAATGTTCTATTGATCTTAGCAGACCCCCTTTCTCATTAAAGGTCCCAAACATCCAACTCCATCTCATAGCTGCATTGATTCAGCAGCTTTCTAAAACTGTATGTTAAAGGGCTCTCCTGGGAAGAAAAAGCATATAGCCTACACTATAATTCTAAAAATAATAAGTGTTATAATTTCATGTAATTTTTACTGCAATGGCTTTCTTTATCATCTAAGATCCCTAACTGGAATTGACTTTCCATTCTCCCTGTCTTCCTAATTCATCACAGGAGATTGCTCTGGAGTGATTATCTCACTCACTTATTATATTCTAATAGTGGACTTACAGTATTGGAAGGCATGGATTTTGATAATTAATAAATATACATCAAGGTTATTACTATTGACAAGAGGAGATCTATGTGAGGAATGACTAATTTAAGGCCATAAATTCCTTTACCCATTTTCAAATCTTGTGGAAACATTCATTTTAATGAATTGTAGTTCTAGGTCAATTCTTTGGAAGGTTTGCTTGGAGGGGAACAGAGCAATCATTTAGCCTTAGCTCTTCTTCATCTCGTGACTTAGTAGCCAAGGGCATCATGGTTCTCAATTTTGGCTGTACAGTAGAGTCACCTGGAGAGCTTTTTAAAAATGCTTGCATCTGAGCCCTACTACAGAGAACTTGATTTAATTGGTCTGGAATTGTCCTGGCCTTCAGGATTTTAAAATGTCTTCCAATGTGATTCAAATGGACATTTCTAATAGTCTGGTGGTTCAGAATGCAAGACTGGAAGGCAGAGTTAGTCTGCTTATCCTATTGAAGCCTCCTTTTACTCATCCCTAAGATGGGGTGACATGGTATTTACCTTACAGCGTTACAGTGATAGCTGAATGACAGCTAATGTATCTAGGAAGCTGATCATAGGAACTGGCAGTTAGGCTGGGCCGCCTGACTGCAGCGCTAGTGTGCTTCTGTGTTGCACGATTCTTTCTGGTCCTTTCCTTTCTGACTCTATGGTCATCTGCTGGCTTCTCCCCATCCCTTGGCTTTATTTCTGGTGCTTTTACACCTAAGGAGTCCCAGATGTGACAGGACTTTTCGGTTATGAACAGTGAAAAACCATCTTTTAGTTTTGTGAAGATTCTGCCCAGAATTTTTTGCTCAGGGTTACTTCCTTCAGCTTCAGATGCTTTGAGATGTGCTCACACATTTTCTCATGGCTGATGTCATTTCTGGCCGTGGTACATTAGAAATCCCTTCACACACCCCCTCTGCTCTCGTTCTGAACTAAAGTAGAGAAGATGTTTGTACTGCGTGCTTGTTCCTGTCACCCTGTAACAACCTTCCATCATCAGCATCCTTTCTCTGGGGTCGAGTTTGATTGCCTTTTTCATGGTAATGTCGGCTGCTACAAGACAGGGCTAATGCAGATTCGGCTCACCCTACCTTCCTGAAGATGAGTTCAGTGCCGATCGCATGAAACAGCATTCTGTATCTGAAAAATCGGGAAGGAAGCTGTAGAATGCCAGGGATAATGATTGTATCATTTTATTGTTGAATCTAACCTGGAAAAACATGAATGGAAGATCTTGCTAACTGCCTTCAGATTGTTGAGAAGCCCCCATTAGTATCAAAATGTCTGGCTGATGTGCTGCTCCACAGAGACTAGAAAACTGGGGTGTAGGAGACATGCAGAGTAACAGAGACCACAATTTTGATTTTACTTTTATGAAATAGCTGATTCTGGACTGAGTCACTAAGGGGCCTCCAGTCTGTTCCTTTCTTTGTGCCTTTCTGGGACAGTCTCTACCCTAAATAGCTAGAAAGTTCTGCTACGCCGAAGGCACTATCTGTCACACTTTGCTCTACTGCTAGGGAGGCCTCAATTAAGTGAAGAGTTATTATTCTTAACTTATGAAAGTGAATGAAGTCTAAATGCTGTGGCATTAAGACTTGTAATTTCATTAAAAATTTCATGAAAATTTCATTTTCATGTAATTTCATTAAAAAAACTGTAAATTGGATGGGCATGGTGGCTGACACCTGTAATCCTAGTAAGAGTTTGAGACCAGCCTGAGCAAGAGTGAAACTCTATCTCTACAAAAAATGGAAAACCCAGCTGGGCATTGTGGCACATGCCTATAGGTAGTCCCAGCTACTTGGAAGACTGAGGCAAGGGGGTTGCTCAAGCCAAAGAGTTTGAGGTTACCGAAAACTAGGGTGCCACAGCACTCTACCCAGTTTCACAGAGTGAAAGTTTGTCTCAAAAAAAAAAAAAAATTTAAAATTGAAAATTGTCATTGTATACATTTAGGGGTTATAAAGTCATAAAACAATTTATGGATATAATGGGGGATAATTTAATCAAGCTAGTTAACATATCCATCATCTCAAATACTTGACTTTTTTTGTAGTAAGCATATTTGAAATTTACTCTCTTAACAATTAAAAAATGTATAATAGTCTGTTATTCACTATGTTCACCACACTGTACAATAGAACTAAAAACAAGGTTGGCGCTCGCAGCTCAGTGGTTACAGTGCTGGCCACGTACACTGAGGCTGGCGATCTGAACTCAGCCCGGGCCTGCTAAACAACCATGACAACTGCAACAGGGCATTGTGGTGGGTGCCTGTAGTCTCAGCTACTTGGGAGGCTGAGGCAAGAGAATTGCTTAAGCCCAAGAATTTGAGGTTGCTGTGAGCTATGACACCATGGCACTCTACCCAGGGCGACAGCTTCTAACCAAGAGTTTGTGCCCTTTGACCATCACCTCCCCATTTCCCCTCCTCCAGCCTCTGTGACCACCGTTCTACTCTCTACTTCTCTGCCTCTGTAATTTTGATGGTTTCAGATTCTATCTGTAGGTGAGAGCATGTGGCATTTGTCTTTCTGTGCCGGGCTTGTTTCACTCAGCCTAATGCTTGGCAATTCCATCATATTGTTGCAGATGACAGATTTGTATCCATAACTCCTTTGTCCATTCATCGGTTGATGGGTATTTTGGTTGATTCCATAACTTGGCTATCGTGAAGCGTGCTGCCACGGACGTGGGAATGCAGACTTCTCTTTGACTAACTGATTTTAAATCTTTTGAGTAAGTAATCACAAGTTGGATCATATGGGAATTCTAGTTTTAATTTTTTGACAAATCTCTATCCAGTCTTCTATCACGGGGTTTACATTCCCGTTAACCACACATGGGGGTTCTCTTTTCTTTATATCCTCATCGACATCTATTATCTTTGGTCAACTGACATATTCAAAAGTATTCAGAACTGTTAATTATTAGAGAAATTCAAATTCAAATCACAACAAAATATCATTTCACACCTGTCAGAATGGTGTTTTTTTTTTTTTAACTTCACAGAACTTCTAATGGGCTTTTTAAGTTTTTATTTCCTGAGAAACAGATACTTTCGCCATTTACCAATCTCAGATTCTAATTCCTACCTGGCAATTAAACAGATGACATTTTGTTTCACGCTATTAAAACATTGAGAGGGAAATTGCAATATGATGAATTTTAAAGTAAAATAGACCCAGGAGAATAATAGCAAAGGGGTGAAAATATTTCAGTTAATGACAAGAGAAGAAGTGATTATAATAATAATCCCATTGGAATTAAAAGAAGAATTATTAGATATTAAAATGTTGTCACATGACAATGCCTTTGGGGCTGAATTATTTGTGGCATATGGCCTCATTAAAGTAGAATTGGAAATCATGACCGATTTATCTTTTCTATTTTCAAAAATGTTTATTTATCAGCTTGATAACATTTGGGGGGCAAGTGTGAGTAAACTGAGAATAAGTTTGTTTTTCAGTAGTCGGTCAGTAATGAAAATTTGCTTTTGCCGTGGTGAAGAATTGGAGGGAAAATGGTGGTTCACTTTGTCTGCAAATGTTTTTCGAAGGCTTTGAGTTCTAGTCTTACTGTGCCAAGATTTCACTAGGTTTAGACTTCATTTCCCTTGACCGCTTTTACGATGCATACATTTTCTCTAAAAACATTCAATGAAAGTAAAGCTCCTTGAAAGTTGTGTTTAAAAGTGGAAGGGCATGATATTTACCAATTTCGTGAACCCAGAAAGCATTCTGTGGTGTGTGGAATATTAGTTAGGAAACTTAAGTTATGATGCAGTAACAAGCCTCAGATCTCACTGAAAGCAGCAAAGGTTCATTGCTATCCTCTGGGAGTTGACCACGGTCTCTTTCCACAGCATTGTCATACTCACTTGGTGACTCAGCCCTATCCAGAATATTACTCTTTACTATAAAAGAAGTGAAAGCCTGTGTCATTGTACACAGTACCTCGTAAGGCTTCTGCTAGGAAATGATACTCTAGACACTACATTGTTGGCCAAAGAAAATCATATGGCCACACCTGTGTTCATCAGGCCAAGGCGGTGCTATCTGCTTGTAATGAGGGAGTATGGAAAGAAATATTTATGAATAAATAGGCCTAAGATCCCAGGTACTCACAAAAGTTTCATTCATTATCCATTCCTTGATACCCTGTAGTATCAAATGTGATTATTAATACACACCTTTATTAGCCTTTCTCCTGTGCTAAACAAGAAGGCTTTTTGATTTATAAAGGTGTATGTAAGGCTGTTCAGCTGGCAGGTGCTGGACCCTGCCCCTGGGGCCAAATTTACCCTTATCTATAATGCAATTATAGAAGTGTGGGTAGAATAGGGCTGCCAGTCAGAAAATCCAGGCAAGAAGTGAACCAGCAGAATTGGTGGAAAGATATCTTAAGCCGGTCTTAGCAATGATGCAGAGATGATAGAGGAAATAATTTCAATGGATGGAAGAGAATAAGACATTTTATAAAGAAGGCCTCAGATTGACCAGATGCAATATGACATGGTGAAAATCCACAGAAGCTCTAAGGGTGATGAAAAGAAAAGTCAGATTTATTGAAATACTGTGCTAAGTGGACGTTTACTGCGTCTCTTTGAATCTTTTTAAATTGACACCCCCCCTTCCCGTTTGCTTCTCTCCCGCCAGCCAGCATTCGTCCTTCCCTGCTCTTTCCAGGAAGCATTTAAAGTTTTTCAGCAGTCTGCAACCAGTAATCCTGCTTCTATTTATAGGATTTTAAATCCTGGCTTCAAAGGTACTCAGACAGTAGACTGAGAAGATTGTGGGAGTGTGGAGGATTAGTTTTAGGCAGCTGTATGACAAAGCAGTCTATTCAGTGCAGAGAAGAGTGAGGGAGGTTGAGATGTATAATTCATTTCACTTACATCTGTCTCCTAGACCCCTCCTTGAATGAAAAGGGGAGAAAGTTACTTCTCTTCCCCACCCCACTGCTCTTATGCATTTTAACAGTCTCTTTTATTTCTGCCCTTAGGGGGTGGAGACAGCCACTCCTACATGCTGGGATCCTGAATTGACGCTGAACTTGGTCGACTCCAAGCAATTGCATTCCTGGGACTTTATACTGCATTAGAACCTGGGCACACCCAGTGATGCATCAGTCTTCCCACCCACACCTAGTGGGTGGGAGAATGACTTCCACATCCTTTAGCGCCTTGGGAAAAGTCCTCAATCCCTTTACCCCACGGAGTGGTGATTCACGTGGGGCATTTCCATTTTATCAGCAGTCTTCAAAGGCCTAACTTTAACTCTCTGACTTTTTGTGTCAAAATGTAAGTCCCCAGTGCTTTGACTGATGGAAATGCAAACCCCATCTTGGGTGCGGGATTAGCTGTATATCTGATTTAAACTCACCCTAATCCTCTGCTGGGTTATCTTCTTTTCCTGGGCACTAATTTGGTAAGGAGGGCAAGTGGGAGGAATTATTTCCTGTCTAAGAGGACTCTCGGTTATGCACCTGGATGGTGTAATAATAAATGGTTCTGTCTTTAATTTCTCTAAAGGTGCAAATAAACCATAATATTAACATTTTTTGACACTGAAAATTCATTGAGGGAACAGAGTAGAACACATTTTCATGGCCTTAGGTGGCAGTGGCAGGAAAATAAACTCATTAATAAACCAAGTCTACAATGAAGGTAGTCATAAAAACACATGGTGGCCCGGCACCCATAGCACAGTGGTTATGGCGCCAGCCACATACATCCAGACTGGTGGGTTCGAAACCGGCCTGGGCCATCTAAACAACAGCTAAACAACTGCCACCAAAAAATAGTGGGGCATTATGGTGAGCCCTGTAGTCCCAGATGCTTGGGAGCCTGAGGCAAGAGAATTGCTTAAGCCCAAGAGTTTGAGGTTGCTGTGAGCTGTGACACTACAGCCCTCCACTGAGGACAACATAGTGAAACTCTGTCTCAAAAAAAAAAAAAAATTAAAAAAGGCAACCAACATGGTCTTGTACAGTGTGGTTTAGTTATGATAAAGTGAATTAAGCTTAAAAACCCTAAAATGTTGGCTCGGCGCCTATAGCTCAACCGGCTAAGGCGCCAGCCACGTACACCTAAGGTGGCGGGTTCGAATCCCCAGCCCGGACCCGCCAAACAACAATGACGGCTGCAACCAAAAAATAGCCGGGCGTTGTGGCGGGCGCCTGTGGTCCCAGCTACTTGGGAGGCGGAGGCAGGAGACTCGCTTGAGCCCGGGAGTTGGAGGTTGCCGTGAGCTGTAATGCCACGGCACTCTACCCAGGGGGACAGCTTGAGGCTCTGTCTCAAAAAAAAAAAAAAAAAAAACCCTAAAATCTTATGTATCAATCTATCATAGTATCTTCACAGTGTTACATGGGGGAGGGGGAGGGGTGTTAGTTATCCTTCTCTCTTAATAGATTATAAACTTGTAAGAATATGCATTTTATTAACATTTTTATCCCAATTATATCATTGTATAAAAATTTCATGAGGGAATTATTCTTCCTAAAAATACTTTTCCGGGGAACGACACAATCTTGGTTGTACCATTAGTGTTTGAAGTTTCTGGCTTGTAACCTACACGTAATGTATATTTTAAAGATAGTTCATCTGGAGCTCTATTCCATCAGTTATATTACTAAAGTTTGGCTGTCGAGATTATAAGATCCCTCTCATATAGCTTTTTATTTTGAAAGAAAATCCTAGTCTGTGTTGAAGTAAAATCTTATATAAAAATATGATCATACTATAGTAAAAATACAAATTTTTAGTCTGATTACAAATATTTCTAGTCTCCAACAAATTGCCAGCTCATTTGAAGTGATATTTGCTAGTAAAAATAGCTGACATTTATTGAGTGCTGCTCTACATTTTAACTTATTTAACCCTCCAAACAACCCCATTCTCTAGATATGGTAGGAACCCTACTTTATAGACGAGGGAACTGAAGCAAGGGAAGACTGGACAATTTGACCATGAACTCCCAGCTGGTGATAGACAGGGATTAAAATTTAGCAGCCTGAATTCTGCTACGGTAGTGGTATATTACCTCCTCATTTTTATATTATTCCAGAATGATAGAAAAGCAAGCCAGGCAGATATTTGGAACTTGTTAGAAACTTTTGGTTTCACTCATTAACATTTGAATTTAGCCTTTTAAGGGTTAGGGTAGTGAAGTATCAGGTTTTGCCCTAAGGCAGGAACACAGATTTAAAAAACTTACATTACCTAATTCTCTGAGGCAAGGCTTTTAGCAGTAGGTGACATTGGGTATCTTTTTGTACTTAGAGAGGCTCTTGAAAATAATTTTATTGTGAATATCTCCACTGAACATCAAAATGGTAAGGAAAAGTCCCGACCTATAAAAGAGGGAAGTCAGAAGTGGATGATCTGCCTTTCAACAGGAGTGCTGGGTTTGTGACTTAGGTGGTACCTCCCACGGGAGGTTTCCTGGTTTTCTGGGCACACTTCACATAGGAGAGTAATTGAATTTTTTTTTTTGTTAGCCATGGATTCAAAAATACATAATCACATCATTTCTACAATGTTAAAGAAAAGTTAATTTATAAGGATCAAAATAATGGGTTCAAAAAAAATTGAATTCCTTAGAAATTTTAGAAAGAAAATGGGAAAAACAGGGTTGTCACAGTCTGAGTAAGGGGGTGCAAGTTTTCAGAGTGTCCACTGGAGAACGTTGCTGAGGTGTAGAAAATCACTGGAATGAGGAGATAAGGATTTTCCATTTGGTGGAGCCTAAAGCTTACATCATTGGGGGGGGTGCCATCTTTGAAAAACAAAATACAAAATTATGAATGTAAATGACCACGGGAGCTCCTAAGGCTGCTAAGATAGGGTGTATGTATGTGAGTGGAATGGGTGTGTGTCGTGAAGCTTATATTTAATTCATTTTGAGGGAAATTCACCACCAAAAATTTAGAGAATGCCAAAATCATCTAAGATGGGTCTAGTCCTTGAAGCAGAAAAGAAGCTTGTAAACCACGTGTCAAAGCCTTCCTTCTGTAATGAAGGGGGAATGAACATGGTAGCTCTCTCCTTAGGAAGAACAGGGGAGGGAAAGAGGACCATAACGGCTAATGTCTACTGTGTGCAGAGTGTCTAATCTTTATGGCAGAGAATGAGGAGATACTTTTGTTTTGCTGATTGGAAACAAGTACAGAGAAGAGATTTAGTCACTTGTCCACAGTACACAGCTAAGACAAGGCTGAGCCTGGCTTCAAACCACAGCATTCTGGGGACTCAGTCCACATCCCTAGCAACCATAACATAAAATGAGTGGACGAGCCTAGAGAAAGAGGGATATTGACCAGGAAGATGGGGGTACCAAGCTTCCGTAAATTCCAGTGCAAAGTGAGAGTAAAATTACCTTAAAATATAATACAACAAAAAGAGGGGGAATATTTTTAGTCAGCTCTCTGGCTTTCATACCATCTCAACGGCACAAATTGAGATTTATTTATTTATTTGTTTCAACATGCCTGGCCAAAGTGGCTCTTTATTTGTATTACTTTGGTGAGACAGAAGCTGGAGAATCGCCTTAGACATCCTTAGAGGGGTTAATCACTCTTGAAACCCTGGAAGATATTCCCATTTTCCCAAGATAATGGTGCAGGTTGATGTAGATTTTCCCTGGGATGTAAATATTGTCTCTGTGATTAATAAGAGAGGCAGATAGAAGTATTGTTGGGGGTGTGAACAATGATTTCATGCCTTCTGTGTTTAAGGGTCTGAGGCTTTTTGGAGGTAATCACTAGTCTGAGCATGCTGGATGATGTCTTTGTTTTTTGTTTTCCAGAAAAAGTGTGATTTTTTTTTTTTTTTTTTTAAGGGCAAAGTAAAAATCCTTTTATTTAAGTTTGAAACAGAAAAACTGCTGGGCCCTGATACTGTCTGGATCTTTGGGAGAGAGAATGCAGATGATGATCCAGGTCTTTAAGGGGGAGAGTAGTGGTAGTCTAAAAACTAGCCCCTAAAGAAATCCATGTCCTGATCCTTGGAATCTGTGAAAGTGCTTTGAAGGGTGGACTAGGTGCTAGCATGAGCGCATAGCTTCCCAAGAGGAGTACTTTGAAGGTGACCCTCATGATACATTCAGCAATGAGTAGGGTGACCAGATTTTAACATTTGTAAAGCGGGACAACATGGTGGGGGGGGTCGGGGCAGGGGACGGGCCAGGGTTAGCAGGGCAGGGCCTGACAACAATGCAAACTTTGATAAGCAGTTCTTGATAATCAGTTCTCAACAATTATTTATTATTATTACAGTTTAACATTATAAAATTAACAAAAATAATATAAAACTCATATTCTGGCGAAATAGCCACATGGCAGCCAAAAACCGTGTATTCCCTTCCTGTTCTCCTGCCGGTTGGAGCATTCTTTCCAAAAATTGGGACTTTTAAAAATGCCACAGGATGTGGGACAAATTGTTGAAAAGCAAGACTGTCCCTCCAAAAGCTGGACATCTGGTCACCCTAGCAATGAGGTCTGTAGCATTTTTTCTAGGATATGTTTGAAAACTTAATTTTCTGACTTTGTATATGAGGGAAAGGGGCCTTTGCAGATGTGACTAAGACTCTTTTGATAGGAGGTCAACCTGGATCACCCAGTTGGGTCTTAATGCCATTGCAGGTGCCCTTCTAAGAGGAAGTCTGCCAGCTAGATGTGTGCTCTCACACACAGCAACAGAGAGAGGAGAAGGGGAGGAGGAGAGATGATGGTGTGACCCCAGAGGCGGATATTAAAGTCAAGCTGCTGTGAGCTGAAGAGCTTGGTTGGATTCCCCCAGATCCCTGAAGGGAACTTGAGCCTGCTGGCACCCTGATTTCAGTTCAGTGAAACTGACTCAGACTTTGGGCCTCTGCTCTGTGAAGGAACATGGTTTCATGGTTTCTGCAGGGATTTGCCTTGTCTTTCAGACTAGTAGGACACCTTGTTGGTAGCTTTCCCTGCCTGTAGCTGTACTGTTTGGCAAACAAAGGTGGACAGAAATGGATCAGTCTGATCTCATCAACTGACTGCTTGGACCATCCTGTCTCTACTGTCACTGAGTGATCGTGGGGATTTCTTAATCTTTCCAAGTTCCCCTGGATCACACAACTGGTGAGTAGTGGGGTGGGGGTGGGGGAGTGTGACTAGTGTCTACACACTTTCCTGCAGGCTTTCTGTTAATATGGCAGGTGAAGACCTATGTTAGTAAATTAAAAAGAAAAAAAAATAAAGGTTAGATGACCCATTTACACCTCAAGTTGGTGGAGACATTCATAAATTTTCCATGTGCAATTCTAATTTTGAATCAAGAGGTGAAAACAGTTTCCTCAAAAAAATTATTCATGTGTTTGGGGCTGCAGGAAGCTATGAATTTTTTGCTCAGTGCCCTTCTCTGCTTTTCCTTTTCTTTCACAAATGAATTTTCAGAGATACTCTGCTTCCTTTTTAAAATTTCTCTGTAAGTTAAAAAAGTGTGTTGAAAGAGCTTCCTTCACTAGCAATTCACATCAATTGTGACCAAAATAGTACTTTACATCCAAGGCCGAGGCACTAACCCTCAGCTCTAACGGGCTGGACCTACCAGTCAGCCAAATACTCTTTTCAGAGGTCCCATAGCCCCCACTGAATTATTTCCATTTCCATTCATGTTACAGAAGAGAAACTTACTGATTTGTCTGGCATGCCTTTTAATTTGTGTAAATTGAGATTTGGGAGTTTATTCGGATAAAATAAGATGCTGGCTAAAACTCAAGGCAAACATTTGCTGATGCTTGAAACCACCTTAGGACCAAAAAAGTTTATACTCCCTGGTTTCCCTAGGGAGTCGGGTTTGGGAAAACCACAGAAAATAGCTATTCTTGGAAATTCTGCTGCCAGGAGAATGCCACAGGGCAGGAGCCCAGAGAAGCTGAGCTTCTCCTCCCAAAGCTGAAGCCAGAGCTGGTTCTGACTGGAACTGCTTGGTCAGGTTTTAGAACGCTTCACCACGGATGGAGAGAGAGGGAAGGGGAGCCTGGGCAAAGAGAAAGAAGGCTGGACAGGCTCTTGGAATTCAATAGCAGAACTGCAGCCCAGTCTATGTCTTCTGAACACGATTGACCTCCTGGAAATTCTCTTCATATCTGATGCATAGATGTTCTTCTCTCGTTCTGTTTTCTACCGGGAAATACAAGACTATTAAAGAATGATATCTGCCCTGCAGTTTCTACTTGAAATAGACTCTGGTGGTTTGAGATTAAAGGCAGTTTTTTATCTCAGTTCACTTAGGATCTGGGATAAAAATTGAAGTGTAATTATAACACTGAGAATATTGGAGAAGAGTCGTGTGAATCTCCCTGGGTGCGGTGACCCCTTTCCTTCAGCCCTCAGGATGGTTCAGTGGCCATTTTTCCTTGTCTTTGTCCTATTCTCAGTCTGATGTTGCAGAGCAAGTTTATGTTCTGGTTAGGAAAAAGCTGCAGTTTGCTAAGATGCTATATTTGCCATTTGATGAGTCATACTAAAAGCCTCATGTTCTTAAATGACATAAGGAAATGGAAGCAGAGGAAAAAAATCACGATCACAAAGTGCACCATTCCAAAAATCTAGAAAGAGACAAAAAGATCAAGTGTCTTAAGTTCAAGTGCCCTTTGGAGGTTCAAGTCTCTCAACAGATTGCTTCAGAATGGATGGACATTGATCTTCCCAGGCAGGGGAGTGCGTTGCTGATAGACCTCTACTATTACAAAGTTTACCCAACGTGTTAGAAGCAGACAGGTTACCCTTTAGTATCCAGTGTGCAGCACAATATTCACATACACTCCAAGTGCACATCAGCCTGAGTCATGTATCCTTGAGCTTTTTTTTTTTAGAGACAGAGTCTCACTTTGTCACCCTCGGTAGAGTGCTGTGGCGTCACAGCTCACAGCGACCTCCAGCTCTTGGGCTTAGGCGATTCTCTTGTCTCAGCCTCCTGAGTAGCTGGGACTCCAGGTACCCACCAAAACACCCGACTATTTTTTTTGTTGCAGTTTGGCTGGGGCCGGGTTTGAACCTGCCACCCTCTGTATGTGGGGCCAGCACCCTACTCAATGAGCCACAGGGGCTCCCTGAACTTTTATGTCCCATATCCAAAGTCTAATATTTTAGAGATACTTGCACTACGTCATAAGGTCCTCACCCAGTATATATTTTAAGGTTTTTTTTTTCTTTTAATGTACTCTACTTGGTGGGACTGTCCCTGGGGTCCATTCCAAAATGTGCAAGTTTGCCCGGTGCTGTAGTAGAGAAGAATCTGCTAACATGTTAGATATTCAGTGTTTGAGATGCGGAGATGAAGGAAGAAGAAGGAAAGTCATCGATGGAGCCACTAGTTAGGCAAGGAAAGTAGGAGAGTAGGGGTAGGGGATAAAAACAGGTCCAGAGAATCAGGAAAACATAGATTAAAAGTCCAGCTCATGGCACTTTATTTATAAGAAAGGAACACACACCTGGGCATCTCCAGACAGTAATCCAAGTGGGAAAGAGATCAGGAATAGCTGATTATTTAACTAGCAAGGATATAATTAAATAGTAATGTTTCAGTGACAAGGGCAGAAAGAATACATGGGATGTTATGTTACATATATCAATATTCTTCAGCTGGGCATCACTGAATATTTATTGCTATGTGAGCTTTACAGAGTATGATAGTAAAGGCATGTAGTTATTGCCACCAATTAGAAGTGAAAAAGGAAAACGATCAGGAAAGAGTAATGACAGCTGTTGATGGATTTCTTTTTCAAGTAGAGATACTATAATCAGGTTTATGAAAAGAGAAGACGACTGTGCTGACTATGCCAGCGCCTCATGATGGGAAATGAAAAACAACACCAGGAACAACAAAACCCCAGCATCACTAGCTCTTTACTCTCCACAACAGGATATCCCCGGAAAACCAGATAGCACAAGTTGCTCAGAAGAGAAGAAAAGGTTTCTGTAATTCAAATAGGAGGAGGAAGAGGAAGTGCAGGAGTCATTACTGGATTGGGATTACCGAGAGATGAGGCTGTCTTTAAGGTGGGAAGTTTGGTTAGTAAACTCTGTACGGAAAACATTCTTCAGTGATTGCCAATAGTTAACCTTCAGGATGTGAAGTACTTTGCGGAGCTATAACCCTGCTGGCAGGCAGGGGCTGGAGCAAGGTTACTTTCAAGTTCATTTCAGACTGCCCACACTTACTGAAGCTCTTCATCGCTCTTGGCCAGGGAGGAATTACATAGGGGCCCTGACTATCCTTTATCCCTAAATCTGGACCCTCAAGGTGAGAGAACTAGAAAGGCAGGAATTATGGAACCTGACAGTGCTAATACTAAAAGAGCGAAGCACATAAAGAGGAACACAGAGAAAGGAGTTGAAGACTAAGGACGTACCCATAGCTGGGAATACACTTGACCCTTTTGCCACCCAACGTACATAGCTGCCATTTGAATCACTACTTGACTAAATGGTAGAAAGCAATTACAGTAAGTGCTGAACTTAATCACTTTGCATCAATACACACACCCCTGGGGCTTTTCAAATATTCCATCAAAGTATCCATGATCCTCTGCCTTGTAGAAACGTATTCTTCCTGCAAGGATCTGTGGGTGGCTTTCCTATTCAATTTCTGGACTGTTAAAGTCATTGTTTTTTTATTTCTGTTGTCTGTTTTTAAAAAGGGCAAGGCCAGCTCAGGTTTCACATACTGTAGGAAGTTTGTTTTATCCATCTGGCAAGTCAAGATCACATCTTTACAGAACTAGAGGTTGTGGAGAACTCATTCCCTCCACCCCAAACCCTGGCGATTTCATCCCAGTGAGGCTAAGGTCAGCCAGTTGCTTATAAATAGATTAAAAAACAGCAACCCCCCCCTGAACACAGGCTTTTAGCGCTCTTGTGTTCAGAGGCTTCATCTTGTGACTGGCTCCAGATTGTGCCCTTCTCCCATCCCACACCAAACTGATTTGCAAATTCACACAATTGGCCTCGAGGAGGGAATAATTGAAGACTCAATATAAACCCATCACCATTCCTAGAAAATATAATTCATGAATGCATTCCTTATTCAAAAACATTTAATAGCATTTTACAGGGAGGAGATCAGCATATATCTGAGATGGGATTCATGCTGCATTTTGTTTAAAAATCTGTTTCATTACCTCGCAGTCACGCTTCAGCAGGCCGGGGTATAATACCTTCTCCTTGGCCCTTGAAATACCCGCTTTGTTTTTGCTTTATAGACAATCAGAATGAATTATTCACAGATACCTGTGAGCATTAAGGAAAAAAATTGGCCCAATTCTCAAATGACATCACTATTACCTTCCTAGTCATACCTACAGGAAGAATATATTTGCCTCCCCCTCCCAGAAACCCTTTTTCTAACTTTCTTCCTCTCAGTTCATCTATTTAAACTTTCTCAGTCTCAGGATTCAACTGAGATCTAACTATCAGGGAGGATTTTCCCCTCTCTTGTACTCAGAAACTGTGCAGAATGCTGGGCTTATGCTCCCTCATCTACTTACCACACTGCATGGTAATAACCTGGTCACTTCTCTGCCTCACTCCTTACAGTGTACGTGGGAGGAAGTTCCTTTTTAATCTTCATCCCTCAGGCCAAGGCTTAAAAACAGTAGGCAGTTTAGGGATGTTTTGGACTACTAACAGCTAACCTTGAGAACTCAGTATATGCCGCACACCGTGCTAAATGTTTGGCACACATTAGCTCATTTAAACTTTACAATAACTCCCTGAGTATCCTCATTTTACAGAGGGGGAAAATAAGGCACAATAAAGTTTCATAATGTCTTGACAGTCTCACAGCTAGTAAACTGCAGAGCAGGGTCTGCCCTCAAAAGGAAATGGCGCAGGGTTGGCCCAAAGTAGGAGGCACGTACCACCGACTTAATAGAACACACTACTGATTACCCATGTTATGCAATAATTGAGGTTTGGAAGCCTTCAAAATCTTGTTTTTATGAAATGCTCATTCATATATTCCACTTCATGAACTGTACTAGTATTTGGAACTTCATTCAGCAGCACGCGTGTTTGTTATATTGTTTTTGAGAACTTATGTGACATGCCCTAGATTTCAATTGTATATGCTGCAGAGAGCAAAATAAAAATCCGCACCTAGGACGTAAACATTCAAGGAAGACGTGGCGGGGCTGCTGTGTGGTTAGCATCTGGTCTGGAACACTGCCACCTAGCGACCTGAGTCAACCACCTGCCCCCCTGCACTCACGCAAACACACTCATCAGGGTAAATGATTTTTACTGTGGCTTCTCCACTCCCCCAAATAATCTGGTAGCGAATCAGGTAGCAATTACTCCTGTCACATTTCAAGGCCCCCCCACCCATGTTTTAAAAAATAATACAAAGAAAAAGAAGACAGAGGGATCGGATTGAGAAAGAAGCGGGATGAGCGACAGAGGAGACACAGGTAGGAGACTGATAGAGGAAGTAAAGGAGATGCGAAGAAGAAAAGAAAAGATCAAAAGCGGTGGAAATGAAAAATGACTGGTAATGAGAGGAAACTGAAATATTGATGCAAAGAGAAGAGACGATAGCGAGAAGAAAAAGTTTTCTTGGTTCATTCTTAAGCACAACATCGAAGACAATAAAACTTTGAACTATTTGTGGAATGGTGAAATCACGAAACGTAAAAAGACAGACAGAAAACACCAACAGAGAGCTAAGAAAAAAAAAAGAATGGCAAATGAAAGAAAGTTAGAGAACTAAGATATTAATCTTGTAATAGAGGATCTGAGTTTGGGAGCTTTTTTTTTTTTTTTTTTTGGAAGATAATAAACCCAGAGTGCCATGATTTTTTCTGTTTAATATAATTGGGGATCTCTGATATCCTGGATGTGCAGCACATTTCCCTGGCCATGTTTTTCTTTCTATGCAATACAGTGGTCATTTTGTTATATTTTTCCTTTCAATGAGTTTTGATCATTTTTGAACTTGCATCTGGAATCATGGGCATGTAGTGTGTCCCCACCTGAAAATTTGTTTAGAGACTCTTATTATCACAGCATTCTTGGTAATTAAATAGAGCAGCCACATCTGAGGGCTATGTGTTCGATGCTTATTGGTATTTGGGTATTTTCCTAATTCAAGCCAAGGTTACTAACATATAAAATAATAACAGTAGCAGCAGCAGCAACGATATCTAACATGTATCATGTTTCATGCTTTTAAAAACACTTTAATGTACATGGTCTTTTTGGTTTTTTTTTTATTCCCTGAACAACAGCGTTTGGAAGACAGAACTGGTATCATTAGCCCATTTGACAGATGTGGCGGTTGAGCTCTGAAATGTATATGAACTTTCCCAAAGTACTCAGTTAGTGAACTTCCTTGGCATTTGACTTCAAGTTTAACAAGTATCCTTTTGTTAACAATCTTCCTATTTTCTTTGAGAGAAAGAAAAGCTACTTATCTCTGTTCCAGAGTAATAATGGACTTTGAAGACAGTGTACATGAAGCTGAGACAGAGGTGTTACCACCTCCTTCTTAATGGGGATTTCTCTGAAGTGGGATTGTTTTGCTCCCCCTTGGGTGATTGCATATATTTGAAAGGTTTCTGCCCAGGTCATGAAGAAGTTTGGGAAGCCCTTACCTTAAAGGTTTTCTAATTTGTCTGGTGTCTTCTTTTATTTCCAGATTCTGTTGAGCATTGCCATGCTGAGAGTATTAAGCATTACTTCCTATGGTGATAATACATGAATACAGCTATCAATTAAAAAAAAATCAATCATTCATATCTACTTGCCTTATCTGGACATAGCACTGTACAGATTCCTGCAGGACACGGTTTAGAAAGATAAGAAAAATATTGATACTGATTTTACGGAGTTATAAGTTATGTAAAGCACTGGAATTATACTTTAGACAGATAGTCATTCATTCATCTATTCAATAAATAATCACCTGGGATCAACTATGTTATCTGCTGTATATACAAGGTGGACACCACCCTGTTTCATGGGGTTTCTAGTTTCAGGGACTGTGGAGTGAATATTTCTTTAGCTCCTATACCAGGGCAGCTATTCCTAACCATCAATGGGTAGTTCCAACTATTTCTCAGACTTAACTTTTTTTTAGTTAAGATAAAAGTAGTCTTATAGCAGCCCCTCCAATTGGTGTACATCTTTGCAACTTCTACATTTGAAATCTAGGGCATTTGCTTTTGGTTTTTTTAAAAAAGAGTATAGCTTGGCTTTTAACAACAACAAAAAAATGACCTAGTTGATCAGGTTGACCTAAAATGGAAGGAAACGGTGATGTAAATTGGTAGGAAAAAATTGGGTCAGTGCAACTCGATTTTCATGGATTCAGTGGCTTTTATAACTGCAGTATTTTACCCTGTGTCTAGATTTCATAGATCAGAAAACTGTGGCACAGACGGAGGGTAAAGAGATAGGAGGCGAAGTGAGAAATTAGGAGAACTTTTCAGCCATCCAGGCAAGAGTAGTTAATGCTCCTCTTGGTTGGCAGAGGGAGGAAGGAGGGGGTAGAAATAAAAGAGATTATGGAGGTAAAATCTGCAGCAATTGGAATTGACTGTGAGAAACAAAGGAGAGACATGACATGAGATTAGAGATTTTTTGCCCTGGAGCCATTACCAGAAGTATAAGCCATAGAAAAAAGAGTTACTCAAAAGAAATCACAGGTAGATTGGAACTACAGTGTGATGCGACGAAAAATCTGAAAAATAATATAATTAAGTAAGCAGAATAGATGGCTGAATCCAAGTAGGGATTTGGATTTTGGAGCCAGGGAAATCTATGTGCTGCTAGTGTGAGACCCATGGGTATGTGCTCATAACATGTGGGCTTTGGGGAGTTTTGATCGAAGACAGAGGAAAGGCTGGTAAAAGTGCACTTGAAGAAGAGAATTGGAAGACAGGAGGGGTGTCTTCTCTAGTCATGCTGCTGGGACTAAGTTAATCTTTTGATAGAAAAAGAGTAAGCAAAACTCATCAATAAAGGGATGTAAGACAAGGATGGAAAGAGAGACCACTCATTGCTGTGGAACACGGATTCAGCCCTCGGGACCCTGATCCTGGGAATGATCAGTAATATGTGAGTGGATTGGGAGAGCTTTCTTGGAAACTGGAGGTTTTTTATTAGAGGCTGTGGACAGGAATCAGGGAATGTAAATTATTATTATTATTACAGTCCCTCCTTATTTGCAGAGGATATGGATCAAGACACTCAGTGGATGTGTGAAACTGTGGATAGTATCGAACCCTATATATTCTATGGTTTTTCCTATACATGTATAACTATGATAAAATTTATCCATAGGTCACTATGAAAGTTTTGAGACAGATACGTTACGATCCATTATTTCACTTTCATGAAACATGGTCGACAGCATTCTTTCTGATTCATGCAAGCAAGTTTCAACTTGCTCAGCTAGGCGGTGCCTATGGCTCAAAATGGTAGGGTGCTGGCCCCATATGCTGGAGGTGGCAGGTTCAAACTCAGCCCTGGCCAAACAAACAAACAAAAAAATAAATAAAATAAAATAAAATCAACTTGCTCAGCTTATTAGTGTTACTGGGAGGGCTTCAATTGTTTCCACCCACACAGATTTTACATTTCTTGACTTTTTGTGTACCTCCAAACTTTTGTAATGACCCAAGTATTATACTTAGGCACAATAAGAGATTGCCAACAATAAGTAATAATACAATAGTATAATTATAACCAAAAACAGTCAAAAAAGTTATGTGCCTATGGTAGTGTAACAGAGTGGGTAGTGTAAATAGAATGGATACCTTGAATAAAGGGATGATTTATGTCCTCAGTGGACTCAGTGGGTCATTACAAGATTTCTTCACACTATCTGGAGCAATGAGCAGTTTAAACTTCAGGAATGTTTGTTTCTGGAATTTTTTATTTAATGTGTTTGGACTGTGGTTGACTGCAGGCAAATGAAACTGTAAAAAGTGAAACTACGGATGAAGAGTACTATTGTATTATTCACGTGTTTTTATTTCTTTTGCCTAGTAGTCTTAGGAGACACCTGAGTTACAGATAACAACAGCGTCTGACAGTTAAATGATTAAGTCCACACACAATGAATCAGAATGGAGATATAAAAAAATGAATTTTCTGATCAATAGGACGGGGGTATTACTTGGCATATCTAAAGAAATACGTTAATTAAAAATGATTGATTATCCATGGAAGCTGGGAGGGTGGAAATAAGGCCCTTCATTTATTGAGTGACTACTGAATACCATGAACTATGCTAAATGTTTTACATGATTACTTTATTAACACTTATAACACCTAGTGATATTCCTATTTCTTTTCAACTGAACAAACAGAAAACCAGGAAGAAAAGAAATTTTCTCATGATCACTGAGAGCCAGCATTTAAACCCAAATTTATCACACTTTCAAGCATTATGCAAGGAAGAGTAAGTATATGTCTCATGTTTTGAGTATTATGGCCCCATATTAAAATTATCCTTAGTATGATGATAGAAATGTCAACATATCTAGGCTTAAATACACTCAGTATTAAATCATCTGCCTGTGCCCCCTTGTTGTGATTCCGCGGTCACCAAGTAACTTTCTAAATATAATTTGGACTCTCACGTAGCTCTCCCTGCACACTAGTTAGGCTGACCCAACTCTTCCTCACACTTTGCCATTTGTATCTCTCTTTGAAAATTATTTGATCTACAGACATTGATCCTATGAGTACAGGAGTTGATTCTATCAACAAGCACAAAGCCATTCTTAGTCTGTTTAAAAAATCAGTTTAAAGGCTTGGTGCCCATAGTACCTTGGTTACGATGCCAGCCACATGCATCAAGGTTGGCGGGTTAGAACCCAGCCTGGGCCAGCTAAACAACAATGACAATTGCAACAAAAAATAAATGGCCGGGTGATATGGCAGGCATCTGTAGTCCAGCTACTTGGGAGGCTCAAGCAAAAGAATCACTTAAGCCCAAGAGTTTGGGGTTGCTGTGAACTGGGATGCCACGGCACACTTCCCAGGGCAACGGCTTGAGACTCTCTCTCTCTCAAAAAAAAAATCAGTTTATACTTTAGACCTCATGAACTTTGGGAAGGCAACCGATGATATCTTTATTCATTCTTTCAAGTGCCTGTTATTTTTCATGACTGCTTTGTGCTAGGTACGATGTGAGTCACTGGCTATATAAAAAGAGAGGAATAGTCATTGGCCTCAAGACCCAGCAGACTACCAGAAAATAGAGACAGTGAACAAATCATCACACAAGTGATTAATTTTTATAATTGTTGGAGGCCTTATGAAGAATTTCAGGATAGGATGTAGGTATGGAATAAGCGAACATCTCTGATGTGGGGGGATTCCAGAGAGTTTCCCTGTTGAAACGTCTGTCCATTGCATTTTGGATATAAATTCTTTTCTTAGGTCTCAGTAAATGTTTTTGGAGGTGTTGGATATTTAGTTTGTGGGATAGACAATTAAAAATAGCCAGCAAATCTTCTAAAATACATTCCTGGAAGTTGGAAAAAAGAGAGAAAAAGCACAAGCTAGAAAATAGTGGAGGTTGTGGATGAGAGCAGACACAGAGAGGAAAAGATAGAGCCTTTGGGACATCTGTACTTACAGGGCAGGACGAAATAGAGAAATTGAGGAAAGTAAAGTTTAAAAAGTAATCAGAGGTTAAGAAGTATTAGTGTAGTTTAGTATCTGAATATTCAAGGCAGATGAGATTGAAAAAAAGGGAGGAAAGATTGTCACCAGGATCAAAGGCTATGCGTTCGTAAAATGGATTGAGGGCGGCAGCTTAAGTCTATGGCAGAGACTAGTAGTGACTCTCAAACGCCCACCTTGTTCTTCCTCTTTGTGGACACAAGGATTCCTGGTTCTTAGCTGGGTGCAATGTTGTCCAGCAAAAGGATTCCATGTCTCCACCTTTGGTGGATCTCGGTATAGCCCTGCGAATACATAAGGGATTCTGGGGGCATTCTGATAAGTATCCTTAAAAAACAGAGAACATTTCTCTCTTGCTTCCTTCATTCACTTAGTTGCTTGGAATGCTGATGCGATGCATGGGGGCCCAGCAAGCACACAGGGCCCTGGAACCTGGGCACCCGATCCTAGCATCGTAAGGACCTTGAGGAAGCCTTCCGTATTTCCCCTATATCCTCCATCCTAAGTGAAGGGATTAGCTTTGCACAAGAGGAAGTGGGGCACCAGTAGAAATTCTGAGACGGGAGTAATGCTGAAATATTAAGGAAGAAAATCAAGCCCTTCTTTCATTTTTTCTGCCCAACCATGATGAAACTTCCCGTCTTCTTTGATTATATGTAGGAAAGATAATACAGATCAATGAAAAACATAGCTCTGGATCTTTCTCTGCAGCCTATAATTAAATTTGAAGGGAGTATTTTCACTTTTCTCACCTTTGTATTTCTCCATGGTGTCTACTAGAGGTCTTGTTAAACAGGATAAATTCGTGTATATTCTACATGACTGTGCCTCCTGGACCATAATTGATTGGACCATGGGGGAATATTTGACCCACGTTGGATGCAATTGTTTTGGTTCTTTCAGGATATTGGAATTGGGATTGAGAGATCCCTGTTATCTGAATGAGTATATTGGAGTTATAAGGCAATGATTGTCCTGTATGCAGTTAGGAAAGAAAAGGAAACATGAGGTAGGGGAAGAGAGGGAGAGAGAGAGACAGAGGGAGAGAGAGAGAAAGAGGGAGAGAGAGAGAGAGATAGAAGGAGAGAGAGAGAAAGAGGGAGAGAGAGAAAAAGAGGGAGAGAGAGAATGATAAAAAGGCTGTATTCAAAATGATCATCTGTTCTTATGAAAGAGAAAGGGTGAAAGAGAGATTGAGAGAGATTGAGAGAGAGAAAGAGAGGGAGCAAGATTAGGGGAGAGAGAGAGACAGGTGAGAGCCAGATGAGACAGAGGATGAAACACTTCTAAAGGAGCGGCTTTGCTTTTTCACAGCTTTCCCAGTGTGGCTCCAGGTTCTGAGGCCTCCCTATACTTTCTGCCAGCCTCACTCAAGATATTCTGAGGGGTGTTTTTAACTTGCACAATAAAAAAAAAAAATCTTTATCCAGGATAATTATGTCCTGCAGTTCCACAGAACTCTTGTAAGGGAAAAGAATAAGTTCACTTAACTCAATCTCAGAATGGCCTGATTTTAGTTCTATGACCGTGTCTACTGGCTCAGAGGAGTGTTTAAAAAGTGTCTAAGGGAGACATAGAGATGTGGGATGAGGCAAACAGCTGGAAACCAAAGCCTAGAACCTGAGGGTCTGCTTGGGGCTACACTTAGAGGTGCCGATGGAAGTGGTGAGAGTTGATAAGATGATCAATTCCTAACTTTCCCGATCTCAAATGCTCTAAGCGTTGCTATTGGAAAAGAGAAAAAAAAATAGAGTGCATTCCTAACTTTAATTATCATCTAGCCTGAGAGTAGTAAAATATACGTAGTACACTTATGCATCAAGAGCTAAATGAGTGTTAAAGATTATTAGCATTGTAAGATTTAAAGGAGATAGCTGCCAGTGCTGGGCTATTGTTTTCAGGTATGAGGAAGATCAGGTTTGTTTTAGGCTGTGGAAGGCAGTTTGTTAATAGCATTCCTAGCACAAAGTGTGGCTGACTGAGGTCAGGTTTTCCGTTGGCATGAATGTGATTTGTAAGCCATCTCATCACATTTCCACCTCCACTACCCTGTTTTCCTCTGTGAGATGAAGGCTTTGTATTAGGTTCACGAATTCATTCAGAACCTACATCTTAAGTGCTCACCATGAGGCATAGAGCGAGGAATATAAATAAATAAATGACCTGGTCTTCATTCTCAAGAAATTTACAGACCTCGGAGGAGAGATTGCAATGCAATTAAATAGCGGTCTTCAAAAAAGGTAACTGCTGTCTTGTGGCTAGCAACCAAGGGCAATGAAAGGTGTCTCAGCTGCCGTGGGTGAGGAACAACCTCACGGAGCCGTGTTTGGATGAATAGCAGGAGTTGCTAGGTGAATCAGGTAAGGGTGGAATCTTCCACAGAGGAAAGAATCCCATGGTTGCCAATGTCTCTGGTGGCATTCATATTTCTCTTTGCCTCTGCTTTATTTGAAGAGGGACAAAAGGAGGGAACAAACGGGTAGAGGAATGGGTATAAACAGATGAGGAGAACAGAAAAAGGAATAATTTCCTGGGCTTCTCCAAACTCCTAAAACATACTCAAGGTGACTTCTGTGAAGGGCGCAGGGTAGAGCAGATATTTACAATCGCCTTGGTCTCCTTTATATTTCCATCTTGCATAACGTCTTAGAGGTGCTGCGGAAATGGGAACATAGGACTCTTTTAGGCCTTTAGGCGTCCCATCCGGAGGCGGCGTGCAGTGTGTAAGCACTTGGGCTCTGAAGAGGGAGCAGGGGCCAACAGCTCCACTTACTAGTTGTAAGATTTTAGAAGCAAGTTAAACTCTTAAACGTAAAAACTTCAGCTTAAAAACTTTTAAGCTTTTGTCTTCTCACCTGTAAAATGGAAATGCGAACCATTGTTACTTTCTGCAGTGCGAATTATAATAATAAAAGCAGCGGACATACAAAGTGCTTGGAACCAGCCTGGCACATAGAGGCTTGAGAGAGTCAGCTCTTATTAGCTGTTATTGCAGAGTTTCCACCCCCGAGGTGAGGTGAACAGTGACGATATACCTGCTTGCTTTAGTGAGTAACCTGAGGATGAGTCCCTGTGAACGGCCTTCCACAGAGATGGCTTAGAATCCATTTGTTAGTCACGGTACCGAAGTGTGTTCAGTGAGGCACTATTGCAGGTGCCATGAACCCTATGAACCGAGAAACAAGCCACGCAGCTCAGCATTTCCAACACAAGGCAATGCATTCTAAACATCAAATGAATGTTTAGGACTTCAGAGGAGGCAGATGTGACTGCTGCCTGGAGCACCCGGGGTGCGCTTCCTGGGTGGCCCCGGAAACGTGCCACACCAGACGTCACTGCAGGGATAGAGCTCAGGATTTGCCTCAACTCGTCTGCACACCCTCTTTGCACTCACAAACCTCTCTGCCTTCTCTGCTGTGCTTTTAGAGCAAAATCTGAGGCCGTGACTGGGGATGCCGGAGGAGTGTCCAGGCTGGCAAAATACCAGGCATTATTCTAACAATCCACAGAAAGGGATTTTTGTTTTTCTTCTTCAACAGAAGACAATTTTCTAAACTTTCTTTCTTTGGAAAGAAACAAAAGACTCTTCTAAAATGAACCTGGGTTAGAAATTGTTCTTGTTCTATGACTTCATGACAACAAGCTGGAGCTTAGATGTGGGTATTTTCCTGTCGACAGAATGGCATGGATGCTTCTCAGAACGGCAGGACAGCGTCCGTGCTCAACCCCAGGCTCTGCTGGCCTCCAATGGCAGTGACTTTCAGAAACAATAAAGATATCTCTGTTCGGTCTCTCTCTTTCTTGATTATACTGCAGGCACAACCTGTGTGGGGAAACAATATCCTGGATCACACTGAAGGTTCACACAGATGGAACATCAGTGGGAGGAGCTGCCAGCGACTTCCCTGCCAACTTGTTAGGACTGGAGACATTATCCTCTTATTTTGCCAGTTTAATAGAGGATCAGTTGTAAAGATTCTCTGTAGGCTCAGCAACATAATTATCATCTATGGTCTCTGTATTAACTGTGAGAAAACATCATGGTCTAAATCTGCCTAATTTCAAATGCCAAGCTGTGCCCACATTCAGCCCACAACCGAACCTGGAAACTCAATATACCCTTTGCGTTGCTTCTGCTGTCATGACGAATGTTAATAAATACACGTTTGCTCAAATGACGATTAACCACTGCCTTGCTGTTTTCTGTGTTTCTTCTGCTCCCCCTGACCCTTTCCAGCCTCGGGGCCCTTGCAATTTCAAAGCCATTCAGAAGGTAAATATCTGTGTTACATTTAGTTCTGGTACTCAGTCCAGTAGTGCCAGGCCCCTGCAAATTTGGAAAACAAACTCCTTAACAGATGGGCCACATAAAGTTTACAACATGTGTAGTGTGGGAGGCAGGATGGTTCTGTGCGAGAAACCGAAGACTGGAAATTTGGGAGCTCAGAGTTTTTAATTTGCTCTTGTTTTTTGCTTGCAGGCAAATCACATAAACTTACATCCTTCACTTCTCTAACATGACCTGGTATCTTAACCTTAGAAGTGAGTAACAATAAGTCAGATATTTTTTTCTTCATATGAAACGGTATCGAAATGCTTATTGCTACTACTAGGAACACGTGCAACGGCATCAGATTGTTAATAAAATGTGGCTGCAGAATCTAGGAAAATTCACAGAGTCATTTGAGATCCGTTAATAAAAGACAGTTCTCTTCAATTGTGGACAGATGTATGTTTGCTGAGCTATGTTCCTGCTGGAAAGGACGTTTGTTAGCCTTAGACAAACCATTGAAAAATGATTGGATTGTTATTTCTAAATCATTTGAAATACCCCTTGGTAGTGGACTTTGGAAACCTAAGAGATGTGAGAAAGTTTTTAGAACCAAATTGTGATGATGTGAAGTTGGTAATAATCTAATAACAAAAGTCCCCAAATATGAATGACCTCTTTAAAAATAGAAATGTCTGAGACCCACCGCAGGCTTGCTACTTGGGAATCTCTGGAAGCAGAGCTAAGAGGCCTGTATTTTGGAACGTTCTCTCAATGGTTCCAATGACCAGTTGTACTTGGGCTCTGTTACAAGTCATAAAACTATGTGAATCAGGAATGACATTTTAAAAAATAAATAGAGGTTAACTGAAATCCTGAAGCCAGAGAGAGAAATACAGAAGTGGTCATTTAAAAGGACAGAGGATTGGCAGAGAGGAAAATGAGAGAGAGGGAGAGGAATGTCAGGAAGAGGAAAGCTTGGTTTATCCACAAGACCAAATAGGACAGAAATCATTGGCGGTATGTCTTAGTCATTTTCTGTAGCAATAACTGAATAACACAGATCAGATTGGGTAATTTACTAAGAAAATAACTTTATTTCTTACAGCTCTAAAAACTGCAAACTCCAAGGTCCACGAGCCACATCTAGTGAGGGCCTGCTTTCTGGTGAGGATTCTGCAGAATCCTGGGATGGTACAGGGTATCACATGACCAGAGGGCTCAGGAGAGAGCCAGACTACTTTTATAACTAACCCGCTCTTGTGATAACTAACCCACTCCTATGATAATCCATTAATCCATTAAATCATTAATCCATTTTTCCATGAACGGATTAACGAATTCATGAGGGCAGAGCTCTCATGACTCAATCACCACTTGAAGGCCCTACCCCCGAATACCATTAACCTGGGGGATTAAGTTTCAACAAGAGTTTCAGAAAAGACAGAAATTCAAACTACATCAGCTTAATGGGGGGGGGGGAGGGAAGGTAGAAAGGGACATTTAGCAGTGAGTAGACAGAAATCTCACAGAGACTCAAAATATATGTGCTACCTCCCTTATGGAAGTTCTCACATTTTGCTTTTGTTTTTGCGCTGCGTCCAATTTCCAGTCCATTTTCCAATCTGAATTCAGAGTGTACTTTTAAAAATTCAAATTGGAATCATGGTCTGGCTTATTTAAAGCACCCAGTAGCACTTCAATATCTTGCAGTATCAAAGCATTGTTCTTTGTAAAGCTGGTTCTGGCTTCTCCCTCCAGCTAAGCTTTGCTCCACTCATCTGACTGTGGATTACTTTGTGGGCACCCTGACCTTTCGTTAGTTTTGGAACACAAAATTCCTTCCTACCTGGGGCCTTCATACACATTCTCCTTTTCCTGGAGAAATCTCTCTCCCACCACTGCTATTCAGCTACAGATTTCTGGCTATCCTTTATGGCACAGATAACATGTCACTTCTTAGAACATATCTGACCATCTTCTCTAAATTGGGTTCTTTCATTACACTGACACGATACCCTGTATTCTCTTGATAGCACTAATAATAACTTGCAACTTTATATCTACTTGCTTGATTAGTTTTGGGGGGTTAGGATTTTACTTTTAATTCTTAGTGCCCATTAACCAACCTCTCTTCATCCTCCCATCCCCCCAAATACACTATTCTCAGCTTCTAGTAACCATTATTATATTCTCTACATCTCTGAGATCAACACTCGTAGTTCCCACATATGAGTGAAATCATTTGTAACTCTGTGCCCGGCTTATTTCATTTAACACAATGACCTCCAGTTTCATCCACGGTGCTGCAAATAACAAGGTTTCAATCTTTTTTAATGACCAAGCATTATTCCCTTTTGTATATTAATCACATTTCTTAAATCCATTCATCCACTGATGAACATTTAGGCTGTGGATTCCTGATCTTCGTTTTGAATTGTGCTGTGATAAACATGGAGGTGTAGATATCCCTTTGATTTAATGATTCTTTCTCTTTTTGTTTTTAGATAAATACCCAGTAGTGGGATTGCTGAACTGAATGGTATTTCTATTTTTAGTTTTTTGAGAAATCTCTACTGTTTTCCATAATGGCTGTGTTAATTTACCTTCCACCAGCAGTGTATATGAATTCCCCTTTCTTTACATCTTTGCTAGCGTCTGTTGTTTCTTGTCTTTTTAATAGTAGCTATTCCATTTGGGGTAAGATTTTATCTCATTGTGGTTTTAATTTCATTTCCCTGATGATTAGTGATAGTGAGCATTTTTACACATATCTGTTGGCCATTTGCATGTTTCCTTGTGTC
The DNA here is from genome assembly GCF_000181295.1 of Otolemur garnettii. Lineage (NCBI taxonomy): Eukaryota > Metazoa > Chordata > Mammalia > Primates > Galagidae > Otolemur > Otolemur garnettii. The sequence continues at coordinate 29,380,063 of NW_003852402.1, read as the reverse complement.
TACTTATAGCCTTTGCCCACTTTTTTTTTTTTTTGAGACAGAGTCTCAAGCTGTCACCCTGGGTAGAGTGCTGTGACATCACAGCTCAACAGCAACCTCCAACTCCTAGGCTCAAGCTATTGTCCTGCCTCCACCTCCCTAGTAGCTGGGATTATAGGCACCTGCCTCAACACCCGGCTATTTTTTGGTTGCAGCTGTCATTGTTGTTTGGAGGGCCTGGGCTGGATTCAAACCCGCCAGCTCAGGTGTATGTGGCTGGTGACTTAGCTGCTTGAGCCATGGGCATTGAGCCTGCCCACTTGTTAATGAGATTATTGGTTTAGTTTTTGGTTTTGTTTGTTTTCTGCTATTGAGTTGTTTGACTTCCTTGTAAATTCTGGATATTAGTCCCTTGTCAGATAAATAGTTTTCAAATATTTCTCCTGTTCAGCAGATTGTATCTTTCCCCTGTTGATTGTTTTCTTTGTTGTGTAAAAGCTTTTAGTTCAATATAGCCCCACTTGTCTATTTATGTTTTAGTTGTCTGTACTTTTGCAGCCTTACCCATAAAATTGTTGCATAATGTCCTATAGCGTTTCCCTTGTATTCTTCAAGTAGGCTTATAGTTTTGGGTCTTATGTCTAATCCATTTTGAATTGGTTTCTGTGTAAAGTGGGAGATAGGGATCTAGTTTCATTCTTCTTTATGATGATATCCAGTTTTTCCAGCGCCATTCAGTAAAAGAGAGTGTCCATTCCTTGATAGATGATTTAGACATATTTGCCAAAGATGACTTGGCTGTAAACTGTGAACTTATTTTTGGGTTCTTTATATTGTTCCATTGTTCTCTGTGTTTATTTATTTATTTATTTATTTATTATTTTTTTAAAATATGGAAAGCTTCACAAATTTGCATGTCATCCTTGTGCAGGGGCCATCCTAATCTTCTCTATATCATTCCAATTTTAGTATATATGCTGCTAAAGCGAGCACCTGTGTGTTTATTTTTTTTTAAATTTAGAACATCTTGGGGTTACAACTGTTCTGGTTACATGAATTGCTTTTGTACAGTTTGAGTCTGTTATAAGTGTGCCCATTGCATTGGTAGCATGCACTGTACTTGGTAGGTGTAAACTTAACCATTCTCTACTTCCCCTCTCCCACCTGCTTGCTTTCTGTTGAGTTTGATTATTGTATGTGCATATGCTGATCAATTAGTTACAATGCACTACTGAGTACATGTGGTGTTTGTTTTTCCATTTTTGTGATACTTCACTTAGAAGAATGGTCTCCAGTTCTACCTAGGTTGTTATAAGAGGTACTAGATCACCATTTTTTTTTATGGCTGTATATAACTCCATGGTAAATATATAGCACATTTTATTAATCCACTCATGTATTGATGGGCACTTGTATTGATTCCACATCTTTGTGATTAGGAACTGCAATAAACATTTGAGTGCACATGTCTTTTTGATAATATGTGTTTGCTTTTATACCAATACCATATTGTTTTGATTTCTGTAGCCTTGTCATATATTTCAAAGTAAAGAAGTGTGATGTCTCAGGTTTGCTCTTTTTGCTAAGGATTACTAGGGCTATTTGGGTTCTTTTTGATTCCATGTAAATTTTAGGATTTTTTTTCTATTTCTGTGAAAAATGACCTCATTATTTTCATACTGATTGAACTGACCTCATTATTTTCATACTGATTGAACTGAATCTTTATATTGCTTTGGGAAACACAATTATTTTAAAAATATCAGTTCTTCCAGTCCATGATCATGGGAAACCTTTTCATTTCTTTGTGTCTTCTTCAATTTCTTTCATCAGTGTTTTATAGTTTTTTTCCCTTATAGAAACATTTTACTTTTCCCTTTTTGTATTGTAAATAGAGTTGCCTCTTAAATTTCTTTTTCACCTATTTCATTATTGGAGGATAGAAATGCTATTGATTTTTGTAATGATTTTGCAACTTTATTGAGTTTATCAGATCTAAGAGTTTGTTTGTTTAGTCTCTGGTATTATCATCTACACTCCTCTTTTCCAGTTTGAAATCTTTCTGTTTTTTCCTTGACGTAGTGCTCTGGCTAGGACTTCCAGCACTAAGTTAAGAGGAGTGGTAAAAGTGGGCACCCTTGTCTTGTTGCAGTTCTTAGAATAAAGAATTTCAATGCAATTTGTTGAGGGTTTGTACCAGGACAGGGTACTGGATTTTGTCAAATGCTTTATTTTTTTGTATCTATTGAGATGATCATATGGTCTTTGTTTTTGCTCCTTTTTATTTGGTTAATCACATTCACTGATTTACATATGTTGAACCATCCTTGGATCCCTAGAATGAAGCCCACTTTATCATGGTGGATTATTTTTTTGATGTGCTATTAAATTCGGTTTTCTAGTATTTTGTCAAGAATTTTTACATCTAGATTCTAAAGGAATATTGGTCTGTAGTTTGTAGTTGTTGTTATGTCCTTTCTTGGCTTTGGTATCAAGGTGATACTGGCTTCACAGAATGAGTTGAGGAAGATTCCTTCCTTCTCAATGTTACGGAATAATTTCTGTGGTATGAGTACCAGCTCTTCTTTGTAGACCTGATAGAATTCAGCTTAGAACCCATCTGGTCTGGGCCTTTCTTTTTTTTTTTTTGCAGTTTTTTGGCCGGGGCTGGGTTTGAACCCAACGCCTCTGGCATATGGGGCCGGTGCCTTACTCCTTTGAGCCACAGGTGCCACCCAGGGCCTTTTTGTTGTTGTTGTTGGAAGTTTTTCATTACCAGGTCAATCTCAGGAGTTCTATTTCTTCCTGATTGAGTCTTACTTGAACTTAATTTCATTTTTAATCCCATGTGAGCATGTAGTTGTTAATCTACTGTTTCTATTTAAGTACTGAGTATGTGTGGTACTTGTTTTCCCAGTCTTATGATATGTTGCTTAGTAGAATGTTCTCCAAATCCACCCAGGTTGTTAGGAAAGATACCACATCTGCATCTTTTTTTTTTTTTTTTGCATGTTTACTTGTTTGATTTTTTTCTTTGCAGAGTAAGTGAGTTTCAGGTGCCGTTGGTTAGCCTCCTTAAAGCTCTTCTAGATTATTAAATTATATTAAATCCTATGGAAGAAATTGAACATAATTCAGGCAACCTGTTTTATTCATGACTATGATTACGGTGTCTACTGCAGCATGTAGAACACATATGCTTAATAAAGAATTGTTAAAATAAAATGAATACATCACAGGTGCTCAGAGACTCAAGAAATTAAGACAAAGGAAGGTAAGCCTTTTAGTGTATCATTCACACTATGCCACACATACTATTTAGTGGTATTGTTTTAAGTGCTTTGGGGAACACCAAAAGGAGTCACGTGGTAGAAAATGATAGATATGTAAACAGAAATGTATAATAATTAATGAAATGAATTGAGTTGTGTAACAGAGGTACAACAATCAGAAGTAACTAATTTTCATATATAGATTCAGGCAATAGTGGTCATTGGTGGTGTACTTAAACTAGGTTTGAAAGATTTATAGGGTTTCAATGATAGAGTGTCAGTCACAGCCTCCCTCCTTCTTCCAAACTGATTTCCTCTCGATTCTTCCAGATACGGCATTGAGCACGTGTGTGTGTGCACGCACACACGCATGCAACCAGAACAGAACTCTGCTTCAGCCCACCAATCACAATTGCTTGGATTTAAATTGATATCCTGATCCAAGATGTTCTAATTAATTTCTGTCTCCCTGGGATTGGTAGTTGCAATTCCAAAATTCCGGGGCTAATTGCAGGTGCTGGCTCTATTAGGACATGTCAGCTTGGAGCGGGTGATGACCATGTTACTATTTTTTTGTGTGCATAGAGAGGCCAGGAATGCTGACTAGGTATAGAGAGTGAAGAGTGTGTAAGAAGAACAGATGGAAAGAAAAGAAAGAGACAGACGCACGGGCACATTTGCACACACACAGAGTTATAGTTCTTGATAGTTTTTCAGATCCTATTCTCCAATGCTTGGAGACCTACTTTATTGTCTTTGATTAAGCTAGAGTTAATGTATGTCTATTATTCCAATTATAGAGAGCCTTGATGAAAACAGATGAAAAGGTGGAGAAGGAAACTTATTTTCCTATTTCATGACAACCATTTTTGAATAGTAAAAAGGTGAATAAGTTACTGATTGAAATCTGGTAAAAGAGAAAAGTCAAAATTTAAGTACCGTATAGTGTGTGTATTGTATTTCTTGGTAGGAAGTGGTATGCAAGGACAGAGAAACAGTAGGATTGAGGTCATGACTGTCAACAGGTTGCAATCTGTGCTCTGCCAGTGACTAGGTATGTGATACTTCATCAATTATGTGGCCTTAGCTGATAAAGAACAAAAACGTGTGAGATCTATTGGACCACCTAATTAAAAAAAGAGCGATCGATAGCAAACAAAAGTATGTTTATTTTCTGTCAATTTCTAGTTTCTCTATTTTCTTTTGTATTATGAAAGTTTCCACTTATCAAGTGATTGTTCTGATCTTAGGTCTTGCATTAGAGGCTGTGAGGCACAGATGCATAAGTCATGGTTCCTGGCCTTGAAGATCTCACAGAAAGAAATGAATAGATGGAGAGGGTCATAGAATTGAATCGTGATAAAGATAAGTTTGCTATAATTATCTGGACAGCATTCCAAAGAACTGTTTAATTTTGCTTGGGATCATGGTATAATAGTGGGAAAAGGCTTCAAAGAGGCTGGATCATAGGACAAGGGCATTCTATGCTGAATAAATGGGCACATGGCAGTTATTGCATCTTGCATCCAAATTCACCCATTGTTGCCTGTTTATCCTTTATTGCCTATAATAAATGGACAACAGAGATGGATACTTTAGGAATGTTCCATTGCCAGCTGGAAGGATGTGAAGCTTTGTCCATGGTGGGTACCAGAGAAATTTTGCAAAACCATTTTGGGAGATCTTTGGGAAAAGATTTTGGTTTTCATTTCCAGGTGGTGGGCTGAACAGGTGCTCTCATGGCTTCTCCAGCTTTTAGCTTCTACAGTACAGAGCAGCCAGAAGCAGCCAGAGGCCGGCAGTTGCCCTTAGAAATCCCCTTGGTCATTTCATAGCCGTGTGTGTCTGATTAGACACCGTCCCATGCACAGGTTTCCTGGCAAGTTCTAGGGTGTGAATCTCCAGCATCCAATTCCTCCAGCATGGCACCGCAGTGACTTCTCTGCCATCTGTGATCCATGGCCAGTCCCTTTCCAACAAAGTCCGGATCTCAGCCTGGCGAAGGGGCAAGATTCCCTGCATGCTCGAGCACAGTCCTCGAGGGGGTGGCTGCTTCTTACAGCTGCTACTCCTCTATTCTCTGGAGTGCACTTTACTTCTTTCTAGACAGTCCTTCATCACTCAAATCCATGGCACAGTTAATAATTCTTTATATCAAGTTTTCTGTCCAAATTTATCTTTCCTGATAATATTCTTACTGTTACAGGGCAAAAACAAAGAGCTTCTGGTCATGCGGCATATTTACAAAAATGTGGTTAACACATGCTGGTGAAGTGCAGGTGGTGGATGGAGAAGCTGTCGGATCCAGCCTGGGGCTGGAGAACTAGGAGGTGTGGGTGCCGTGGCCAGGATTTCAAGCTGGGAACCCGAGGTTGGTTTCTCTCTTCTAGCAAAACTCGCTCTGGTGAGCAGTGTGGAGGGTGGATTACGATAGAGAGAAGAGCCTGGAGGCAAGATGAACCTTTTTAGGGGGCAGGTTATGATTTTACACAGAAGACATATGAGAGGGGCCTGTTTTAAGGCACTATTAGCAATGGAAGGAGAGAAAGGGAAGAACATGAAGGGACTAAGACTGACACCAGTTGATGCACCTTTGGATAGTGATACGGAGAAAACTTTTTTCTTAATGATTTTATAGATTTGAGATTTCTAGTTTGGATGACTGAACGATGATGGTGATTTCTTTCTTTCTTTTTTTTTCTGAGACAGAGTCTCACTTTGTTGCCCTCTATAGAGTGCTGTGATTTGATAGCTCACAGCAACCCCAAACTCTTGTGCTCAAGCAATCCTCTTACGTCAGTTTTTCTTTGTCTGTTTTTAGTAGAGACGGGGATCTCACTCTTGCTCCAGCTGGTCTCGAAACTGTGAGCTCAAGCAATTCACCCATCTCCTCCTTATAGGCATTGGCCACTGCACCCAGCCGATAAGAAGTTATTAGGGCAAACAAGTTTAGGGGAGAATATGGACAAAATACTTTTCTGTTTGTGTGATTAGGGTATGTTGATTTTAAAGGGACAAGAAAAAATTTTGTCTGTCTCAAATACACTGGATAATGGTTTATCTGTTAAATTAAAATGTGTAGTTATTCATCACATCTCCAGAAAGTTTAAAATGCTTAAGTAAGGCCTCTCTGCTCCTGAATTCATATGTTCCTCAGACACGTTTCCCCAATGCATTCCCTGCTTTCAATTGCTTTGTAGGAATTTTGGAATTTTTTCTGGAAGTAACACGCAGACAATAAATCCCTAAAATACAGAGGCTTTTGATTTGAAAAGTGTTTATATTAAAAGTAGTGCAGGATGCCTCGGCACCTACAGCTCAGTGAATAGGGCTTCAGCCACATACACCAAGGCTGGTGGGTTTGAACTTGGCTCAGACCAGCTAAACAACAATGACAACTGCAACAAAAAATAGCCAGGCATTGTATAGGCTGCCTGCAGTCCCAGCTACCTGGGAGGCTGAGGCAAGAGAATAGATTAAGCCCAAGAGTTGGAGGTTGCTGTGAGCTGTGATGTCACAGCACTCTACTGAGGACAACATAGTGAGACTCTGTCTCAAAAAAAAAAAAAAAAAGAAAAGAAAAACAGGGACAGCACCTGTAGCTCAAAGGAGTAAGGTGCCAACCCCGTATGCAGGAGGTGGCGGGTTCAAATCCAGCCCCCGCCAAAAAAAACAAAAACAAAAAAACCCAGAAAAATACCAGCATTAACTTTTCTGAGATGGTCTCACAACACTCGTCTCTCCTCCTCTTCTCTCCTCTCATTTATTTAGCTGCTTAACTGCTTGGCTCTTTAAATTCTTATAAGAAAGCACATGTGCATGAATGCATTTGCAGACACACATAAACACACAGCTCGAATTGGAAAAAAAATATATTTGAAATGATAATTATTATCTTGCCTCAGCCTCCCAAGTAGCTGGGACTACAGGTGCCTACCACAACGCCTGGCTATATTTTTGTTGTAGTCGTCATTGTTGTTTAGTTGGCTGGAGTGGAGTTCGAACCTGCCACCTTCCACATATGTGGCTGGAGCCGTAACCACTGTGTTACAGGTGCCGAGCTTAAGTGATAATTATTATCAAAGACAGGAAAAGATTTACTCTGCTAGTATGAGGTGAGCATAATCACCATAGGTTCTGTCTTTTCTCTGCAAAATAGAATGAAAACAATTCATTTGTGATGTGCCTGAGTTCACTGCTTATTAAGTTGGGAGGAGTGTATTATCAGTCTGATGACTTTTTTTGCTTTGCTCAAAGCTGTACATGCAATGATTTCTGTGAATATGGCATGTGTGTTTGTGTCTGTGTGAGTGTGACTAAAAGCAGGGCTCGGTAACATTTTTTAGTAACCAAAGCAGAACATTTTAAGACTGTTAAGATAAAAAGCAGAGTGCATAGGGTGGTTTTGTTTACGCGTTCCTTTTGCTATGCCTCTCAGTTGAGACTGAAATTGCTGAAAGCCACACCTAGAATTCCAACTGAAGGAATTTGAGGAAGAATTCAAAGCAGGCCCAGCTCATGTAGGCTGTCAGTTCATGGGAGCTCCTTCCCTATTTTATTTTGACAGTGCTGTTTTTTGGATCTACAATGATACAAAAGCCATCTTTATTAGTTTTTTAAACACCTTCTTTTTTAGGGGACATTTATATGTTGATTTGAGGGCTCCCAGCATTTTTGGCCCCATCCCGACACACCTAAGTTTCCTTTGGGGAGCGACCCTCCCACAGCACATCTGTAGCTTTTACAGAACAGTAAACGCAAATGTAACTCACTTCACCCCTTTCAAAGTCTAGAGGCCAAGATTCTCTCTCTTACTTTCTGGTACAAAGGGCAGGGAAATGGCTTAACTTTATTCCTCTGGAAACTTTCTTGGGGAATTGTGGATACAGAGCAAGTGATGCAAGGATATAAAAAGGGTTCGACAGATGCTAATGTCAGCGGCCAGGTAGAAGCCAGACTATTCTTACTGTGTGATGCTTTATGCACGTCTTCCAGCTCGGCCTCCCAGAGCTGCCTCCGTCCCAGCCACTCCCACGTCTAGGCTTCGGTTCTCACCAGTCTGCGGACAATTTAATCGTCCTTGCTATTCCCTCAAAGTTACCAGTGACTTTGCAAAGAAGCAATCCTTAATTGCACTTGTCTGAACTTTCCGTGCTAACCACACACAATGGCAAGAAGAAGCTTGAAGGATGGAGATGAAAAGACTGAGCAGCCTTTGCCCAGTTATGAGAAATTAACTCTAAGACTCTGGAGAGTCACTTAATCTCTGTTAGTCTCAGAACTATCCCCTCTAATAAGAGGAATTGGACCAGGGTTAAGTTCCACTCCTTTATTCAAAGAGACTTTGGGCTGCTGGCCAAATTTGTACTGGTTTTCTTCCAAAGAAGAAATGCCAGTCTCAAGCAGAGTAGAGAAACCAGGGATGAATTAGTGCCTCAAACATTGCAACATCGCAAGAAACCCTGGAGGGCTTCTAGTATTTTTGTTGCCCTTATTCTGATAAGGGCAACAGGATTTTCCTTTGGTGAACTACCAGCTGCCAACCGTGGCTCATGTCTTCGACCCTGTGTCACTGAGATGACTGACCTGTTTAAGGAGAGTGTCAGATCTTTTGGCCACATTAATTATTTTGGGAGCACGTGGCACCCAAGCTAGGTCATAGTTCCAGAAATTATAAAGGGAAAAAGTGGACTCTTTCTGAGAGCACCGTTGATCTGATCAGATAGACAGCATCCTGGGCTGTTAAGTCACCTTGCAAAGAACAGCTTGCCACATGGAAAGCAGAGCCAGAGAAGAGACACATTGATTGAGGCACTAAATCCAGCTGTGTCTGAGTCCAGCGAGAGTAAAACCTAGAACTTTCCAGGTATAAGAGACAGGGCAGTAAGTGCCCTCCACTCCAGGCTGCAGTCCCATCCCGAGTAAGTTGATTTTCAGTCTTTTGCAATCAAAATGGTCCTGATTAATATAGTACATGTCTTATTTTCCACATCACTTATCTGAGAGTTTTGCAGACATATCTAAGACTTGGGACACCTGCTCTGAGTGGGGAGATAGAGAGGTTGGGCTTTTAAATAGAAGGCTGAATTATGGGCTGGGCAGATGAGGGGTTCAGTAAGGAATTTCCTTTGGATTGCGTTTATGGTTGGGACCAATGGGTCACCACATTGCATCCCCCCAACACAAGGAAAAGGTAATCTCCATGGGAAATTTGCTTCAGCATTCTGGAATGTATAGGAAAGAAATTAAGGCTGTGAAGGCACGTTTTGTTCCAAAGGAATGGCTCTAGATTGGCTTTCATTAAGTGAATTTCTAGCTGTGGATAGGACATTCAGCAGGGTGTACATCCTTGCCACTGCTTCCAACACTGCAAAACAAACAAACAAACAAACAAACAAAAAGCCATTTATCTCTTTTCTCATTTCTCTTTCCTGTGTGGCCTGGCACTTTGCTCGTTCACCCATTATTTACCCCCAAACATCTCTCAAAAATGTAGTTCCTATTACAAAGGTACATGTCAATTCTATTAAGTATAGAATATAAATGTCTTAACACAATAATTAAGTAAATGAGGTGAAGGCTATATTAACTAATTTAATGTAAGCATTCCCAATTCTATTAAAAATCAGCACCTTGTACCCCATAAATGCATTAACATATACATGATCTATGTGTTCATGACTCAATAAAAAAGTGTCTTATCCTATCTGTTTTTCTAATTAATTGAGTGTCTTTTATGTGTGATTCAGATTTCTCCTATTAAAATTTCTGAACTCTTTCCTCCAAATTTCAGCAGACATATAAAATCAGGGCTTTACTAGGGAGGTTTCTTTTGGCGTACAAGTAAGGTATTATCTAACATATATTGGAATCTTTTAATACCTGAATTTCAGATTAGGAAGTACGAATAAGCACCTGATTACTGAACACAAATGGGAATGAGGTTAAATTTCTTTTCCATAGACTAGTTTATAAAAATGAAGCCCACCAAGCCCAAAAAACAATGACGATGATGATGAAGAAAATAAATTGTAGCCACAGTCATGAATGATAATTTGATAATTTTATGGGATTGGTGAATAGTAATAGTGATTGGGAGATGTGTGCAGTTGTAGGCAAGGGAGCTGTATGTAACCCTACTGGATTCTTTCCCACTGATTTGAACATGACAGGCAAAAGTTACCAGTCCTGGGTAAATCTGCTACTCTCAGGCGCTAGTTCTGCATCTTTTCACCTGAGTGTAAATGCTGTTACAGAGAGGACATCACGGTAAGTGACAGATTGAAAGATGAAATACATTTTGTAGCATTTCATTCATCAAAGAAAGAATAAGAGGATTCCTTTTTACCTTGGGGCAGTAGGGGTTTGAAGTTGGGGGAAAAGAATTAAAATCACATGTGTTTTCTAATTTTACATTTTTTATTTGACAAAAATCAATACATATTTTTTATTTTTGACAAAAACTAGTGCACATCATTGTACACTGTTTAGGAGATGAAAGTCTGAAAAAAAAAATTCTATCACTTGGTAATTTTACTTTCCAGAAATAGAGCATAAATATAGTCTAATCCACAACCAGTGGTTCAAACATTACCATGATCCACAGTGAGAAATACATTTTACATTGTAATCCCATATATACATTCCTGTTTACACACATATAATGGAAACAAAGTTTCACAAAATAACATTACTTATCCTTACTACATGTGACGGACTCTGTATTCCCTTCCCTCCCCTTCTCCTCGTCTTTCCTTTCTTTTTTTCTTTGTTATTTTTCAATCAGAGAAGAACATCGCTCATTTATTATGCCCCACACTTTTAAGTCACTGCGAAAATGCAGATTCCTCTGTGGACTGAGAGTGGGTCACTTGAGAATCCTGCATAACATTAGGGGTATGTAGGTATTTCTAACTTCTCATGAAATAGCACTTTAAAAATGGATTGCCCTTTACATCCTGGATTATGTGTCTACTGGGCTGGGCTAGATTATGAGGAAAACAACCTCAGATGCCAGGGATTCAAAATAATAGAGATCTACTTTTGCTCATGCCACATATCCACTGTGGCTCACCAGTAGGACCCTACTCCTCAGGGACCCCAGCTGGTGAGAGGACCATTGGTGCTATATCCTCAATTTATAGTAAATTGTGCTGCTGTGACAACCAGCCTCAAAATCTCAGTTTTTTATTTTTTTTGAGACAGAGTCTCACTCTGTCACTCTGACAGAGTGCCATGGCATCATCATGGCTCACAGAAACCTCAAACTCCTGAGCTGAAGCCATTTTCTTGCCTGAGCCTCCTGAGTAGCTGGGACTAAAGGTGCCTGCCACAGTGCTTGGCTATTTTTTTCTATTTTTAGTAGAGACAGGGTATCCCTCTTGCTCAGGCTGGTCTCAAGCTCCTGAGCTCAGATTATCCACCTGCTTCGCTCTCCCAGAGTGCTAGGATTACAGGTGTGAACCGCCATGGCACTTGGCCTAAAATCTCAGTTTTAAATCAAAGTTTATTTTCCTGTTCACAGTAATGTCCCAACTGGGCCAACTGTATGCTGCTTCATGTTCTCTTCATTCCAGGAGCCAAGCTGAATGAGCACCTGGAATCTGGGATGCGCGGATGACAGGACGGGAACGAGAGAATCACCAAAGAATATAGTTCATCTTAAAGCTATTTTTTTCCGAAGGAGAGAACATCCCTGCCACTCATATTTCATTGATTAAGGCAATTATTCAGGCCAAGATTGATGCCATCAGGGAAGACTTCTAATCCTCTAATAGGAATGGATCTTTAAAGGGGCGAGGGCTCTGTTAGACAAGAGCAACCATTTTTACAAAAATACAGTTTGCCAGGGGCTTGTGTGGAGCTGGTTGCTATGACAGAGGAAAGAGAGCTTTGACAATGATAAATACTTACCCTAGGAGTGGTACTTTACTTCAACGCTCTGTTTATTGGCTAGAAGAAGTCTAATACTCCAATCTAAGGATAAGGAGGCCACGAAGTACACCACCCTGGCCTGGAAGCATGGATGGGAAGCCTTCGGCAACCAGAACTAATTACATAGATAGAATGTTCTGGATCTTGGAAAGTGCCCTCCGAGGTTGTCCATTTGGACAGTGTAAGCTTGTGGGGATTGAGCTGAGACTCATACATGGCAAAGAGTTTACGAAACAGAAGTGAGAGTGCAGGTTGTTGAGTTAGAATCGACTGTCCTCTGTGTGACAGACACGCGTCTCCTTTACCACTACCAAGCTGAATCAGAGACTCATAGAATCTAAAGTGCAAAAAGGAATATTTGGCCCCTGTTCAAAATGCAAACTTCTTCTTTCTGTCGCTGTCTCTTTTTCATCAGTGTCACAATGTTTGCTCTATCTGCTACGATGTCACACTGCCTGGAGCACAAGGACACTGGCATGGCGTGAGTAAACTCTCTCATACTCTTTCCCATAATATGCCTATCCAGGGGGTGGACATCTAACCTCCAGCCTTCCCAAGACCCCAAGAATGGTGGGAGTTGCTAGGGTTGTACATGGAAATAGATGTCTGAGCCTCTATTCCAGGAAGATGAGAGGGACAGGGGGCAAGACCATGAAAGTCAAACTACTAAGTGCTCCCCGCCCCATGAAGGCTCCATTTCCCATAGGCCTTCACTTACACAGACATTCAGATTATTAAGAATTTCAAGGTGGTGACCACATCCTATGGGTTGTGTTGGTCACATGTACATGAAGCTGACCCTGGTTTCAAGCGTCAGAAAAAGCCAAGTATATTTAATATCCATCTCAATCCAGGAACTGCCTTGTACTTATGCAATTGTACAAAATGATGTCTCATATTCCCATAATTGAGTATTGAGCAGATAGTAAAAGCTCGGGTGGGAATGTCATGCTGGGGCCAGGCTTGAACCCACCACCCCCAGTATATGGAGCCAGCGCCCGACTCCTTGAGCCACAGGTGCTGCCCATTCCTTTAGCATTTTCTACAGCACTAGTCGGCTAGTGAGAAGTTCTCTTTGCTTTCTTTCATATATAAAAATATATTTGCTATCAGTCTTGGAGAATCCTATTACTTGCTATAGAATTTTAGATTGCCTTTTTTTTTTTAGCATTTTGAAAACATTCATTCCCCTTTTCTTCTGGCCGCCTCAGGTTTGAATAAGAAGTCAGCCATTTTCCAAACAGCTCCTTCTCTAAGGCAAGTGTTATCAATAATTTCCTGTGGTTACTCTCACTTGTTCTCTCTCAATGTTCAGAAGCTTGAAAATTGACCAGCTTGAGCATGATTTTTCTTTTCTTTTTTCCTGCTTGTGATTTGCTGAATTTGTTAATGTGTAAATTTGTTTTTTCCCAAATTTGAAAGAAAAATTGGTCATTTTATCTTGAAATATTTGTTGTGTCATGTTGGTTTTCCTCTTCTGACTCTAATTACACAAGTATTAGACCCTCTGTTATTGTTCCAGAGGCCACTTAAGTTCTCTACTTTTATTTCTTTAAATGTTTCTTTCTGTATTCCCCACATTGAATGCTTTCTATTAATCTATCTTTATATTCACTAATTCTTTCTTCTGCCTTCTTCATTCTGTTATTCATCTTGTGTAGTTACTGCTTCTTTTAGCTATTGTGTTTTTCATTTCTAGAATTTCCACTTTTAATATATTTTCTATATTTCTTCAGACGTTTCTTCATTACCAGCGTATTTTCATTTTACTCAGCAAGCATAGTTATAAAAGCTTTTAAAAGTTCCTTGCTTTTGAGACAGAAAGAAGGAGGGAGGGGTGGGGAAAAGAAGAGCTAAGATTGGGAAGGAGGGAAGGGGGAAGGTGTAGGGTCTGGGTGTGTGCCACACCTTTCGGGGGCAAGATACGATTGTAAGAGGGACTTTACCTAACAAATGCAACCAGTGTCACCTGGTTTCCGGTACCCTCAATGAATCCTCAACAATAAGAAAAAAAAAAAAAAAAAAGAATGGGACTTAAATCACCAGAAAATGGATGAGCCCAGTTAGAGACTGATTTTTTCAAAACAGATGAAAATAGTTTTGAAACTGTTTTTTTCTATTTTTACCTGTTAAAAATAGAAATCTTTATGTACTTAGAATGTTTCCTAACATCTTTATTTCAAAGGTGAAATTGAGATATTTCTAGTCTCTTTTTGTTACATGCATTTTATCTATTGTCAGCATTTCATTGGTGGTTTTATTAACCATTAAATATTTCAACTGTGTTCAAAGTACTGTTGTACTATAATTATAAAATTTATAATCAAAAAAAAGTTTCTTGCTTTTTAATTCTAAAATTTGGCATATCTTAGTGTCTTTTTCATTGTTTTTTTCTTCTGGAAATGATCTGAATTTTTGAATTTCCCATATTTTCCTGGGCCTTTAATTTTGAATTGTATCATGGACATTTTGAATGTTAAACTATGGAGACTCTGGATTTTGTTATACTACATATTTCTCCATACAGTATTGAGGTTCTTGTTTTTAGCAGGTAATTAGCTTGTTAGGAATAGATGCCATATTGTATGTGGCAGCTCAGATCTCATAGTTCATTTCTAAAAATCTTTACCTGGGATGTTTTGAGTCTGTCCTGTGTACGCATGGTGCATTGGTCAGACAATTGGGAAGACTGACAAACTACAGCTCTCCTTTCTGGGATTTCGTCCTGATTTTCCAAAATCTTTTTTTTTTTTTCTTTTTATTCTATTCTTTGCTCAGGCCTGAAAAAGTGATAGGTATTCTCTCAGCATTTTAATTCTACATGCTGCAAAAATAGGCAACTAACTTATTGTAATTCATCCTTCCAAGTTTCATATTCCCTCCAGAATGTACATTTTTTTTAGCCCTCTTCTGTATTCAAGTTGTATTTTTAGAAACATTTTATTTAAAGTTGGAAATGTTACTGTCAGTGTGATTAAGATAGGAGCGTATACAGCCATGTTAGAATATCACCTCTTGTATTCTTCAATTGAGAATTTGAGCAAGAATTTTTGTCAATAATACCATACTCTATAATTCAACAGAAGATAGATGTTCTCATGGGTTGAGCAGATCTGCCATACTTGAGCCATCCATTACGTGGACCCTACTTTCTTTGGCCTTTTTTGGTTGGGATTACTATATATATATATATTTTAATAGATATTCTCTTTTCTATCACCCTGGACAATAGAAAAGCTTTCCCCAACCACCATTTGGATTCTCTATAGCTTGTATAACATGATAACAAAGATGATTTAATCTATGTTTGAAAACAGAGTAGGAAAAAAATATCAAGAGCAAAGTCTTGAAATTGTCACCTTTGAATATGTGGGATCCCATAAAATAATTTTGTGGCAACTAACATTCTTCATTTCTTTCCTTACCAATTCCAACTATATTCTGGTCTTTTGCACTGTCAGATAAAAAACATTCTGAATAATTCAGGGATATTTAAATTAACACATTTTGACTTTATTGGTAAGTGTATATGTTTTTCTCCTAAGTTCTAGGTCAATTTTCTTTACCATAGGGAAGCTTTCTCCCATCCAAGCACTAACCAGGCCCAACCCTGCTTAGCTTCAGAGATTGGGGGAGTTTAGGGTGGTATGGCTGTAGACTAAAGAAGCTTTCTCAGTTATTAAAGTCTACCTATTAAATCACTCTCCTGCATTAATCTGTTGGCTGTACTCTTAATGTCATATATTCTAGAGTCTATGTACTCCTATACTGTAGAAAGACAAAAGAAAAATGTAAATAAAGATGGAAAAGAAGTATTGACACAAATGTTTCTTTACCCTACTTTTTTTTGTGAAATATATTCACAAGTAGCTTTCATTCAAAATTTAAGTTGACAAGAGTTTCTTGAACTTCATAGTGGTAAAGAATAATAATAAACAAAGGCAAAAAAGCCTCTTTATTTCTAGCAGAGCTATTGTCAAAATTGTTCTGTAACAAGGCTTTAAAGGAAAATTTATACCCAGTAGAGGGCTAGTATTTTCCACAGGAAACAGTGGTTCAGGATTCATACTAATTTTGTCTATGGGAATTTAAAACAAGACACATTTTCGTGGTTTCCATTATGCACAGTCATTGTGGGAGCCAGAAACACTACTTTAATGTCCCCAAAGAACTGGGATTTCAGAGTCTTCTTTTTCTCAGGATAGATATAGTTGTGAAAAAAAGTATTACTTTTTTTTAAAGGGAATATTCTAATTAATATGACCGTCAACACACTGTACTCCTTTACAGTTATTCTAAGGGAAACAGTCTAAACTAGTTAGTCTTAATAATAATAATATAATAATAATAATTCTATTATTGCTTCTCCTTGATTCAGCTGAGTATTTATATAATTTTGGAATAATAAATACCCATGATAAATGAGAATCATTTTACGTTATTTTCTCAAGAAGAAATGTAGGTTTCTAAAACAATTTTAAGATTTGATGTTTTTGGAATCCCGTCCATA
Source organism: Otolemur garnettii (assembly GCF_000181295.1). Classification (NCBI taxonomy): domain Eukaryota; kingdom Metazoa; phylum Chordata; class Mammalia; order Primates; family Galagidae; genus Otolemur; species Otolemur garnettii. The sequence goes on along the minus strand of NW_003852402.1, from coordinate 29,363,368 downwards.
ATATTCTTGACCATGGTAATAAAAATATCATTAATATTTTACTTTAATGATATAGTGCTCTGGAAAAAATTATAATACAACAAACTTCCATGTGACTATCTCACTGTATCTTATAATAATGCCAAATGAATTAATTATGATTAGTTTTGTGAGCCACATGGAGTCAAGTGGGATTTGGGCCCGCATAAGGTAAGCATGTGGAGCTGCCACCTATACTGTGGCTTACCTCAAGGTCAAGGTATGACTTACGCTGCTAAAGACCCCATGCATCTGAGCCCTGAGGGAAGTGTGCTTTGCTCAGGGATGAGCCATAAAAGCTAAGCATCTGTCTCTGTGACCCTACGGTGCCCACCCTTCACTGTATTCCTCACTGGCCTGTCCTTGAGGACAAAGGTATCTATCACGTGCACAATTGTATCCCTAGCGTCCCCACAATGAGTAAGTGTATCAGTCTCTATCTGGATAGAGACCTGGTGTCCTGTCCCTTTTCCCAGCTGAGTGGCTTTGGATGTGCTACTGAATCTCTTCTTATTTCTTTCTGTGAAATGAGGGTAGCCCAAACCTACCTCATGGGTTTGTAGTAAGCAGTAAGCGAGAGGTGACATGGAGAAAGCACATTACTTATACGACGTCAATCTGATGTTATCTAAAACTACTAGGGCTATCTCTTGTGGATAAATGCATTCAACAAACTTTTATTTACTGAAGAATAACCATGTAGTATTTATTTTTTATATGGTCTGCTGAGAGCGCTAGTCTTCAGGATGAGGACGTTTTCTTTCTTCTTTTTGTGTCCTCCGGATGTTGGAGTTGAAGTTCTCTTAAATTCAAAGTCATGACGTTTGCAGCTGCATTACGCACATGAGGAGGTAATCGTGCACCCGGCATCCATGGTACATTGCACACACATAAAGCCACAGGAGAAGCACGGCTGCTCTCCCCTTCCATACCTTTCCTTCACACCATTACCATCTTTGCTGACCGAGGTCTACCCTTGTCTCGAATTCCTTGTTTTGTTCTCACTCCCAGTCATAGGCATACCTGGGCTTTGACAGAGATTTATGTCTCATCAGCTTCATTATCGGTGGCTTGCCTTCTTCGTCCATGTGGGTTCATAGGAGGCCACAGCCCCCGAAACAATAGCTACTGATGGGGTTCAGGACACATTACCCCCAAATACATCACCTTGGCTTTAGAAAAAAGAGCAGGAGCAAGAAAGTTCCTCTCACCTTTCTCTTGCCCTTCTCCCCTAAAGCAGATTATGAAGCTTCCACTGCGGAGGTGCCCTCCCCGTGCCCAGTGAAAGGGAGCATTCTTCTCCTTCAAGTTATGAAGATGCCCAGAAGAATCTGAAGGAACAGGTCTTGCTAAGTTCCCTCCAGCCTATTTCCATCAGATCAGACTGTTCTCGTTCAATTATACTTCCCCACAACTGTCCACCCTTTGCAAATTTAGCATCCACAAGTTTCCCTGTTTCTTTGGGTCTTTATACTCTTACAAAGTTTCCTGTGTGGTGTCAGCTTGTATTAAATAAATTTGTATACTTTTCTTTTGTTCATCTGTCTTTTGTTACAGACATTTCAGCATGAATCTTGCAATGTGTGAGAAAAAGATAGTACAATTTCTCACCTGAACTACCATTTATTGAGACCTTAGGTCTTCTGCTAAGCATTTTAAATGTGGTATTGGATCCTTATAACACACATGAGTTAGGTGCGAGTGTTATTTCTGCTTTAGAGATAGAGGAAACTAAGTTGTAGAGCTTGCTCAAGGTCAAGAAACTGTTAAGCTGGGGCAGCTGCTGTTTCCCCCAGTCAGCCACATTCTCCATTATCATCACTGGTGAAGGCCAGGACATTGTCTTCTTTCAACAGGTGTTTAGATGACGGAACACGGGCCAACTGAGAAGATGCATTTTGAAGATAGAGAAAGGAAACCTAATGTAATCTTTATAAAGCAGTCCAGATGCTTTCTTGTGCTCACATAAATCAATATACCAAAGGAAGGATCAGAAACGTCAGGAATAAATAATTAACAGTAATTCAGTGTCCTCCTTTGAACGCCAAATAAAACCAGTTCTGATATTTATAGATAACCTGACCCGAAATAACCTCATCAATCCACTGAGGGAAAAGGGGAAATCTTAATGTCTGTTAAAAAGAAAAGAGGGAATTGAATTTGAGTAACAAATACAAGGTTCAGAAAATATATGGCCAAGAGTGTAATTTCTAGAAGAAAGCAAAACATATAATCGTTCTCATATTAGGTGGCTTATTGTTAATAATTTTTAATTTTAAAACAGTGTTAGATTTATAAAATTATTGCAAAGCCAGTTCAGAGGGTGTCTATATCTCACATCCAATTTCCCTCTTGCTAACCTCTTACATCGGCATATTACATTTGTTATCGTTAATGAACCACTGTTGATAATTATTCTGCAAAAAGGGCTATCCTTTATTGTGATTTCCACAGTCTTCTCCTAATGTCCCTTTCCTGCTTCAGGATCCAGTCCAGGATGGCATATTATATCTAGTTATAATGTCTCTTTAGTTTCCTCCTTACTGTGACCCATTTCTGTGATGTGTCTTGTTTTTGGTAATCTTGACAGTTTTGAGGAATACTAAGATTTGTCTAATGTTTTTTCTTTCTCGTGGTTAGATGTTTTTATTTTTAGAGACGTCAACATAAACTGGTCGCCAATCATAATTTCTATGGTAACTGAAAGTCACAAAGCATCCAGGAAATAGAATGGGCTCTTCCTTCTTCAAAAGGAAAAGGATTTGACGTTCTTTGGAAATGTATTCTCCAAAGCTACTAACTTAATGCCATAAATGAGGGGAATTACTATTTAAAATTTTGGAATTCAAATAAGTAAGTGAGGTGATGGTTGTATTAACCAGTTTGATGTAAGCATTCCACATGGTATTTTAAATCAGCATATTGTACCCTATAAATGCATTCATGTACACAGTTATGATTTAATAATAATAAAAAAAATGGAAAGACAACATGTAAATTATCCTTGTTTCCAGACAACATGATCTCATGGTTAGAAAACCCTAAATATCTTACCACTTTTTTTTTTTATAAATAATAAACAAATTTGGTAAAATTGCAAGATAAAAAAATAAAATTCTGGAATTCATAGGTAGGTCACAAGGAGAGAGAGAGAGAGAAGGGTAGGGATGCTTACAGATATATAGGGGTGTCCCAAGAGGTTGTTTTGGGATTGAAGAGTACAAAGGAATCAGGGTGGTATGGTCTGACTGCTTGTGGCCCCACTCCAAATTCATTTGTTGAAACCAACTGTGGAGTAAATATTTGTGCCTTCTTAAAATGCATATGTTGAAACCTGAGGTAAGGTAAGGTCTTTAGGAACTAATTAAGTCACAAAGGCAGAGCCAGCTATCCCCTCCATCATGAGAGGAGCCAGGAAGTGGGCATCTTCCATGAACCAGGTACCAGGCAGTCACCAGACATCAAAGCTGCCAGCACTTTGCTCTTAGTCCTACCAGTCTCCGGTCCACTGGGGGAATTTCTCTTGTTCAGCAGCTATAGAGTTTATGATATTTTGTTATGGCTGCCCAAACAGGCTAAATCTCAGAGTTCCAGACAGTAAATAGATGCTTGCAGCCAAAGATAGCATCGTGATTTTACGGCAGGTTTTGAGTCAGGGCTTCTGACAAAATGAGGATCTCATCTGCAGAATTCAGCCCTCAGAAAGGAAAGTCAGGAGCCAGAGTCCCTCCCTGTTTTCTGAAGTTTACAAGACTTCTATTTACAAGCAAATGCAATTGGGAAAGACAGAGGTCCTACTGTAGGGCCTTCACAAACATGGCGAGGATTCGGAATGATCCCTGCACTCCATTGACACAAAGGTATGAAGTTTCCCTCAGAAAATCAGATTTAAAGCTTAAGGACAGCCAGGTACACGGCACACTCCACTTACCCTGAACATCCTGCAAGGCCCACTCAGGATTCGGTGGTTCCTTGGGTGGAGCAGACCTGCAAGTCTTGGTTGGCTTTGAATAATCAGGGTAAGGGATGGAGACGTCCAATTTCCAAGGAGCTGTCTGCAGAGCAGCCCCAGGTATCCAGGGACATGATGGACCTGGTGCTCTGTGTTCTTATTTTCTCTGTCCCTTTATAAAAGCTAGCTTTAAGTGGGTAAGTGGGAAAATTTTCAAATATCAATGGACCTCCATGGTTCTCAGTTCACACACCTCCTCAAGGCATGGGTAAGGTTTGGATGGGTGCTGACGAATTCCTCAGTCTTCCCACCAATCATTCACCAACATGTGCCCAATAACTTAGCTGTTCTGTAGGACTTGCACCTCATTCAGTTACCCATGCTTCTGTCTCAGCTTTTTGCTTTAACTGTTGCATTTATTATGTCTAATATGTACACCTTCTTTTCTCCCTTTCCTGAATAATTTCATTGATGTTCCTCCATGCAATATTTTTCTATTTAATCAATTTTCTCCCTGCAGTCAATGTCATATTTTTAAGAATAGAAATTATTTCATTATATCCCTTGTTTAAACTCACCAATGACTTACTGTTACTCTTTATCACGATATTCCAGGCCCTCTATAATTCAGGACTGTCCATTCTACTCCAACTCTGTGCTTCCAGGCTGTAGCCACACTCAGTCTCTAGAGCGCTTGAGATTTGTTCTGGTTTCAGGGCCTTTGGTGCTTCCTTCAGCTTAGAATATTCCTGGCTCATATATTTCCAGCCCTAGTTCCTTCATGTTGCTCACATCTTAGCTAAGATGGCATTCTTACAGAGCCATTCTCCAGCCACTCTCTGTAATGCTCCCCACTTCTTCCTTTTTTTTCTTTTTTGAGATAGAGTATCACTTAATTGCTCTCAGTAGAGTGCTATGGCATCACAGCTCACAGCAACCTCCAACTCCTGGACTTGGGTGATTCTTTTGCCTCAGCCTCCCAAGTAGCTGGGACTACAGGTGTCTGCCACAACACCCAGCTATTTGTTGCAGTTTGGCCAGGGCTGGGTTCCACCCACCACCCTCGGTATATGGGGCCGGTGCCCTACCCACGGAGCCACATGTGCTGCCCAATGCCCCCCACTTCTTGTTACATTCTCTCCACAGCACCCATCACTCTTGGAATGCCCATACATCTGTGGAGCTTACCAATTAGCACTGCGGGTCCCAGAGCCTGACAGTTTAGTTTACACCCTGGCTTGGCCTCTTATTATAGCTGGGTGATCTCTGAGGAGTCATGTAACCTCTCTGTACCTAGAGAGAGGTAGTAGTGCTAATAAGGATGAGATTCCCCCAAGGCATGCAAAAGAACCTAAAGGCAAAGGAGCATTATGTCAGCAAGAGCTGAGCTGGAGAGAGCTGAGCTGCCATGCGTCAAGGTAGGTGGTCAAGACACAAATTCACAATGAAAGGAACAATCAAAACTTTAGTCACATTTTGCGATGGCATAAGCAAGAGACTAAACACATAGTTGCTACTATATACCATTTTTCTTTGTGGCACAGTGCCCCTTAAGGGTCAGATATATCAGAACAGAAGTGGGGACGCAGCATAGAGGGTCTTCTCATTGGGAGGGGAAACTGGGATAAAAGGCTCCTGCTGTGTGATGGACCTCGGTGCTGGGGATTGAGGGAAAGGCTAGGAGGAAGGAAACGGAATACTGAGTTGGAGAAGTGTGTCTTCATTTCCATTCCCCTCACCATAGGGTAGTCTTGGAAGCCCAAGGAAGGCCCATAGCCTATAGTTCCTCAGCAATCAGGCCTTTGAATGGAGCCTCCTGGGCTAGGAATGCAGAGAGGTGAAAGAGCATTGTGAGCTGGAGGAGCCTGAATCCTAATCCTTGATTGCAACGCCCTCCAAAGACTGCAAAGAGGTAATTGTGTACCAAACCTGGGCGGGGAGGGCAGCTCTGTCCCCCTGAAGTCTGCCGGGTAAAGTCTTTGTAACTGCCTGTGATTGGGCTTCAAAAAAAATCACATAGGTTTTTGGTCTGGAGCTGGAATCCTCAACCACACAGGTGTTACCTGTTACCTCTAATTATTGTAGGTTTAATTGTTTCTTGACTATCTCATGCCAGGTTTAGGCATTAATTTCACGAAAGCTGGAACTCTGTCTATTATATTCACTTCTTTATTCCCAGGGCCTGGTTTAGGGTTCAAGTCTAGTTAAGAGTACAATAAATATTCCTTGAAAACATAGATGTACTTACTTTTATTACTTAAAATAATTTATCAAAGTAAAATGTACAAAATTTGGGTAGTAAGGGCACCTCTATTTTCAAACATCTCAAATACATTATAAAAAAATCTTGTCATGGCCATTAAAATACTGAATATTAAACAATGTATGTATTACCTTAATACAGGAAGAGAGACCAAGCACGGAATATAGACATTCAATGATTGTCAAAAGTAACTTTTTACTTTGCAGTTTAGTTATCTTGGCTTGTGAAAACTTTCTCAAAGCTAAATTTAGTTCACATAGCTTTCTTAGTTGAAAGAAGAAATTGATTTTGAATGTTGTGCAGGAAGATTTATTGATAGTAATTTTGCAAGGAATTTAGAAGGAACTTCTGTGATGGAGCAGGTGATTTTGGTGCTGATTTGAGAACATCCTATTAATTCTTCTGGAAAATGCGCAGGGGATGTTGAATATAAGCCTTCATTTTTTGATATTGAGAGTTGGTTACATGCTGTATTTCTAATACATTTCTATAAACCTTGACCTTCTTTTTCTTTATTTACATATTTTAATATTGATATCTATCTATAACTTTATCTCTATAGTTTCTCCATAAGAACCCTTCAATTTCTGAAAAACTCGATTTTCAGAGCTCAGGTTTTAACTATTTCTGATGCTTTTCCTCTAGCATTTCACATATGTTTTTAAGTTTTTGTTGTTGTTGTTGGTTACAGTTTGGCCTGGGGTTTGAACCCACCACTCTCAGCATACGGGGCCGGAGGCCTACTCCCTGAGCCACATGCACCACCCTGTTTATAAGTTTTTAATTTTCTTTTACAGTTAGCATAAAGTGAACTAATATACAAGCATCGGATCAAATCTAAAGGTGAGTGAATCAACAACCTAATCAATGTAATCTTCGACTTCGTTGTATTACTACTAATATTAGTACTTTTGCTTTCTAACTATAAACACAAAAATGAAAAAAATTCAAATAAGCACTTAAAATATATGGCACTAATAGAGTTGGTGGAATTTATATGTATACAATTTATAGGCCCACACAGTTTATATGCCAATGTGATTTCACTAGTTAGCTAACTTTCCTTTGAGATCACATAGCATCATGAGCTTAAATTCATTGTAATTTGTATTACTTACTATTAAAATTATTAACCTTCTGATCAGATTTACCCCTAGACTCTGAGGCTTCTTTAATATTTATTTTGTCTGTGCGTCATCACTAAATACCAATGAATGGTAGTGCAATTAATACATAGATATTTGTTTAAAATAACAGTATTGGTAGCTCTTATCATTTGTAAGATAAACTAGTATATGCTGGGCATTGTATTGGGTAAATACATATTATACATATACTTAGATTCAATGCGTTTTTGTAAATCAATTATAGCTACTCTTCACAAAATCTTGCAGTGTAGGTGTTGCATGTCTCAGATAAGGAAACCAAAGCTCCTGCCGCTCTACTCGCCCCTTAGTGCAGGACAGCTTCCATTAATAGTGCAGGCTTGTTTGGCCTCGCAGGGGTCTTAGGCCTACCTCGTAACCTTTCTCCTTCTATTTACAATTTAAACATTTAAGATGTGTCTTTTAGAATAAAAGCTATATTGAATGGGTTTGGTGTAAAATTTATGGCTTTTCAGTAGATGATCTAACTCATGCCCACATAGGAGAAAAATTCATTTCAATTAAAGTTGGGGGAAGGAAGGGCTAGGGAAGGAGAGAGGAGAGTGGGGTTTGGGGTGCTCCCACTGAATGGGCACAATGTGGGGGTGTATGGCACACCTGTTGGGTGCAGGACATAGCTGCAAGAGGGACTCTACCTAAGAAATTCAAATATGGTGATTTGGTTGTTGTTTGTTATTTCATTAACCTGAAACAAAAAAAAATGAAAAAAAATTGTGGCTTTTTATTAAAAGCTGGTATTGCTTTGCTAGGTAGTCAAAGCCCTTGTTGCATTTGTTTGCGAACTCTTCATTTGATTTGAAACATTCATATATACACACACACACATATGTTTATGTGTATATGTAAATATATACACATAAATACGCATATATGAACAGTTTTCAGGAAAGCTGTGTATATGGCATATATACACACACATTCACATACATATGGAATTATACGTATATAGAATATGTATGTATATATGAAGTTATATGCATACAGTTTCTGTTTCTTCTTTTCCTTTGGTAATAGAATCCTTCAAGTTATAACAGACACATGGCCACTTAACTACAGATATTTCCTAATCTGCTTTGAAGTTAGTTGAGGTCATGTGACAGTATTTAGTATGTGCATATGTGAGTGATGCCTGCAAGGTCCAGCTTTTCTGCTTAAAGAAGATGGTCTTCTCCTTGACCTTCTACTTTTCTCATACGGTAGAATGGGAATTTGAAGGCAGTGAAGATGGTCTTCTCCTTGACCTTCTACTTTTCCCATACAGTAGAACAGGAATTTGAAGGCAGTGAACTTTTTCACCCCATAGGTAAGGACAGTGTCAATGATGGATGATGGAGCCACAAGATAGAGTGACTATGGCCCTGAATAACCTTGTGGGACTAAGCTACCTTTCCAGCTCTCTACGATAGTGGACTACCATGTGACAGAAAAATAAATATCATATTGAAGCCACTGTGTTTTAGGACATTGCATATGATAGAAATTTAATACATATGTAACTGTGTAATATAAATGTAAATGTATAATATATGTAGCTTAACTTTTATGATGTATGTTAAATACAGCACATACATAATTTTCAGTCATTAAAATAAAAGCTTTAATTATTGACTGAACAGAATGAAATGAATCATTCATTCTTTTGTTTTTACATTTTCATCCAGAAACATAAAGATTATTTTGTTCTTGCCAAGGAACAGATAGAGAAACATCGAATTTGATTTATATCTGCAGTACATGGTCTAAGACACTCTATCTGCATTTCTAGTTATTTGTAACATCTCCTGTAAAATATCTGTTATGCTGGTCTACTAAGACAAAATGAGTAAGTTTGGTGTTACTCTTCATGATAATGAAGTGTACTGTGTTGAGGAAATCTATTTTAAGTGTAAAAGAAAGGTTCTCATGGAGATTTGTTGTAATTATGAAGTGAGGAATAAATTTTATTCTCAGAATTAATTTTAGTTAAAAAGAGAATTAATTTTAGTTTAGGGAAAATGAAGATTTAATAATTATATTCTACTACGAACTATGCCTCTTTCCATGTAACTCTTCTCTTTTTCCCCAAGTCGTCTCTTTACAATTCATGTTTGTAGTTTGTAATGCATTAGAGTCACAGCAAGAACTAAAGAATTGTAAGGTCTATGTTGTATACACAAGAGGTCATATGCCCATTAAGTTCTGAATAATTAAAATATCATAAAGGTTTTGAATAATTGGCATTTATTTCAGAATCAGCTAATCAAAGAGATTTTAATTGCAGGATACATATGAGAAATAATATCATTTTAAATGCCCATCACCAGCTGTGGAACATTTTTTGAGCTCTTGGAAGAAGACATTCTATTTTTTTAGAAAATTTTATCGAATGTTCTTTATTCTGCATTTACTTTTAACAATCTAATACCATACAGAGGGTTATATTTATCTGAAAAATAAAAGGTTCCGGTCTCATTTGTTATAGTTCTAAAATTGTGAAAATGCACAGTTTTCAATCTTTGTTAAGTATATGTGATATAAATATATGCTATGGAGCAAACCATTTGTCGTACATTGTTTAGTTTTTGTTTAAATTATTTTGAACTCCATTTAAGTTTCTTCCACTGTTATGTAAGAAAGAATAAATGGATTTTATAATATTCTAAATGGTTTATTAGTTGTTCTCACTGGACAGATTTAGAAATGATGAATTAAAGTTTGGAGCAATTGATTAGTTGAGTAAGAATTATAGAATTGGTAGCTCAGGGTAAATACAAAGAAATAAAAATATCTGAGCATAGTGAAAAATATTTTGGTTTCATTTATTTATTTTGATCACCAACTTGCAATCATTAAGGTGAACTAGGCAGTCTTTCCTGAAATACAGTCTGTGATTAATTGAAATGCAAATATTATGACGTGTGTGTCTGTGTGCAATTGTGTTTGGGTGTTTATAGAGAAAAAAGTCAAAGACTACAATTTATTGTTTATTTACTGTCTTCCAATCATTTATTTTCTCATTGGTTCTTCATGAAAACTCTATGTAATAGCATTTTTCAAACCGGGATCTAATACAGACTTGACAGGAAGTTAAAAGGAGGAAATCCGTAAGTCTTTATGAGCATTTTAAAATTTTATGTTTCCATGTTGATATGAAAAATTAATAAGTATATTCTACATTATATAGATGGCTATCTTATGCATTTATGACCCCGAGACCATTATTTACTTTATTTCAATTATGTAAGCTAATGAGTAAAGAACTGAGGTCCACTTACCACATGGATAATGTTTTGCAGTAGTTGAAGGTGAAGTCACTTCATAGATAACTGTATACATAAAGTTACCTTGAGTGTAGAAAGAAGAATGTATTAGCAGAATTGGGTCCTTACATGCAAAGTGATATGGGGGTGCCTCCTATGAAAGAACCAAACAAATATCTATTATATAATATCAAGTTAGAAGTGGCAATTCACTCAAAGAAGAAATCTAGCAACATAATGCCAAAAACGATCATGGTGTGCACCTTTCATGTAGGTTGCAAAAGGCTCATTTGAGAAACAACATTTGCACTGAGCGTGAATGAGTTAGGCAAGTATTTGGGAAAAGAGATTTTCTGAGCAAAGGGAACAGCAATGCACAGGGCTTAAGAGGGGAGTGTGCTTTGAGTTTGTGTTCAAGAAATCAGAGAAAGGACAGTGTATATGTGGCAGGGCAAGCAAGAGAGAAAGGTAGAAGGTGATGAGAAACTGTGCATTTGTGCTGTGCAACAGGCACCACTATTAGAGGCAAGAGGTAATGAAATCCAACCTGTTTGTCACCAACCAAACCATGTTTCTTGAAGATGAGCTTAATCAGCCAAGTGAAAAGGGGCACCTTTTTCTTTGCACAAAGGCATTTCTGCTCCTAGGGCTGTGACTGCTCAGTAGATACACCTTTTTCTAACTGGGCCATCCTTGCAGATGATACAAAAGTGCTATGAAGACTAGCAGAATCCGTGAGCAAAAAAGAGCGTGCAGGGAGCATGTTACTCTGCAGGATGGGATACAGCCTTAAAGAAACATGGAAATGATTGCCTTTGTCTATGTTTATGTAGAATTCAATTTGGCTATATGAGCACACAATGCAAGCGTTAGAGTCAGCTAGAACTGGGCTGAGATCCTTGACTTGGTATTATGCAAGTTGGAGCGACCTTGGGCAATTGAATCATCTCTGGCTGAGTTTTCTTCTCCATTCGATGGGAATATTAAACCTGCTACATAGGCTTGTGGAGACTGAGATGTCTGCAAAGCAGTTCACCCAGTAGTTCACCCAGAAGCAATACCTTAATAGGGGTGAGTTATCCTTGTAATAATCATCAAGGCATTAGATGTGGTCTTGGGGAGATACAAAGACTGAAAAATATTCAAATATTAGTAATAATGAAGATCAGTGAATACTTCTCAAACAATATTTATTGAAAGACTTCTCAAGGATGGCCATTGTTTGACATTCTAGGGACAAAACAAAGGACTGAATAGAAAAAGGCCCTACCCTGTTAGGCTTTAGATTTTATAATGAAAAGAAATACAAATGAATAAGTAAACTTATGTCATGGGTTAAGAAGCAATAATACAGAGGAAGAAAAACGAAGCAAGTGATACACTAAAGAATGAGGGGCTGGGCAAGGAAGTTGGGCAACTATTTTGTATATGATTATCATGCACGTACTATGTATAGAAGTGATGTTTGCATGAATATCTGAAGCTACAAGTGTCCTAGGCATTTTAACAACAGATGCAGAGGCCTTGAGGCAAGAGCCTGCTAGATGCATTTGGGAAAAGCAGGGAAGTTACTATGGCTGGGCCCATATTCCTCCTGGAAGAAGGGGAAGGCAGTGATATAATGCTGTAAGAGTCATCAGACAAACCGTAAAATCATATTTTTTTTATTAAATCATAAATGCATAGATCATGTATACATTAATGCATGTATAGGGTACAATGTGATGATTTCATATAGAATTTGGAGCATTTACATCACACTGGTTAATATGTACTTTATCTCGTTTACTTAATTATTGTGTTAAGACATTTAAACTCTGTACTTAATAGATCTGATATGTACCCTTGCATTATGCACCATAGGTGTGATCCTACTATTCACCCTCCCTCAATCTGACCTCTCCCCCACTCCTGCTGTTCCCCCTCTTCATCCTGGGTTATAGTTGTGATCTATTCTTCATATGAAAGTGTGAGTGATTGTGAATTGGTTTCATAATAATACTAAGTACATTGGATATTTTTCTTCCATTCTTGAGATACTTTACTAAGTATGATATGTTCCAGCTCCATCCATGTAAATGTAAAAGAGGTAAAGTCTCAATCTTTTTTAAGGCTGCATAATATTCCATAGTATACATATACCACAATTTATTAATCCATTCATGGGTTGATGGGCACTTGGGCTTCTTCCATAACTTGGCTGTTATGAATTGAGCTACAGTGAACAATCTGGTGCAAATATCTTTGTTATAAAGTGATTTTTGGTCTTTTGGATCTATACCTAGTAGAGGAATTGCAGGATCAAATGGCAGGTCTACTTTTAGATCCCTGAGTATTCTCCATACTTCTTTCCAAAAGGGATGTATTAGCTTGCACTTCCAGCAGCAGTGCAGAAGTGTTCCCTTTTCTCCACATCCATGCCAACACCTGTAGTTGTGGGATTTTGTTATGTGAGCCACTTTTACTGGTGTATAGATGGTATCTCAAAGTGGTTTTAATTTGCATTTCTCTGATGATTAAAAGTGATGAGCATTTTTTCATGTGTCTGTAGGCCATGTGGCTATCTTCTTCAGAGAAGCTTCTGTTCAAATCCCTTGCCCACAATGAAATGGGATTACTTATTCTTTTCTTATTAATAAGTTTGAACTGTTTGTGAATTCTGGTTATCAAACTTTGTTTGGAGTATAACCTGCAAATATCCTCTCCCATTCTGAGGGCTGTCTGCTTGCTTTACGTACTGTGTTCTTGGCTGTGCAGAAGCTTTTAGTTTGGTCAGATCCCAGTAATGTATTTTTGGTGTTTCTTCAATTGCCCGGGGAATTCTCCTCATAAAGTATTCTCCCAGGCCATTTTCTTCAAGTGTTTCTCCTGCACTCTCTCCAAGAATCTTTATAGTTTCATGTCTTGAGTTTAAATCTTAAACTCAATACTCACAAATCAGTAGCTTTTATATATACCAATAATAGTCAAGCCGAAAAACCAGTTGTTAAGATTTAAACTTAAGACATGAAACTATAAAGTGAGAGTCAATTTTTGTTAATGGTGAAAGGTGTGGGTCCAGTTTTAGTCTTCTACGAGTCACCGGCCAATTCTCCCAGCACCATTTGTTAAATAGGGAATCTTTCCCTCAGTTTATTTTCTTTCCCCCAATTTTATTTTTGATGGCTTATCAAAGATCAAATGACAATAAGTGTCTGGATTTGTCTCTTGGTTCTCAGTTCTGTTCCATACATCTACCTCTCTATTTTTGTGCCAATACCATGCTGTTTTGATCACTACAGATGTATAGTATAGTTTGAAGTCTGGTAGCATGATTTCTCCTTATTTGTTTTTATTTCTGAGTAATTTCTTGGCTATTCGAGGTTTTTTTCTGGTGCCATATAAAATGAAGTACTATGTTTTCCAGATCTTTAAAATATGACAGTCGTGCTTTGATAGGGATTGCATTAAATTTGTAAATTGCTTTGGGGAATATGGACATTTTAACAATGTTGATTCTTCCTAGGCATGAGCATGATATGTTTTTCCATTTGTTAACATCTTCAGCTATTTCCTTTCTCAGAGTTTCATAGTTCTCTTCATAGAGATTTTTCACATCCTTTGCTAGGTAAATTCTCAAGTATTTCATCTTCTTTGGAACAACTGTAAAGGGAATAGAGTCTTTGACTGTTTTTTCAGCTTGACTATTATTGGTATATATAAAAGCTACTGATTTGTGAGTATTGATTTTGTAACCTGAGACACTACTGTATTCCTTGATCACTTCTGAGAGTTTTGTGGTTGAGTCCATGGGGTTTTCCAGGTATAAAATCATATCATCTGTGAAGAGTGAAAGTTTGATCTCCTCTGACCCAATTTGTATACATTTGATCACCTTCTCTTGCCTGATTGCGATGGCTAAGACTTCCATTACAATGTTAAAAAGACAATGGATAACCTTGCCTGGTTCCTGATCTGAGTGGAAATGTTTTCAATTTTACTCTATTCAATGTGATATTGACTGTGGGTTTGCTGTAGATGGCCTCTATCAGTTAAAGAAAAGTCCCTTTTATACCTATTTTCTTAAGTGTTCTGATCATGACAGGATGCTGGATATTGTCAAAAGATTTCTGCATCTATTGAGAGAATCATATGGTCTTTGTTTTTTAGTCTGTTTATGTGATGTATTATATTTATAGATTTATATATATTGAACCAACCTTGAGACCCTGGGATAAAACACACTTGGTCATGGTATATAATTCTTTTGATGTGTTGCTGGATTCTATTTGCTGGGATTTTATTGAATATTTTTACATCTATATTCATTAAAGGTATTGGTCTATAGTTTTATTTTCTTGGGTCTTTTCCTGGTTTGGGGATGAAGGTGATATTTGCTTCATAGAATGTGTTGGGAAGTATTCCTTCTTTTTTGATGTTTTGGAAAAGTTTAAGTAATATAGGTATACTAATATACTAATAGGTACTAGTTCCTCATTAAAGGTTTGGTACAATTCTGATGTGAAGTCATCTTGTCCCAGACTTTTTTTTGGAGGTGGGAAGATTTCGTATAATTGGTTCTATTTCAGTACTTGATATAGGTCTGGTCAGCATTTCTAACTCTTTCTGAGTAAGTCTAGGAAGTTGGCGTGCTTCCAAGTATTGGTCAATTTCTTTCAGATTTTCATATTTCTGAAAATAAAGTTTTTTGTAGTATTCACTAAGAATTTTTTGAATTTCTGGGGTGTCTGTTGTTATTTTGCCTTTGTTATTTCTGATTGATGATATTATGGACTTTCTGGAGTCCCGAAGTCAAAAATTAAGGTGTTGTTGGCAGAGGCAGGCTCCCTCCAAAGGCTCAAAGGGGGAATCCTTCTTTACGTCTTCCAACTTTGGTAGTCCCTGGCACTCCTGGGCTTATGGCTGCGTAATTCTAACCTCTGCCTCCATCTTCACATAGACCTCTTCTCTGTCTCTGTATACTCTTCCCTTATAATGACACCAGTCATTGGATTTAGGGCCTATGATAAATCTGTTATACTGTATTGAGATTTTTAATTATATGTGCAAAGACACTATTTTCAAATAACATAAATAGGCACTAAGGGTTAACATATACACACAACTTTTTGGGGAACACCATTCAATCTATTAAAGATCCTCAATGAAAACCCTGTCCACCTTGGCCAAAGTAAGTGTGTCTTGTCACCACCTCACATGCGTTATTACACATTATTACTGGGAGAATTAGTACACATGTGGGACTCCATTCAGAACTCTTAGAAATTTGTGCCTGGTTTTTCTGGGTTTACTCTCGGGCACCTTAGCTGATTTTAATCTGTATTATTTCATTTCAGTACATCGGCTGAATGTATAATGAGTATAATGGCTTTTCTTAGTCTTGTGAGTTCTTCTAGCTAATCACTAGAGTGTCAAGGTAGTCTCACAGACACCTGCCATGCTCTTCCTCAGAGGTCTAAGTTGTAATTCCTCAGGAACCTTTTATAAGCTTCTACATAATAACAAGCCCCTCTTCTTCTGTTCTCCCAGCCCTTGGGAGAATAGGAGAACCTCCATATCACCATAGTGTTACATTTTTGACTTTTTTTTTTTTTTTTGGCAGTTTTTGGCTGGAGCTGGGTTTGAACCCGTCTTCTCTGGCATATGGGGCTGGTGCCCTACTCCTTTAAGTCACAGGCACTGCCTAATTTTTGACATTTTTAATTCTTCAGGACTAATTTAAGAATCTTTATATTCACTTCTCTGTGTTCAACCCCCACCTCACCCCCCACCCCCAAATCACAAAACTGGATTGCTTTCTTATAGATGAACCACCATCATTAAATTTATTCTCTTCTTATTCTGTCTTTTTTTCCTTGGGCAATGTTATTCTGTGTGATGGTAACACCCATATCTCCACACTTAGCACTGGCTCCTCTGATTTCCACATGTGAACTTCTGATTACACTGGACACTTCCAATGTTTGTTCCATGCTAACCTGCCAATATTATATTGTCTCAACTATACATCAAGTGGGTCTTCCCTCTTCTGCCTCCCTCCACCACATCTAATTCATTATTTTACCCTTCTATTTTATTCTGTGTCTATATATATTTTTTTTTGAGACAGAGCCTCAAGCTATCCCCCTGGGTAGAGTGCCATGGCATCACAGCTCTCAGCAACCTCCAACTCCTGGGCTCAAGCGAGTCTCCTGCCTCAGCCTCCCAAGTAGCTGGGACTACAGGCGCCCACCACAACGCCCAGCCATTTTTTTGGTTGCAGCCATCATTGTTGTTTGGTGGGCCCGGGCTGGGGATTTGAACCCGCCACCTTAGGTGTACGTGGCTGGCGCCTTAGCCACTTGAGCCACAGGCGCCAAGCCTTCTGTGTCTATATTGATTTCTTCATTCCCTTTTCATTGTGAAAAGAGAGTAAAAATGGAAATGAGACACATGAGTCCCAGCCTGTCTCTCCTGTTCTATGGCTACTGAGATTGTGGGCTAAGTACCATGCAATCTTCCAGCCCTAGCTTCCTATGGCAACATGAGGCAATGATTTCTATTTTCTTGGGGTTATTTTTTTGGGGGGGGGAGAATAAAAGTACATGGGTATGAAATATGTAGAACAGTGAAATTGATTGTACATGAGCATTCAAATATTTGATTCTTCCCTCCTTTGCACTGTTCTCCTTGACTTATGCCACAGTTATCTCCTAGCTGCTCTCATCTTTCTGTTATTGGTCATACATACTTTTACTAAAGCCACCTTTTGAAGACACTGGTTATTGTGTTATTTATTTATTTATTTTTGTTTAAATTCCTTCAGCTGCTTTTGATATCCTGCAGGAAAAAACCCAATCTTATTAGCACGACAATCAGGCTTTCTGGACCGGGACTCAGGCCTATCCAGGCTCAGCATCTCTTATCCTCCTCCCCATCGTCTATGGATGCTGTAGTTGTACTGCAGTCTTGTTGATGCTGTTTGTTCTGCTCTCAGATGCACTCCTTATGCTGCCAGTTCCAGATACCTCCCACCCCCACCTCCTACCCTTCACTTAGAAAATCCTACTTATCATTTAAGACTCAGCTCAAGCTGTTTTAGAAGATGTAGTTTTGGGAATGTGGTTTTGGTCCCTGAGTCCAAACACCCACTCATCCTCCTTCCTAAAGTTGTCTATTAAAAAGCAAAGAAGGTTTTTAAACAAAGAGTTCGAGCTCAGTGGGGAAATATGATTCTTCTCCTTGCTGGGCGAGCACCTTCTATTTTGTTCCATTGTCTTGCTTCTCTGGTGAGCTGTGATGAAGCATATGATTTAGCCCCAGCACATGAAGAGCTCCCGACTTCTTTTATGTGATCTAGAATACCTGAAGCATCAGAATAGTTGCATGGATGACACAGGCTACATTTCCATGCTCACCCCAGAGGAGTAGAAAGTGAAAGGTAAGGTGTGGAAGAGCCGACCATGAGCATGACCTTGTGCCTTTTACAGCTCAGGGACTGCCCCACAAGAAGGCAGGTTCCAGTGAATATTTTGGAATTTGACTAATAAGATTAACAATTCTTCCCTAAAAAGCGGCTGAGATGTGGGCAGAGAGAAACAGAAGCTTGGGCAAGAAGTTCTCTTCTCACCCACGGGCAGGGGGAAAATGTGCAGGAGCAAAAATTCCCCTCCCACAAAAATACTCAATTATTACCTCTTTGGAAAAAAAAAGTTTGGTTCCCTAGGAGCTGCAAAGAGCCCTTGCTCTAATATTCACACTTGTCCCCCGTACACTCCTTGCTCTGATCTTGTACCTGTCTGCTAAAACTATGTGCATTTTTATCTTTGTAGTAGACTGAGGGCTCATGATATAGTTGAGTATTTATTTATGATTTTTAGTAAGGATGGTTGTTTATTCATTTGTCTAATTTTTTTAAAATTCTAGTTCTATTGAAAAAGTGTTCAAAAAATATTTGTTTGGTTTACAAACTGATTCTGAAGCCTCAGGCAGGACCATATGAAATTGCTGGCCTTTGTGTGTGCTACTTTTCCTTTCTCTCAGGCAAGAATAAAACAAACCTTTTTTTTATGTGATGATTTTTTTTTTATTAAATCATAGCTTTAATGCAATTATGGGGTATAATGTACTGGTTTTATATACAATTTGAATTACTTCCATCGAACTGGTCAACATAACCTTCACCTCATTTTCTTAGTTATTGTGTTAAGACATTTATATTCTACACTTAGTAGATTTAACATGTACCCTCATAAAATGCACTGTAGGTGTCCTGCCACCAATTATCCTCCCTCCACCCAACCTCCCCCCTCTCCTCCCTCTCCTCTTTCCCCTTCTTCTTGGGCTATAGTTGGGTTATAGCTTTCATATGAAAATATGGGCATTTATAAATTGGTTTCATAGTAGGACTGAGTACATTGGATAATTTTTCTTCCATTCTTTTTTTTATTATTAAATAATAGCTGTGTACCTTAACACAATCATGGGGTACAATGTGCTAGTTTTACACACAATCTGAAATGCTTTCATCAAACTGGTCCATATAGCCTTCATGGCATTTTCTTAGTTATTGTGTTAAGACATTTATATTCTACACCTAGTAAATTTCACATGTACCCTTGTAAGATGCCCTGTAGGTGTGGTCTCACCAACTGCTCTCCCTCCATCCATCTTCCCCCCTCCCCTCCTTCTCTCCTTTCCCCTTTTTCTTGGGCTATAACTGGGTTATAACTTTCATAAGAAAGCTATAAATTGGTTTTATAGTAAGACTGAGTACATTGAATACTTTTTCTTCCATTCTTGAGATACTTTTTTAAGAAGAATATCTTCTAGCTCTGTCCATGTAAACATGTAAGAGGTAAAGTCTCCATCTTTCTTTAAGGCTGCATAATATTCCATGGTGTACACATACCACAATTTACTGATCCATTCATGGGTTGATGGGCACTTGGGCTTCTTCTATGACTTAGCAATTATGAATTGGGCTGCAATAAACATTCTGGTACATATATCCTTGTTATAATGTGATTTTTGGTCTTCCAGATTTATACCTAGTAAAGGAATTGTAGGATCGAATGGCAGGTCTATCTACATTGCTGGTGGGAATGCAAACTAATATGTTCCTTTTGGAAAGATGTTTGGAGAACACTTAGAGTAAAACAAACATTTAGCTCATTTAGGGGGCTGGAGTTGAAAAAAGGTTGTATTTAACTATCAAGAAGAAGGGCTAATGCACTGGAAATTAGATAATTTACATTCCGTGACTAAATTCTCTATCAGTTGAAATTTATTATAGTTAATTTCAATAAGGTTAAATAATAAAGATTTCTGCATTCAAAAGCCCTTTCTTTTATATCTAAGAGGAGATTCTTAAGAATGTGGAGACAGATATATTTTATTACAACTGCTAAGTCTGGGAAGAAGTTTTTACTTTCTTTATGAGAATTATGGTTGAAAGCTCTGTTGGTGTTACTTACCTCAAGGTTTGACTAAGTTCATTTTTCTGAGCCAAGGGGGGAATATAGCAAAGTTGATTGATTTCTCTATGTGGCCAACTATTCAATCTTTCAAGGTCTGAATGTCTAAGGAGGAGCAGAACTCAACAGGAAGCCTGTAGCTGAGAAAATATTTATATATAGGCAGGAAGAGTGGAAGGAATTTAAATGAGAGCCTGTGCTATGGACTGAAGTTTGTCCTCACAAATTTGATCTTGAAGCCATAGCCCCCAGTGTTGCTGTATTTGGAGATATGATTTTTAGAAGGTAATTAAAATTTAAAGAGGTCATAGAGATAAAGACCTAGTCTGTTAGGTTTGGAGGCCTTATAAGAAGAGGAAGTGACACCAGAAATCTCTTATGTATGAGCACACAGTGAGAAGGTAGCTTCTACAAGCCAGGAAAGAGAATCACCAGAACCCAACCATGCTGGTGGAACTGTGAGAAAATGAACTTGTGTTGTGTAAGCCACCCAGTCTATTATGTCTTGTTATGGCACTGAGGAGACTGAGAAAGCTTGAATGTCTGAACATTTGGGAGAATTTTTGAGAGGTGGAGGTCCTATGATGTAGGACTGGGTAGTTTCGCTTAGACAAGGGTAAGCTTGTTGGACTCTGAGTCAGGCACAAGGTTCTCACTTATGGATTCTATATTGTGGAACTATTGCTAACGTCCATTTCTCAGTTGTTACCCCCTGGTCTCCATTTAAGCATCTTTATAATTACATTGGGCCCATTCAGATACTGCAGCATAATCTTCTTGTTTTAAGGTCATCCTTTACCATATAGTCTAATATATTCATAGGTTCCAGGGATCAAACCTAGATATCTGGGGGTGGGAGGGATGGTGCAGGGAGGGACAGTGAATTTTGGCCACCAAAAGTTTTTCAGTTCTGTAAGCTGAAAATACTCCTTCTGAATGCTTATGAGTTACCAGATACAATGCTGGGCCCTGGGGTTCAAACGAGAATCAGACATAACCCCCTTTTCCAACGTGAAATTCAGATTAGTGTTTTAAGTAAAAACACTGACTCACTACCAGAGGTGTGTTCCTTGTTTTTCTGAATGTATAAAGGAACTTCCCAGGCAAACACACTGCCCCTTGTGGCATTTATTTCCCGTGATTACATATGTACAATCAGTTCTTAGAATGCCCAACTTCATGGGAATCAAGCACATGCTTCAGTGTTCCCTCATTATCTCAATTAATGAGTTAGAGAAAGACCGAAAAGAAATCAATGCCTTCAGTGCACCACCATGTACTTTTAGCATTTTATCTTACATTATATTTGTTTGTAGTCCTTAGTGCCAGCAAGGAGGTAAGAGAAATAATATTTTGTCTGAGGATAATAGGATGATCATGGAAAATTGCATCTCAATAGAAAAGTAATTTTTTTTTATCAAAGCTGTACGTATTCATGCCTCAAAAGTAAGACATTTAGACCATTACATGAATCATTTGGGTCCCAAAATACACATCTGATTTGGTTATTATGAAAATGAGTTATTGGTTCAAATTATAGAGACAAACTATTTCCATTGCTTTTGTGAATACCAAGTAAACATTTGTTTTGCTTTGTAGGCGTTTTGTATAGTTCTCTTTTCTCTCCAATTGGACGATATGTACTTTAAACACCAAAGAATGGCATTTGTTTGTAATCTTCATATCACCTGACATAATATGCTGCTCACAGAGGGTGCATGGCAAAGGTCTATTGAATGTTAATTGCAATCAGATTTCCAGACCCTCCTCAAATCTACTTCTCCCAGTCATACCGATCTAGAATCCGAAACATCAGATCCAATTATTTTGAAGGGAAGAGCAGAAGAAAGATGGTTTGTGGGGAATAATCTGACAAATAAGATGCCTTCAGACCCGGACCTTGTACAGACACATGGCAGAGGTAAATGTCTAGGATAACCAAACCACGAACAAGGGTCAGAGCCAGATAGTGAAACTCCAGAGAGGAGCTCCAAGTGGTCAAGATGCACATGTGGGCTCGGTACCTGTGGCTCAAGCAGCTAAGGTGACAACCACATACACCTAAGGTGGCGAGTTCAAATCCAGCCCAGCCCCGCCAAACAACAATAATGGCTGCAACCAAAAAATAGCCGGGTGTTGTGGCGGGCACCTGTAGTCCCAGCTACTTGGGAGGCTGAGACAGGAGACTCGCTTGAGCTCAATAGTTGGAGGTTGCTGTGAGCAGTGAAGGCATGGCACTCTACCCAGGGTGACAGCTTGAGGCTCTGTCTCAAAAAAAAAAAAAAAAAAAAAAAAAAAAAAGGTAAAAGATGCACATGTAAAGAGCGGGGCCAGAAATTGAGGTGAAGTTTGCACCTAATTGAATGTGTACAGTGTATGCAACTTTTGGATTTTAGGTGCTCACTATCATTGTGAGTGGACACATTGGCTACATTTAAAGGTCTAGGGTCATGGTTGACAGGGGATGAGTATGAGATAATGGATATTAGAAATTAAAACTTGAGAATGGTATAAATAAGGCTCCCTAGCTAGATGGCCTCAGAATATTTGTGTCAAGTTCTTACGCTGTGCTCAGTAGAACTAGCCAGGCTAAACAGAATCCATTTTAATAGTCATTTTTTCTCTTAGAAAATGATTGGACAAAACAAACAAACAAACAAATAATCATGCACACAACAAACCCCCAACAAAATATTTAGCCATCAGCCCAAATGGCCTTTTTCCTTCTTTTAAGAACAGGATCTCTTATTCTTCTTAAATAGTCAAAAATTTTGTCTCCTATTAAATTTACTGAAACAATTTGCTTGTGTTTTATATTTAAAAGTTTTCTGTGCCCATCTAACTTATATTTGTAGGCCTTCCACACAGGGGCCAAACCTCCTTTAATTCTTTGCATTGGGTTAAATGAACTCTGAGTTTTCAGCAGATAATAAGAGCAAGACCTTGAGCTCTATAAGATGAAAATATGACCATTGAGCAAGAAATGGCTATCGGTTCTTCCAGTCAGATACATTTATAGTGATGGATACATGGTCTGCTACTAGAAATATTTCTGTTTGGGTCAGGATATGCAGAAGTGGGAAGGAACAAAAATAGTACCAAGGCTTAGGGTTACATTCTTATCAGTTGTGGTTTTCTTTATTTCTTTTCTTTTTACAAATACTTAGTTAAGATATGATGGAAGTACTGTCTGTCTCCATTAGTGAGAAAAAGATAACAGTATGGTCCTTAATCTACTATTAGTTCTTCTTGTTCTTCTTCTTTTTCTTTCTTTCTTTCTTTTTTTTTTTTTTTTTTGAGACAGAATCTCACTCTGGTGCCCAGGCTGTGACATTATAACTCACAGCAACACTAAACCCTTGGGATCAAGAAATCTTCCTGCCTCAGACTCCCCAGTACCTGAGACTATAGGCACAAGAAAAATTGCCTGATGAATGTATATATATATAAAATACATATATATTTTATTGTTGGGGATTCATTGAGGGTACAAGAAGTGTCACACACTGAAACCCTCCCTCCTTTCATCTCTCTGCTCTTCCTTTCCCCCACTTCCTTCTCTCCTCTCTCTCTCTGCTCTCCCCATTTCCCACCCCCACCATGACATTAATTGTCATTAATTGTCCTCATATCAAAATTGAATACATAGGATTCATACTTCTCCATTCTTGTGATGCTTTACTAAGAATAATGTGTTCCACTCCCATCCAGGTTAATACAAATGCTGTAAAGTCTCCATTTTTTTAATGGCTGAATAGTATTCCATGGTGTACATATACCACAGCTTGTTAATTCATTCCTGGGTCTGTAGGCATTTAGGCTGTTTTCACCGGCGATTATAAATTGAGCTGTGATAAACAGTCTAGTGCAAGTGTCCTTAAGATTAAAGGGTTTTATTTTTCCCTTCTGGATAGATGCCCAGTAATGGGATTACAGGATCAAATGGGATGTCATCTAACCCCAGTGAGAATGGCCCACATCACAAAATCTCAAAACTGCCCATGTTGGCACGGATATGGAGAGAAAGGAACACTTTTACATTGCTGTTGGGACTGTAAACTAATACAACCTTTTTGGAAGGAAGTATGGAGAAACCTCAAAGGACTCAAGCTCGACCTCCCGAGTTTTTATATTTTTAATATAAAGAGTGGTCTCGCTCTTGCCCAGGCTGGTCTCGAACTCCAGCTCAAGCCATCTTCTTACCTCAGCCTACAGAATGATAGGATTGTGGGTGTGAGTGACTGCACCTGGCCTTATTAGTAATTCTTATAATGAAAAAAGTGAACTGTATAGTTTACAACCACTGAATGTGCAAGTCTTCAGTTGTTTCCAAACAATCTGTTCTTTCTTTCTAGGAACCTGGCTTTTCAGGAAGGCTACTTAAGCATCTCTCAGGCAGCTGGCTATAGCCACATGAATAGATTTTTATTAGTGAAAAGGGAATGCAAATGATGTACATAAATCCCATCTCATTCCTTAAAACTTGCTAGCTGTGAACACGTTTTCTTTCCCCATTTGTACTGGACAAATAGGACTAGATTCATATTGAGTTGCACAGTGGAAAGGACCATAAACAGAGCAACTTAGGAAGCCACCTGGATCTGGTAGAGCTGCAGCATCATCCTGGGTCTCTGCATAATTCAATCTCACAGAGACTCCTTACTCCCTTCCCCTGTTACAACATGGAGACCTAAACTGCTCCTCATCGGAATGAACGTATTCTGAGAAATTTTTGTCGTAGTAGCTTACTTAGACTTTAACACACTGAGAGAAAATTAAGTGGAAACCATTCTTCTGCAAAGCTCTTGACTTCACTTCCACTAGAAATCTTGAAAGAAATGGAAGCGAGCCCAAGTTCTAAAGTGCCCAACACTGAGGATTAGAACTGGCAGAATCTGACCTTTTTCTGAATGTTAAGGAAACAAAGTGTCTGGAAATGTCAAGAGGATCTGTAAGAAGTATCTACGAGAAAACTCAATGTGTGTTTTGTGAAAATAGAAGCACCACGAAGTAAGTTGAGTTCTCTTTTATGTGCTGGGTTTTCATTTCAGAGAAGAGTGGGAAATACACCCTCAGAATTTAGTTTTGTAAAATGTCCCAAGGAAGAAACCAATTTTAAAATATTTTTGAAGTATATTGTGTAAGTCATCAAACTGCAGTCCGGAGGGCCTAATATTTTCTAAGTATCATTGTTTATAAAAATGAGTTTGTTGGAGTGTGTAAATTACTAAAAAGAATGCAAAGGAATGCATAAAGCCATTGCCCAGGAGCTCTCATTTCCC
Source organism: Otolemur garnettii (assembly GCF_000181295.1). Classification (NCBI taxonomy): domain Eukaryota; kingdom Metazoa; phylum Chordata; class Mammalia; order Primates; family Galagidae; genus Otolemur; species Otolemur garnettii. The sequence continues at coordinate 29,337,993 of NW_003852402.1, read as the reverse complement.
ATTTTATTTGCACGCGGTTTGAAAGAGGTCACTGTAGATATAAGAAATTTTAAGAGATGAAAAATCAAAGTGGCTTTAGGCAAAAGCAATTGATTTTCCTTTGTGGTGTTATTTCATTTGGGTTTACATTTTTTTTTTTCTGATTAGATTATAAATGTCTTGCGATGAGGGCCGTATTATATCTGAAATACTTCTAAGAGTTGTAATCTCTCCCTCTCATAAAAAGTGCCCTAAACATTAAATTTCCCATAATTATTATTTATTCCACACATATCAGGTAAATGCTTAGAAATATTAAATGCTCTAAACCACATGGACATCTTGGGAGAACTGACTTGTTAAAACGGTCTAATATTGACTTGTTAACCGACTTGTTAAATGGTCTAATAGAAAAATAAGGGGGAAAAAAAAGAAAAACAACAAGAGAAAGTTCTCCGTGTACAGCCTTGCTTCCCAGAATAAGTTCTTAATAGGGTTCATTACTCAATTGCATGTTCAAATTGACAGCTTTGCTGTATTTTTTTGAGATGTAGATTTCTTTCTGTGTGGAGGTGCTTAAAATATTCTTGGAACTATTTTACTAAAAATAAACCATCTGTGTCAATAACGAGTGCTCAATGCACAATCTGATATCATTTGCACCTGCAAAGGTTCACAAAGGTAACTTTAGGTGAGATGAACTCTTTTATATAATTGAATGGCATATCTTCCAAAGTCTTATTTATCAAGCTAGCTTGTTTCTTCTTAATGAGTTACTACCCTCCAAATCAGATTCTGTACAGAGGAGATGCAACGATGCCAAAGAAGTACTAGGTAGAATAGCAGATATAGCTCCCTCAATCTATATGGATGGAATAACATGTATATCTGCCTCAATTCATATACTTTCTACAGGACCTTCTTGGCTGTGGATTATCCACATGTAATATTTTGACACTCCATGCTCTCCTAATCCTCTTTTTTCCTGACTATATCAAATGACCTTCTTGTGCCATGTCCTGCCAATCTTTACTAGTCAGAGATTATGTCAGCCTCGGTTTTTCATGGAGGGATGATAGGAGTTTATGAAAACCAGTTTTTTAGAGCAGCCCTGTGGCTCAGTGAGTAGGGTGCTGGCCCATAAACCTAAGCGTGGCAGGTTCAAACCCGGCCCCAGCCAAACTGCAACAACAACAGCAAAAAATTAAAAATAAATAGTTTTTTGAACTCCCTCCTCCTCTCAGTGGAATGATTGCATTTTGATCTTGGCACGTAGAATTTGTTGGAGAAAATCAAATTCAGAGCATTGTAGAAATTCTAACTGCAAGTTATTCTGCAAGTGCAGGCCAGGAATAAAGTAAACTTGTAAGATTGTGCTTAGAAGGTAGTGGTGCCAGGTCCAGGAGTGCGGACCAAGGAACTATACTTTCTTCACGTCTTTAAAGATGGTGGTAAAAAAAATGTAGATTTTTAAAAAAGAAAATAAAAAAACAAAACAAAGGTAGGAAAAGTCAATATATTTTTTAAAGCACACTAATTATATATATATATATTTTATTATTATTATTATTATTTTTTGGCTGGGCCTGGGTTTGAACCCCCCACCTCCAGCATATGGGGCCAGCACTCTACCCTTTTGAGTCACAGGCGCCACCCTATTTAAATATATTTATATACATTATTTTCATAGTAGAAGCCCTGATGCACACTCTCATTTAGAATGTATCTTAGTACGTCAGTAAGATATTTAAAGGACTTCTACATAGCCTTAAATAGGTTTTAGTAACCAGGCACAAGGAAATTATAAGATACTATTTTAAAATCACAGGTGATTTAGATTGCCCCTTCCATACCCTAAATTCCTTTGGCTAGCAGCTATAAAACAAGGTTTTACAGATCGTATGGGAAGTTGAGAATCTCTACTCTTGCATAGTTCCTTTCAGTGTGTCACCACAAGAAACAGAAAACAGTCTCAGTGCCTGTAGCACAGCGGTTATGGTGCCAGCCACATACACTGGAGCTGGTGGGTTTGAACCCGATCTGGGCCAGCCGGAAAACAGTGACAACTGCAACAAGAAAATAGCCGGGCGTTGCGGCCGACACCTGTAGTCTCAACTACTTGGGAGGTTGGGAGGCTGAGGCAAGAGAATCGCTTAAGCCCAAGAGTTCGAGTTTGCCGTGAGCTGTGACGCCACATACAGAGTGATGTAGTGAGACTGTCTCAAAACAAACGAACAAACAAACAAACAAAGAACAGAAAACAGATATCACAGGAAGGGATCAGAGATACCCTAGCAACATGAATGTGTGACTTTACTGAGTTTTTGAAAGGAGCTCTGATTGCCTCTACATGGAATCACATTACTGAGTCTTTCAGTCCTTTAATTGTATGGGATGAGCATTAAATCAAAGTATGTGTTATAAAGGCGGTGAAAATATATATTGACTTATGGAATAATTTCAAAAAGTATGGGCTCAGACCCCTCGTGGGACCATGTCTATGGGGTGGCTGACTGGAGAAGGGTATAGCCACGTCCTGAACAGGGTATTTTCTTACCTCTGTTAAGATTAGAAGCCCCCTCAGAGATGCATGAGAACCATGTCCTAACCAACTGAGACTCTTTGCAGATTCATAACAGGACAACTGCATGAATGGAGGGTACAAGCATTGTGAGAAAATGTACAGATCTGAAAATGAGCGTCTCGTCTTCATTTCTCCTTCTTGCCTTTGTGCATCATTGCTGCTCTAACCAGGCAAACATAAAGGCAATTGTAAGAAAAATATGCTATAAGACATCTTCTCCAGTTTCCATTCCCAAAGCCTCTTTGACTTCTTACCTTGACAGGTTGCCCAGGAGGCCACTACCCTGTGTGAGGAATATTCTTTTCATGAATAGAGATGTATGCTTCAACTGGATTGGGACAATTGCATTTTTCCAAGGTGCCTCCACACCTTAGCTGGGTTAAGGCTGTGTAGACTATTTCTGATAAATCATTGTTTGGTCAGCATCATAGTCACCTGGGGCCTTGCTCTTCATTCCAGGGGGCCCCACCGCACATGACTTCAGCAAGTGGTATGAATGATGATGATGACAGTAATTGACTAATAAGAGCTATTTTACATTAAAGAGCTGTTTTAGCTCAAATAAATTACTCTCTCTCTATTATAAAGAAGGAAAATGAACCTCAGAGACATTATGTAAGTTGCCCTTTATTACAGAGTTAAGTAAGTGATGGAGCTACCCAAGCTTTCCTCTCCTGACTTTCCTGTTTCCATCATGACCCCATTTTAATCTCAGGAGTGTCTTTTTTGACTTCAAAGGTATTTCCTTTCTATGTTAGTTTCCTAGGGCTGCCATGACAAATTACCACAAACTGGGTAGCTTAAAACTGCAGAAGTTTATTCTCTCCCAGTTTTGGAGGCTAGAAGTACATAAAGAAGGTATCAACAAGATTGGGCCCTGCAGGAGGTTCTGAGAGGGAATCTGTCCTTCTCCCTCTCCTAGGTTTGGGTCCTTGCTGGCAATCACTGACACGCCTTCACTCACAGTTCTGTCAGGCCAATGTCTGCTTCTGTGTCCCCCTGCCATCCTCCCTGGGTCTCTCTCTCTGTGTCCCCATGTCTTCACAGACATCAAGCATTGAATTTAAGATTCACCCTAAGCCAGTGTGACTTCATCTTCACTTAATTACTGCACAGACACTGTTGCCTAGGTCAGATTCATAGGGACCAGGAATTAGGACTTCAACATTTGCTTTTTAGGGGACACAATTCGACAACACTTTTATTTCCTGCTGGTCTTTAAATTGCTTACTAGTAATTTTTCCAGAAATTCATCTGTAGGCAATAAAAGTGTCTGTGAGCAACCTGGGCTTTCAGCCTGGTAATATACATACAACCAAACCCCCTTTGAAGCAAAGGTGTGCATAGAGGCCTCGCTTTTTTCTTAAAATGCAAAAGAGAGCAAAACACAATTTAATATCTCAAGGGATTATCCCACCACTTTGATAGGATAGTATCTGGAGCGACCACCCTGCTGCTTTGATTGTCTTCACTGCCAACGGTACCGCCCCACCCGACCCATGCACACAACAGAGACAACGGCGAAGTTCACGTCAGATGTTTCTTCTGCCTGTTGACCAACCCACGTTATTTATGAGAGTGTCACCTTTCCTTGCAGAATGGGTGCTGTTTGAATTACTCATCTACACAATTTCTCACATGATTAATGGAGGGGTGGTGTAGCATTGCTTGGAATCAGGTGTCCTAATCATCTCAGAGCGACAGAGCTTTACGTGACAAGGTCTGGAGGGAGCAATTCAGAGATAGGAAATGGTAATGCTGAGGTTACCTATTGGCAGAAAAAGAGTGATTAAAAAAATCACTTCTGATTGCTCTTTGTGCCATAAAACATGGTCACCGATTAGGGAATCCAAGCAGAAAAGTCTCTTTGGGGTCCAGATGGCAAGAGTTAAGACTATAATGTGTACTGAAACGCCATCTGTAATTCTGAGAACACTGACACCATATTCCAAAATCCAAGGGGAACCTGTGTGGATTTCTGCTTCCTCTAATTGCTGCAGTACCTGAAATGTATTCACAGCCTCTCCATCTGTACCACATTTCTGATGCCTGCCACGCACCATTTGACAATCAGCAGCGCTGTGCTCTTCCCGTGACCCCATCTTTCCCACCGCATCATTTAGCTCAAATACGTTCCGCCGCAGAGGCTTTCCAAATCATTCACTTAGTGACCAAGGGCAGAGTTACCTACCACCCACCAGGGAATGAGTCATCGTATCATGAATGCTGTGGGGGGAAAAAATGAAAAGGAGGGACATTTATCAACAGATCCTGTGTGTTGCAGAAGAGGAGTTCAAATGTAGGACACCACGCAGATCTACTGGTGCATAACAGACGCGCAGATTTTTGACAAGAAATATCAGGCATCTTCAGAATATTAAACAATAAGGAAACAGAAAGTTAAATGTTCGTTATCAAATAGTCACTGTGGGATCACCATTTAATAATCTCGGCTCTTTCCTCTGCCAGGATGACTCTGAAAAATAAGCCAGGGGAAGAAGCAGCTGGAGCTATTCAGGCATTTTCTGGGTTTGTTCTACCACTTGACCATGTTTCTGGGGTCAGGGCTGACTTATAAACAAATTCTGAGTTAGGCAAAGTTTGTTTCTGGTATTCTCACCTTTCCTGCCTCCACTAATTGGAAATTCATTTTCTCTTCAACCTCCTATCTACTAAGCTTTATCAGGGTTGCACCAAATATATCCTCCTAAAAAGGAGTCCTCAAGCAATTGCAGAATAATCAGAAAATAAAGATAAGCAAATGAATTATCTCTGCTCCATTGTCGGTATCTACTGATAACATTTTTTTTCTGGGCGTTTTTTGTATTTACAGTCACAAAAGTTTTACTCTGCACTCAGTTTTAACTTATATCGCTCACTTTAACTGCTTTCTCTGACCATAAATACGCATGTCTGTTGTCATTTTTAATCAAGGCATTGGCTTACACTGCTTCATTTACTTAGATCTCTTGTTGGACACACACATAGGCTTTCCGATATTTTTGTTATTGCAAATGAGGTGGAAGCATTTAACTTTCATCCTGAGATAAATACTAAACAACTAATTTCTGAATCATGGGTTCTACATATTTGTAAGCCTTTTTATATATTTTTTCTGATTTCCTTTAACATAGGTGTATAGAATATATTTTTTCTGACTTCCTCTAAAATATTTTATGCTGATATACATTTCTGGATTTCTTTTAAAATATTATGTACTAGTTTATATACTCATATAAAATAAATGCCTCTATAATAGAGATTATTATATTCTCATTTTCATGCATAATATGATCAGTGATAAATGATAAATTATTATTGCTTTAGTATGAATCTATTTTGTTACTTTTTGTATTTATTTGTCTTTAGTTTTTTTTTTTTGCAGTTTTTGGCCGGGGCTGGTTTGAACCCTCCAGCTCTGGTATATGGGGCCAGCGCCCTACTCCTTTCACAGGCTCCGCCCATATTTGTCTTTAGTTTTTTCTTTTTTTATGAATATTCATAGGAATTTCCAAGTTTTCGATTTGTACTATTAGCTTTCTAATTCATTTGTAACACCTTTTTATGTGTTAGTAATCTTATTAATTAGCATAGTATTTGCAATTTATGTATTTTCCTACGTTTGTGGTTCATCTTAAACTTTGTGGGTTTTTTGACAGATACTTTATTTTTTATATGACCAGATCTACTAATTTTTCATTTCTGGCTTGACTTTAGGTTTTCCTTAACACACACAGAGAGATATATACTATTTGACTTTACGTCATTCTGAGACTTTTACCTTTCTACTTTTTACATTTATCTCTTTAATCCATTTGGAATTTAGTCTGTCTTCAGGTGCAAGGTAAGAATCTATGTTTATAGATCCCGGTGCAGTTAGCAAACTTTCTCTTCTTATTTTTTCACAAATATCGGAGGTGTTAAATTTATAAAAGTATACATTTATTTCATATTAGAGAGAGGGAAGCGAGTCAGGGAAAAGAGGAGAAAGAGAGAAAAGAGCGGAGAGCAGGGAGTGGGAGAGGGGCAGAAGTGGGGCAGAGAGAGAAAAGGCCTGGCATCACAAAGAAAGAAAGGAAGAATTTTACACGTATTTGAAAGGCCACATTTATTGTGCAGTAAATTCTTATTAGTTTTTTGATTTGTATATTGGCTTCTATTAACATTTGCATTCCGTTTCTGTCTATCTGGCACTAGTGTCTCAGCCCTCTGATCATTTTTACTTTATAATGCACTGTGGTATCTGGTAAATTATACTGTCTATTATTATATGCTTCCAGTTTTTATTTCTTGTTTTCAGAAATAGGGCTGATAAAATTATCCATCCTGACTTAGAAACGATTAATAAGGCCTACAGTGTTAATATTAACTCAAAATATCTTTCATATTCTCTGGTATGAGGAATATTCTGGCTATAAAGCAAGTTTCTGGGCTTTCTGTCATCACCATATGTAGCCCATGCTTTTTCATGAGGCTAGCTGTATTGTAAAAATTGGATGAGATAATATAATCGAAACAGAATACAAAATGCAACAAGGACTTAATTACTATTCAAATTTTGGCCCTAAAATCTCAGATAAAGAGATTTTGCAGCAGTGAAGACCTCATTTTGCATATATGCCATAGACATAGAGTTGCCATTCTTTTTTCTTTGGAAGGAGAAAAGGGAATTAGAAATATAATAATAATCTACCAATGTAAAATGTTGACATGCTTTAAACTTTTTACATATATAATCTATTATTTTTATTTCCAAATTTTAAGGTAGTACAAATATTTTTATTGTATGGGTAGCTTTTATGATGCTTTAGTTATGGATATAAGAGTGACTATTACCAGAATAGTGGTCATTGTGCCTACATAGCAGGTGTTTACCCCTCTCCTCTTCCTTCTTTCTTCATTTCCAGTGATTTTTGTTTTTTTCCTCTTCCAAAATATGCTCATCAATTAGTTCTAAATTATTAGAGCATTCACGTGGTTCTTTTTCCATTCTTCAGATACTACTTCACTTAGGATAATGGTCTCTAGTTCCACCCAGAGTGCTGCAAAAGACATTAATTCATTTCTTTTTATGGCGCAGCAGTACTCCATAGTAAATATATATACCACCTTTTGCTAGTCCTTTCATCAATTGATGGACACATGGGGTGATTCTGCATCTTTGCAATGGTGAGTTGTGCTGCAATAACCCTTCAAGTGCAGGTGTATTTTTGATGAAATGACTTCATTCCTTTTGTGTAAATACTCAATACAGGAAGTCCCTGGGTTACAAACAAGATAGGTCCTGTAGGTTTTTTTCTTCAGTTGAATTGTATGTAAGTTGAAACAGCTACACTTACCTATTAGGGTATTTCACCCCATTCATAAGGGCAAGTTGTATGTCAGTCAGATGTTTATAACTTGGAGATTGTCCGTAGTGAGATGACTGGATCAAAGGGTAGGTCTGTTTTTAGTTCTTTGAGAAATCTCCATACTGTTTTCCATAGAGGTTGTACCAATTTGCAGTTCTACCAATAGCATTCCTTTCTCTCTGTATCCATGCCAAAATTTATTAATTTTGGACTTTTTAATTAAAAGCATTCTAATAGGAATAAGGTGAGATTTCATGTAGTTTTAATTTGTATTTCCCTGATGATTAGTAATTTTGAGCATTTTTCATGTTTATTGGCCATTTGTCTATCTTGTTTTGAACAGTCTCTGTTCATGTCTTTTGCCCACTTTTTAATGGGCTTGTTTAAATATTTCTTGCTGATTTGCTTAAGTTCTTTGTAGATTCTTGTTGTTAGCCCTTTATTTGATGTACAGCTTATAAATATTTTCTCCCATTTCGTAGGTTGTCTATTTCACCTAATAATGTTTCCTTGGCTATGTAGGAACTTTTTTTAATTTAATCAAGCCCTATTTATTTATTTTTATTGTTGCTATGATTGTCATTTTCATCTTCTTCTTAATTTTTTTGCTTCCATCAATACCTAAAAGAGTTTTTTCAACATTTTCTTCAAGAGTTCTTATGATTTCACACTTTATATTTTAGTCTGTTATCCATCTTGAGATTTTTGTGAGTGGTGAGAGATATGGGTCCTGTTTTATTCTTCCCCATGTGGTTATCCAATTTTCCCAGCACCTTTTAATGCTTTATTTTCACTGCTCCTTGCCCCTTTGTCAACTGTCATTTTTTTCCTCAAAGGACCAGGAAAAAGATAAGATGAAGAATATGAGAGATGATAATAAATATTTTTTATTTGTCTTATGCCCAAAGTACACTGACAATTTTAATCAAAAATCTTAGTGTATTATCTTTTAGTTTAGTCTGCCTCACTTTCATAAGTAAAGGTCCTTGAATTTAGTTATTATAATCAAAATTAGAAATAAAACATTTTATGGTTGGCACCTAAAAAGTATATCATGTTTTGTTGGAAGAAAAGACTTCAGCTAAAAGGATGCAGTTTTCGGATGAAAGGTGTGTGGTAAGTTACAAGAATTTTTTAGTGTCATTATATTGGTTTTGTTCAGTAAGAGAAATCAACAGAAGTAAAAACAAAGATGTGAATTACAATTTTAGCTTTAAAAAATTGACATCTTATGAAACACTATCTGAAAAGGACTTTGTCCAAAGTGACGGCCCAAATAATTTATTCTTCATAAATCCTTCACATTGTTCTGTCTGAGGAAGAATGAACAGAGTAAACAAAAACCTAACCCTTTTTCTTTTTTCTCTTGTGTTTTTCCATCACTTATAGGTACCTATTCCACTAAGGAAAGGTCACATCCAAGTCAAATGAAAGAGTCTTTTGTAAGTTTGTCTGTATGGATTTACTAAGCAACCATTAGCCATCTATCATCAGTACTTTGAAATCCATTTTTATATCTCCACAACTTATTACTTTTTCCTCTTTCTTATTAGTATTCTCTGTGAAAGTAATACTAATGTAATTGCTACTAAAATATACTCATCTTTTTATAAAGTTATATGTATAACATTCAATGGCTACTTTCTGTATGTCAGAAATTGTGTTAATTGATTTACACAAGTTGTTCCTAATTAGTTTTGAAATAGACTTTGTTAACATCACTCATAATCTTACTATGAAGAAAACATTCAAATATTATCTATACTAACATGATTTAAAGTCAAATACATTAGAACCTTTGTTAAGTTGACCACCCAAGGGACTATTACAAACTGTCAGCCTATGGAGGTGGTCAACGCAAGGAACCATGCCTATTGTATTGATTTATACAAGTGATGCATGTATAGTTTATGAAAATTAGGTCTACTTTAGTAGGTGGTTGATGCAGGGAGGTGGTCAACTCTGGAGGTTCTACTATAGTGACAAATAGCAGAACCCTCTGTCACTTCTTATCTCCTACATTTCACACTCTGGAGGCAAACAATTTAACTTTTTGATATTTTGTTTGATACTTAACTCAAGATTTTGAAATAATTCCCTTAAAATTTTGTTCATTGCTTTAGAAAAGTATCACACATTATATTATATTCTCATTTCCTACTAGTAAAGATGTTTTCTCCTTAAAATACATAAAAATGCAGGATATAACATATCACCATTCCTATGCAGCATTGTACTGGAAGTCTTAGCAATATGATAAGAAAAGAAAAAAAAAAGATGAACAAATTAAAAAGGCAAAAAGAAAACTATGTCTTTGATGATGACATTATTGTATATTTCCTATAATTTATGTGAAGAAAATGCCATAGTTGACAAAAAATTTCTGGAACTAATAAGCTATTATAGCAAGGTTGCAAGATACAAGATTAATATACCAAAGTCAATTGTTTCTATATAACACCAATGAAAAAATGGAATCTGAAGCCAAAAAACCACAATACTATTTATATTAGCACCAACAAATAAATTGCCTAAGTGTATAACAAAATATGGGCAGACTCTACCAAAGAAAATTGTAAAACTTTGATGAAAGATATCAAAGAAGACATGAATAAATGGAGACATATTCCATGCGAGAAAGACTCAATATTGCTAAAATGTCAATTATTCTTAATCTATATATTTAATGTGACCCCAATCAAAATCTAACAATATTGTAGGTATCAACTAACTGATGATAAAGTTTATATGGATAGGCAGAAGACCCAGGATAGCCAATACCTAAGAAGAAGAAAAAAGTTGGAGGAATGATGTCTAAACAGAAGACTTATCATAAAACTGCAGTAGTCCAGACACTGTATTATTGGAGTGGAAATGCACACATAGACCAATGGAATAGAACAGAGAGCCTAGAAATACACACACACAAATGTACACAACTGATCTTTGGCAAAGGAACAATTGGAGAAAAGTGTCAAAAATTCAATGAATGGCACTAGACACTGGACAGCCACATTGAGGAAAAAAAAAAGAGAATTTGGGCACAAACCATAAAAATTCTATAATAGGAGAAAGTCTAGGTGACCTTGTGCTTTTAGATGCAATTCCTTAGGTACCATCCATAAAAGAAAACTTGATTATTTACACTTTGTTGAAATTAAGAATGTCAGCTCTGCAAAGAAATTATTAAAGGAATTACAAGATAAGCCACACAATGAAAGAAAACATTTGTAAAATATGTATCTGGTAAAGGAATTGTGCCTAAAATATACAAAAAACTCCCGAAACTCAACAATAAGAAAACAAACGACCTAATTTAAAAATGGGAGAAAACCCTCACTGAACAGGCCCATTGTAAGGTGTGCCTTACAAATTTACCCCTGAAACTGTGTAATTGCTTGTGTTTCTTACATGGCACACCTTCTGAGTAAGGGACACAACCACAATAGGGACATTGCCTAACAAACACAAACAATGTGACCCAATGATTTTTAACCTCATATTAATATGAAATTTTCCAAAGAGAAAAAAAATGGGAAAAATTTCTGACAGATCTCTCACTCAAGAAGATATATGGGTAGTGACTAAAGCTATATAAAGATAGTCAACATCATATGTCATAAGGAAATTGAAAATTAAACAACTAGATAAGAGTATACATGTATGACCATAATTAAAATCCAAACTATGACAATACCAAATGCTTGTACAGATGCAGAGTAATAGTTGTCCTCATTTATTATGAGTAGAAATGCAAAAATGGTACAGCCACCTTGGAAGTTTCTTTACCAGACTAAACATAACCTTGCCATAAAGTATAGCAATCGTTCTCTCAGATACTTATCCAAATGAGCGAAAAACGTTGTCCATAAAAGAACTTGCACGTAAATGTTTATAGCAGGTTTATTCATAATCATCAATAACTGAAAGCAACCAACACATCATTCAACTGGCAAATCAATGGACAAAGTGTGTTACATGCATACAATAAAATATTATTCTGTTATGAAAGGAAATGACCTGTTAAGCTATGAAAATCCATGGGGGAATGTGAAATGAATCTTACCAAGTGAAAAAAGCCAATCTGTAAACGAGAGTATATTATTGCAACTATGTCACATAGAAATATAGAGACAATAAAAAGATCGGTGTTTCCAGGGGAAGAAAGTGGGGAGAACAAGAAACATAGGGAATTTTTAGGGCAGTGAAACTGTTCTGAATGATAGTTGAATGGGGAATACAGGTCACTATCCATTTTGGGCTCTTCCTCATCCATAGAACTGTACAACACAAAGTGAAAACCTTAATGTAAAGGGTGGATTCCAATTAATAATGATCTGTCACTGTGGATTCATTAATTATAACAAATTTACTATATTCAAGCATGGTGATAGTAGGGAAAACTGCATCTCTGTGTGTGTGGGAGGGTTACTTGAAAACTTTCTGCATTATCTGCTCAGTATTTCAATAAATCTAAAACTGTTCTAAAATTATCCAATTAATATCCAGAAATCCAATTAATCCAATAATCCAATAATCTGGATTCCAATTAATAATGATCTGTCACTGTGGATTCATTAATTATAACAAATTTACTATATTCAAGCATGGTGATAGTAGGGAAAACTGCATCTCTGTGTGTGTGGGAGGGTTACTTGAAAACTTTCTGCATTATCTGCTCAGTATTTCAATAAATCTAAAACTGTTCTAAAAATAAATTCTACTGATTAAAGACACGTTCCATTCTGACTTCCTATTATGAACAAAGTTGTTTTAGTTTTGCTACTTTTCCTCTTCTCTCCACATCTGTCTTCAGTTTTGTTAAATTATTGTTTAATGTTAAGATGATTGAAGTAAATATCATTATCACCTGAGCAATGTAGTATATTGCGATTATACTTTGTTCTTTTGTACAGCTATTCATTTTTGCTATAGTTTTAATTACTTTCCAACAACAACCTAGAGACACTTTTAATTATAATCAAAAACATCAGTTATGTCTATTAGTTCACTGGCTGGGGCTGGGTTTGAACCCACCACCTCCAGCATATGGGACTGGCACCCTACCCTTTGGAGCCACAGGCACCAATCAGTTCACATGATTTTTAATCCATGTTTTCTGTAACAGTGTGTCCACTTGCTCTGTTCTGGATTGATTTCTTTCTAGGCATTTTGCTCAGTGGCTCTTCCTTGGACTTACCTCAGAGTATTCCTGCTTCACTCCTTACTTGGATGCTCTATTTCTTTTATTTATTTATTTTTATTAAATCATAGCAGTGTACATTAATACTATCATGGAGTACAGTGTACTGTTTCTGTATACAATTTGAAATACTTTAATTCAACTGATTAACATAGCCTTCATGTCTTTTTCTTAGTTATTGTGTTAAGACATTTATATTCTACATTTAGAGAGATTCACATGTACCCTTATGTACCCTTTTCTCCAATTGTTCCTTTGCCAAAGATCAGTTGTGTACATTTGTGTGTGTGTATTTCTAGGCTCTCTGTTCTATTCCATTGGTCTATGTGTGCATTTCCACTCCAATAATACAGTGTCTGGACTACTGCAGTTTTATGATAAGTCTTCTGTTTAGACATCATTCCTCCAACTTTTTTCTTCTTAGGTATTGGGTACCTAAGGGTACATAAGGGTACATGTGAATGTACCTAAGGCGTGATGAACCATAGGCGTGATCCTACCAACCACCCTCTCTCCACCCGCCCTCCCCACCCGCCTCCCCTCTCTCTCCCCTCTCCCCATATTCCTGGGCTAAAATTGGGTTATCACTTTCGGATGCTCTATTTCTTGAATTTGAAATCTTTCCCAGTGTGGCTTTGGATTAAGCAAAACTGGAGCTACATTTTCCAGAATACTTCCGTTGTGGTTCTAGGTTATCATTGGACTCATTAAACATTTTGCTACTTCGGCAAAACTGGAGCTACATTTTCCAGAATACTTCCGTTGTGGTTCTAGGTTATCATTGGACTCATTAAACATTTTGTTCAAGGTTTAGAGGATGGAAGGGAAATAAGAGCTGTTATTTCTTATTTGGGGGAATTGGTGCAATACATCGGGCATTATGGAGTAACCTCCCTGTTGTGATGCTGGCTTATGTAGGTGGCACGGAGCAGCACCTGGTGCCTTAGCTGCCCCAGCTCCTCCCAGGGCCCTCCTTCAACTTCTCTGAATTCTGGGTCAGGGCCTGTGGAATCCATAGCAAAGCATTCCAGCTTCTCCTGCAGGTCACACAAGCACTGAGGTTGGAGGTGGGTTCCAGATGTGGGTTCCAGTTTTTCTTTCCCTCCACTTTGTCTTCATAGATGTTAGATGTCCTCATCACTTCTAATTTATCCTCATTGTCCCCATTGTGACCTTTTTCTTTTCCACGTCAGCTTTCCTTCCCAATTGCTGGTCTTGTTAAATAATAGTGACTTGGGGATAAACACTAGATGACTCATCCATCCATCGGTTCAACAGTTCATAAAATGTTATAAGTTCTGGTATTCACAGTAAATGCCGTATTCTATATCACACCACATTTCCGATCTTCTGATCATATCCTAAATGGTCCATGCAATTTGGGGAGGTAATCTTCAACCGGTTTACAGACAGATGATATAGAATAGGTCACTTATTAAGAGATTTTTGTATGTTTTGTATGTGATTGGCGTGCTCTCACCTAAGATGCACAATGAAGAGTACACAGCACACCCTTGGAGGACGGGCTCAGCTGCAAGTTGAACTTTATCCAGGAAATGCAAACAATGTAACATGTATCCTCATATTAATCTCAAGGTAAATACATGCATATGCTCTATTATCTCCACAGCCAAGAAAACTTAGCAGGACACAGACTATTAGTTTAGAAATATTTTTCCTCACATAATTTGCAAATGCTACTAACTATCTTCTAGTTTCCAATGTTGCTCAGGAGAATCTGGTGCCATTCTGATTTCTGACTCTTTATATGTGACATTTTTTCATCCCTCATTGTATTTAGGATATACCTTTTGTCTCTGAAATGTACCCCTGAAACAGTGTAATTGGTTGTGTTTCTGACAGAACTCATTGTAACAGACGTTCCGTGATTCTTTGCAATTTCCACTGTGTTTTGTTGTTAGCACCTATCCTCACTCACATTGGAGAGCTACTGAGAGCTGCCTGTGTTCCCCACGTGTTTTCCATTTCTCGGTGGTTCTGGGGCGCACGTCAACATTCTTCTCATTGGCTTATTCTATTTAAGCTCCATAATGAAACAGTTTTTGTGTCTTTTATTGGCTGTTCTCTCTACAACAGTGCCTGGCACATAGTAGGTGCCCAGGAAATATTTGGTGAATGACAGCTGCAGGGCTTGGTTTCACCTTTGTCACTCTGCTAAGTTAGTTACTGTTTCCACCTTTTAGATTTTATTGCCATCTTTCCTGTTCTGTTTTCTCCTCTCGCCTTCCTTTTGAGGATGTGAGCAGTAGCCCACTTTAAGAAACACTTTATTTATATTTACTAATGTTTTGTTTTAGTGGGATTTTATAACAAAGTGAAATAAATGTATGTTTTTATTTTACCATGCCTTCCTGAATATCAAGCATTCTTTTTCAACTATTGAACTATTTTTAAAAACATTTATCTTTTGACTCTTTTTAGAATTTTCCAGGTAAAATGGTGAGGCCGACAGATGGGAACTTATTTTGTTTTGAGAATCTTGTGGCTTCTGTTATAATATTATGCTCAGTATTGTTTGAAAATTCAATAGCAGTAGTTATCTGGCAATTTGCAATTATTTTCCATGAAGTAAGCACTCTAGACTTCAGGAACTCTCGGGCTTTCTCCTTTCCCCGAAGTTTAAATAAATTATGACACCTTTATTTTACAGCAGAATTAGATGCCAGGAAAGATCAGAAAATCTATCTTCCATTTCTCGGAGAAAGACTGATCATCCCAGCAGTATTTCTGTAATGACTCACTCCTTATTGATCAAGGGGCTCAAAAGTGGGAGGATTTTGTGTTTTGAGAATTTGGGAGTAATTTAGGATAACGAGAAATAATGGGAAGATAGTTGTTCTGTATGTTTGTTGGTAAATGCAGCTGTTAAAGCTAGATGCCAGGAGATAGGAAGGGGAAAGAAAAACATTATTATGATACCGAGTGTTTCCCTAAGTAAAATGACCCCCCCATTAGTGCATGTAGCCTAATGGTCCTTTGGCTTATTTTCTCTTGGCTTCTCCCTGTTATAAATTATAAATGTGAAAATTATAAAATCTTATGTTTTCAAAATTAGGAAGTACTGTTATTAGTACTGAAGATGGATGCATTTTTTTTTTCAGATTCGTTTTTCAGCGAGTTAAGCATTTTACTAGTGACCTGAGGCTGCAACCCCTGGTCAAAAATTAAATTGTATAAATTGACATCTTTGGATGAGTTCCCCCTGATGACAGGAGTCTGACGTTTCTAGCATTGCCTCCCTTCTCCACAAACAGTAATAGTAGTATTGTTCAAAAAAGAGATAAAAACTGTTACATCAGTTTTAAGTCTAAGGATCTATTGAATTCAATGAGATATTTATAAAACAGAGACATACGTTGGTGTGGCGGGAAGAGCTTGCCTACACAGTAATACCCAAGTGTGAAAAGAAAAAATATTTAACAATCAGCACACACTACAATCAGAAAGGACAATGGCCAGAACACAGATGTTCCCCTGTTGTAACGAGCATTACATACTAGTTCCAGATGATGAGAAAGTCCTCTGAGTCCCAAGGAAAAATCCAGAGACTAATGGCAGCAGCTACTTATCAACCTGTATTGAAATATTTCAGTATTTTAACAATTATTATTGATGCACTGTGCCTTCTGGGTCAATGTCAGCCTGAATGTCAGCCTTTTTCTCTACTTTTTTGCTTCTGGTTTTTATTTGTATATTTATATTCATTCTGCATGTGAGTTTCTCTCATGGGCTTTCTTACAGTGTGACCCAGGGGCAGTTCCCTAACCTCTCTGAGCTTAGTTTCTTCATCAGCTTAACAAGCTACTTAGGCTGGGCCATAGCTCTTAGGTGTCTTTTTACAACTCCTGTCCAGATTTTCTCCATGTATCTTGGACAAAAACTGCCTACTTCTGTGTTCCCTAGGAAAGAAGACTCTACCGTAGAAACTGTAAACTACAGAACTGTACTGCAGAGGCCGCGGGAACTCTGCTATGAGGGTGTACTGCTTGGGAAATTAAAAAGCCACCTCTGTAACTATCAGCTCTAGTGTCTTACTGCTATTGCTAAGTTCAGGTAGCTGTTAATAATGTTCTTAGGAATCTATGCTCTAGTCTGCATGTGAAAAATAGACACCTTAACTTTTGTCCCAATTAATTTAGTCAATTTGTGCATTTGATTGTAAGAAGCTAAATCCCATTTGAAGTTTTAGCCTGAAAAGAATCACAGAAATGTTTAGCCATCTAGCCTCTGCGGTACAAGAGGGTCAACTGAAAGGCTTAAATGAATTTTAAAAAATCCGTTCCATAGCGTCTCTTTGACTTCAGAAGTAAAGTTCATATCTGCTGCATCATTCTAAATATCACACCTATGTTAAAGATTCTGTAGTAGATCTTAATGTACCTGAATTCAAATTTGCACAGTAATGTTTGCCAAAGTTTCATAAACATCTGCAAAACACTGCAATATTCTTTATGCTGATGACTTCCAGATTTAAAGTACTTTCAGAGATGAAAAATAAAAAATACAGAGGATAAAAGAAAAGTTGTCCAAAAACATGTATCTGAGATTCATACCCAGGTCTCTAAATCCAAAGCATTTATTCAGGTTATACAATATCAAAATACTTGCATTAATTTCAAAAAGCCATAATTCATCAAGCACATCAATAATATGGGAAATTTGTATTAATTTCTGTTAGTGGGTAGACTTAATTTCAAAACATTTTGTTTGTGATAGTGTTAATATAAATTGATATCTTTACTCTTTTAAAGATAATACATATAATGCTGAATTTTCTTAAATTTCAAAATATGAAGGAGGTACAAATGTTTTTGCTATATGGATATATTTTGTAATGCTTAAAAGTTGAAGCTTTTAGTGTGTCCATCACCTGAAAAGAGTCCATTGTACTTGACAGGCAGGTTTTTACCCTTATCCCTTCCCACTCTTCCCTCCTCTTTATTTCCAGTGATCATTACATCTCTGAGTTCACCCATCAATTAACTCCAAGTTATTAGAGAGTATATGTGGTGCTTGTTTTGTCATGTGTGATGGTTAATTTTATGTGTCATCTTGATTGAATTACAGTGTCCAGATATTTGGTTAAATGTTACTCTTATATAGCTGTGAAAGTCTTTCTCAATGAGATTAATATTTCAGTCAGCAGAATGAATAAAAAAGACTGCCCTCTCCTATGGGGGGGGGGTCCCATACAATCCTTTTAAGGACCAAATAGAATAAAAGGACTAAGTGAGGAAGAACTGATCCTCTCTCTGCCTGGCTTTATTTGAGTTTGGATATTGGCTTTTTCCTGGCTTTGAACTTGGACCCAGACTAGTACCTTACAGCATGAGCTCTCTGGCTTCTCAGACCTTAGGACTCAGGCTGCAGTTATACCATCATCTTCCCTGGGTGTCCAACTTGCTGACTTCATAACTTTGGACTTCTTAGCCTTTATTGTTATGTGAGCCAATTCCTTATAACAAATCTCCATCTACATTTATGTATATTAGTAGTCATATACTATATCATACACATTATACATATATCATACATATTATATATATACATATACATATATATGTATATGTGTATATGTATTTATATGTATATGTACATATGTATATGTATATATGTATATATGTACATGTATCTGTATATGTGTATATATATGTATGTATATATATATGTATATATAAAATCTCTTATTGAGTCTATTGACTCTCTTTCTCTGGAGAACCCTAATGGAATAAAACAGGAGACTTGATTGGGCATGTATTTTCAAAAAAGTATTTATTAAGCATTAATCTCATCTCCCTGTGTATAAAACAGCAAATGTATGTTCCAAAAAGAAGATTTAAATTACTTGTTCTTTCATTTATCAGGATTATATAACCTATGTAAAATTGAGCTTTTTTACTACAGACCTATGAATTGCCAAAACTTTTCTGCTAAATGAATTTCATCCTTTATTGATATAATAGAAACTATTATTAAGGACAGCCATATATAAGCTGATCTTCTGGAATTTTACAGTATTAATTACAATTACTAATATATTCAATTTATAGTCTTTGGTTTAACTTATACGAAACTGTCATTTTATATTTTATACCTATATATTATGTAATAATTTTATTGCTTTAAAATAAAGCATTAAAATATCTTGCATGGTTAAGAAAGATCATAGAAAAGAGGACTTGGACATGATTTTTCTGTTGTCTAGAAATATTAGACTTATAATTCAAGAAATAATTTTGGTTCATTTTTACACAGATACATCCTAAAATTACTGACATGCTCTCAGGAGAAATAATACTCAATTGGAAAACATTTTTGGAATTTTAAGGAGGATACTAACCAGTCACAGCTTTTAAACCTAAGATATCCCTCAGAAGAAAATAGGCAGTACAGGACTCATGCAAGTGAGGAAAGGATGTCCTGTTAAAAGGAGTAATGAGTGGTCTCAGTGAATCTTTTGCAGGCTTTTTGTGCATGTGGAAAATAATTATAAGAATAAAATCATTGAAATGAAAAAGAAAAGTAGTTATTAGATCTTTCATTTACTCTTAATGCGTCTCTTTCTCTTTCCTTGGTGTTTTATATCATGTTTTGTTTTTTGGATCATTCCAATATAAGCACAGGTGGTTTAAAACAAATCTGTGATTATATGGAATGTTTATTATGTGCTCTTCAGGATAGCAAAGATTTATTCCTTCAGTGGATGAATAGATAAAAAAAATGTGGTATACATAGAAATGCAAAAGATCATCGAAGACCACCTGTTTGTATACAAACTAGAAAATCTAATGGAAATGAATAAATACTAGGAAAAATTCACCCTCATAATCTTGAATTAGAAAGAACTAGAAATCCTTAACAGAAAAATTACAAATAGTGACATTGTATCAGTAACTAAAAAATCTCCCAACAACAAGGACAGCCCAATGCCTGATGGATTAATAGCCAAATTCTACCAGATGTTCAAAGAATAACCAATATCAATTGTCTTGAAACTATTCCAAAAGATCAAGAAGGAGGAAATCCTTCTCTAAACTTATTCTATGAAGCCCAGTATCACCCTGATACCAAAGTCAACTCAGAATACGCCAACAACAACCAAAGATAAACAAACAAACAAACAAACAAACAACCCTACAGGACTAGTATCTTACAAGATGAGCATAGATGCAAAAATCCTCAACAAAATATTAGCAAACCCAATTCAACAGTAGATCAAAAAGGCAATTTACAGTGATTAAATGGGTTTCATCCCAGGGATGCAAGGATGGTTCAACATACACAATAAATATTATTCGCCCTACATAAAAGAAACAAAAACAAAAACTATATTATCATTTTAATAGATGCAGAAAAATCATTTGATAAAACCTAGCATTCCTTCATGATAAAATCTCTCAACAGATTAGGCATGGAAGGAACATGCATGGCCTGACAACTAAGTTAGTGAACCTGCCACCGTGTGCTTATGTTGACAGAACTGTACAAATAACTTGGAAAGGTTTCATGACCTTGGCATATCATTGTCTCAGAGCTGTGTCAGTATCAACCTGTGGTGGTATCTTCCTGATTGCCATTATTGTTGTTGCGTGTTCTCATGTGCTGTCATGAGAGTTCAGAGATTAAATCAGAGCAAAGAACAAACATCCATAAATTTCATGTTAAATTTGGCTAGAGTGAAAATGAAATCAGGGATACATTATTCCAAGTTTATGGAGATAATGCCATGAATGAAACTGAGATGAGGTGAAGTGTCGCTAAGGAAGAGAGGTCAAGGCGGCCAGTAAGGAGAAGAACTAATGAAAACTTTGAACAAATTCATCACACTGTGCATCAAAATTATTGGCTGACGGTGAGAAGCATAGTAGACCAAGTAAATGTGAATAGGCAACATTCCTGAGGGAGCTCACCACAAAATCGTGTGTGAGGAAGCTTTTAGCCTGTAAATGAATAACTGTATCGGAACACCTTCCCTACTCACCTGATCTGGTCTCCAGTGAGTTTTTCCTGCACTTACAGGAAATATTGAAAAGAAGACACTTTGATGACATTCATAACATCAAGGGAAATACAACAACAGCTCTGATGGCCATTCCAAAATTGCTTTGAAGTGTGGACTAGTCACTGGCGTTGGTGCTATTCAGTAATGAGATATGTAGCACGTTTTCTAAGATGAGTTTGTAAACTTCATTGTCGTACCTCAAACTAATAACAACCATATATGACAAACTCACAGCCAACATCATACTGAATGGAGAAAAGTTGAAAGTGTTTCTTCCAAGAACTAGAACAAGACAAGGATGCTGACTATTATCACTTCTACTCAACACATTACTGGAAGTCCTGTCCAGCACAATCCATAAAGAAAAAGAAATAAAGCTCATTTAAATTAGAAAAGGGGAGGCAAAAATATCTCTGTTTGCTGATGTTATGATTTTATACCTAGAAAACTCAAAAGATTCCTCTGAAATACTCCTATAATTAATAAATGAATTCAATAAACTCTTAGGTTACAAATCCAATGTACACAAATCAGTAGTACTGCTATGTACCAGTAATAACCAAGCTGAGTATCAAATCAGAAACTCAATATCATTTACAATGACTGCAAGGAACATGAAATGCTCAGGAATATGCCTAACCAGGGAGGTGAAAGGTCTCTGCAAGGAGAACTATAAAGCTGTGATGAAATAAATCAATAATGACACAAACAAATGAAAAAGCCTCTCATACTCTTGGGTTGGAAGAATCAATACAGTAAAAATGATCATACTACCCAAAGCAATCTACAGACGCAATGACATTTCAATCAAAATACCAATGTCGTTTTTCACAGAATTAGAAAAAAAACAAACCCTAAAATTCAAATGGAACTGAAAAAGAGCCCAAATACCCAAAGGCATCCTAAAGGAAAAGAAGATATCTGGAGTTATCACATTATCTGACTTCAAATGATATACTACAAGGCTATACGAAAACAGTATAGTGCTGGTATAACAGCAGATATACAAGGTCAGGCAAGTAAGTTTGCAAACTCATCCTGGACCAAATGCCACGTACCTCATTGCTGAATATCACTCCAGTGATCACCTACCAAGGACTCCTTTTGGGAAGCTTTGCTCTGGCACCAGAGCCTAGTCCATTCTATGAGGCACCTTTTCTAAGACAAGTTTGTGAACTTAAACGTCTGGTCTCCTAAACAAGATAAGCATTATTGGCATATAGTATCACAATTTTAGTGTAGTTTTTTCCTTTCTTAAAATGTGTATATATATTTTTGATACCCTTTGTATAATTCGGCCTTGTAACCAAAAACTACTTGTATTCCTAAATCTATTGAAATAAAAAAAAGAAAATATGTTCAGGCATACAGAACAATGAAATCATGTCTTTTCCATGGGTGGAACTGGAGGCCATTATCTTAAAACAGCTCAGAAAGAGAAAGCTGATCAGCACACGTTCTCACTTACAAGTGGGAGCTAAATAACATGTAACAGGGAGGCAACATATGGCATAATAAATACTGGAGGGTCCTAAGGGCGGGAAAGGGTGGGAATGGAGAGAGGGGTGAGAAATTACTTAATGGATACAATGTACATTATTGGGGTGATGGTTAGTCTAAAAGTCCAGACTTTACCACTAAGCAATACATTCATGTCACAAAACTGCACTCATATTCCTAAAAATTATACCAATAAAATAGTTAAAATAAACAGCTCCAGCACTGGCCCCTACTATGGCCCTATGCTCCTCAAATCCTTTTATAATGAGTCCAACAGATATCATTTTCAGGGACTTCAGCAAATGGCCTTATTTGTAAGAGCAAGGGAGTTTATAAACCAATTTAGAAGTTCTATATGATGTATGAAATCATATAAGAAATATGAAGAAGATTTGTGGCATGAAATTGTGAAAATGAAGATAAAACAATCATTCTTTTAGTTCTCCCATTGTGGATTCTAGGGAAATTAAAGCCAAAATCCTAGACACACCAAAAAAGCTTATCAACAGCATTCACAGCAAAAACATATTTTTTCTTGTTATGTCTAGTGAGCTGATACAGGTAACGAGAGGACTCATTTTCCTTGGTAAACCTGGTCGGCCATTCAGTGATTTTTATACCATTGTCTTCCTGAAAGAAAAATGGTGATCATGAAAGGCCAGTTTTCTTAAGTTTGCTAATAATTTTTTTTAAAACATGAGTTTGTAAAGCCATTTTCTCACACTACTCTTTCACGAAGAATATATAGTCTTATTCTTACCTCTGTCAAAATGCCAAATTCCTTCAGTAAATCTGCAACAGGGTTTTTTTTTTTTTTTTTTCCTCAAGCCTGAGAACAGCCGAGAGAATGTTGTTTTCTGAGAATATGACTTAAATGTTGAGATCCCAATCAGGAAAGCAGATTAGCAAAATGTTGTCATGCTTTGTAAAAAGTCATAAAGGACTTCCAGGAGAAATCATGCTGTAAATAATCTTTTCCTGTTCTCTGAGCCAGGGCCCTTTGAACCAGTAACATTTAGCAAATACATTGTTCAGTCTTTTTATTACCTATGCAGCGTTCATTTTTTGGTTTATGTAAGGTGTAGGAGAAAAATATCCTACCTAATACCGTCTCTCAACCTGCTTAGTAGATTAATTAAACATGGCTGTTGAGTACTATCTTATTTCAATTTTTATGTAGTTGCCAAAGAAGATTAGAAAAGACATAAAAGTATTGCTGGTGAGGGTCTAAACTAAGGCTCAAAGTATTTATATTGTTCTATATACTCACCTGACCCAGCACTAAATGTAGAGGATCACACAGGACTCCTACTAATAGTGAGACTTAAATGGGAATCTAATCATGTTTTCTGAGCCTCAGATGGTATTTCCTTTTTGAAGAGGGTATTAAATCACAAAAAGCAAGTACCTTCCAAGATGTGGCCAGCTTTCCACTTGATGCTTCTGAAATTCACTTTGATTTTTATTGCCATTTCTTTATAGAACCCAGGGCCTATAAAGAGCCTGTGAATCTCCTATGTTTGTGCAGTTGGGTCAGAGGTATTGCAATTACCTGCAGGAGAAACAGCAGTAGGAAAGAATTAATTCAAATCATGTTACTGTGAGAAATAAGGCATATTTCTTATCACGTCTCAGTTAAGGTGTTTAAGACTTAGGCTGCACAGATGAGCCAATTCCCTGAGTTTCACGGTGCATCTATAAGGAAAGTTTAATCTTCACCACCATCTCATTCTTGGATCTGATTTTATACCTCAGTTCCAACACCTTCTAAATCTAATTCAAGATACAAACCAGGATATGCATATGTGTGTGCATATATAAGTATACATGAATATATATATCACCCACTACTGGACAGTCTAAAAAATAGAAAATTAAACTCTTTGATGAATAATTTTGTTTACATGTAGGATTCTTCTATAAGCAGAGATGCCTTATTTTCAAACTGAAAAACACCTGATCTTGTATCTTTAGTTTTTGTTTTTGGTTTGCTTTATTATAATAAGAATACTTAACTTGAGATTCACCTTTTAGCAAATTACTGAATGCATAATACAATATTCTTTTTTTTTTTTTTTT
>NW_003852402.1:29179277-29312958 GCF_000181295.1 Otolemur garnettii | reverse complement strand
CAGCCATAAAGAAAGATGGAGACTTTACGTCCTTCGTGTTCACATGGATGGAGCTGGAAAATGTTCTTCTTAGCAAAGTATCACAGGAATGGAATATTCTTAAGTATAAGTATACTGCTGGTGTTGTACAGCAGAGCTCTAGAACTTATGTTGTAACTGAAACTTTATAGTCTTTAACCAGCAACCCCATTTTACCCTCTCCCCCAATCCTTGGCAACCACCATTCTACTTTCTGTTTCTATGAGTGTGACTTTATAAAAATACCTCGTCTAAGGACCAGCATGTAGTATTTGTCTTCTGTGACTGGCTTATCTTACTTAGCATAAAGAGATACCACATTACACCTGTTAGGATGCCTATTAACAAAACAAAAGATAATGAGTATTGGCAAGGATGTAGAGAACTTGGAACCCCTGTGCACTGTTGGTAGGAATGTAAATTGGTGTAACCAGTTTGGAAATTATATGGAAGTTTCTCAAAATACTAAAAATAAAGTTAGCATATGATGTAGTAATCTCACTTCTAGGTATATATCCAAAAGGACTGCAATTAAGATCTTGAGGATATGCTTGCATTTCCTTATTTATTGCAGCATTATTCATGAAAGCCAAGACATGGAAACAACTTCAATATCTACTGATGAATGAATGGATAAAGAAAATGCAGTATATGTTCACAGCGGAATATCACTGGGCTTTATAAAAGAAGGAAATGCTTCCATACGTAACAGTGTGGATGCACTTGGTGTCCATCAAGCTATGTGATCTTGTATGAATCAGACTTTGAAATAAATCTTTTCTTCAGCAGATCTCTTAGCGATCATTGCCAGAATTTCATTTCTTCTCACATTCTTCTGAGAGAGAGAGAGATCATCCTTTTTCATCTTTTAAGTATATATGAAGGTTATAAGTTAAATCCAGCATTGAATTCAATTACTTAATTACTTCCTTGTGACCCAGAAAAAATAATGCTTTGGAGACTAATTTTTGGACGTTAATTTTCTTTAGAAAGTGGGAAATCTACCAGGTTGTTTGAAAGAATGTGTTAACATTTAATACAGGATTTTTCTGTTAAGCTGTTTAACTCTCTTTAATCTATGTTAGTTATGGTTGAGAGCAATAATATTCTGGTCTCTTGAAGAAGTTGTTCACCTGAGCTTCCCCAGTTGGGTTAGATACGATGACGTGATGACACAAGGCTGAGATTCACAGTAGCAAGACAGGGGTGTGGGTACCTTAACAAGCTATTGTGCTTAGGCTCATTCACAAAAGAAGAATCAATAGTATTTGATGGGTATGATGATAAAATACGAAGAATATTGATGAGAAAAACTATTTGAAAATGTAGTAAGAAGACAGGGAGAGTGTAGGAGGAGAAGAAAGAAAGTAAAACTCCTATGTCTATGAGTAGAAGCTAATTAGTGATTGTACGTCCACCTCCAACTCCCAGGAGAGCAAACAGGGTACCAGGCAGATTCCTCAGGCAGATATAAATGCGTCAGGGAAAGGGCAGAGATCTGATGGGGCAGGAGATGAACAATGCAATTTTTGAAGACAGAAATTCACTGATTGTAATTAGGATCCAGTATAAGAATTAGTCTAAACTTGTTGGGGTACCAGCTTTCTACTATTTACCCTAATTATGAACTTTAACTTATTGAATATTACTGCCATGCACTGTCTTTGATGGAGATTCATATCGGTTTGTACCTTAAAGAAAGAGTGCCAAGTTCCAGCTGTGTGGAAAGAAAGAAATCAGAAGGCAGGAATTAAGACCCAACTTGCCATATGCACGTATAATTTACAGAAATTACTCATGCTCAGTAAAAGATTGTGTGAGAAATCCTCTTTCGCACACACATACACCACTCTTTCTCTCTCTCTCTCTCTCACACACACACACAGTTGCTTTTCTTGCCCCAATGAAATAAATTTACAAGAGAGAAACAGAGAGCTACTTAAGGTATTTTCAATGACAGTTTTCCCTGTGTGTGATTTTTGTTTCACCCGCCTTTACAGGACATAAACTCCATGTGACGTGTGAAGTACGGCTTTAGTCTGCTACTTTAAAAGGTAATTGCAGAGCCAGAAAAAGAGTGAGTTTCTCTGGTTGCTAGAGGATGCTGCTTCTGGAAGCCTAGCAAGACAAAGAACTCTCAGTAAATATTCTTGGAACTAAGAAATAACTGTTTATTCATCTTTTGAGCAAATACTTATTGAAACCCAACTATGTGCCACAGGCATTGGGAAAACAAGGAAGACATGAGCTGCCTGCCTGAAGGGAAGGGTGGTGGAATGCAAAGCTATCCATGGAAATAATTGCAGGACAAATTCAAACAGGCAGCAATAGAGGTGCTCACAAAATACAGAGGGAGGTGTAGGAGGTGATGACTGCTTCTGTCTCAGGTCCAGAAAGCATCAGATTGGTGGTTGAGTTCAATGGATGAAGAGGGAAGATGAAGGCATTCCTGACAACAAACCTACCTTTCATATGCACAGGAAATTAGAATTTTCAACATATCATCTTGTGTCTACACAGAGTCCATCAACACAGAACTAGTCTCTATAGGGAAGAAAACTGGCCCTGAGCACAAAGTGATGTAGATGTACTTAAGTTTTATCAAGAAGACATGTGGAAGGGCTGCATTTCACAGAAACACCAGAGAGCTTCCTGCTATACTGTATATTCCTGTCTTTATAAGTTCAAGAGACTCCGACTATGGTGCTTTGCTAAATTATATATTGAGACAGAGTCTCACTATGTTGCCCTTGGTAGAGTGTGCAATGGCGTCACAGCAACCTCAAACTCTTGGGCTTGGGTGATTCTCTTGCCTCAGTTTCCCAAGTAGCTGGGACTGGAGGGGCCCACCACAACTCTTGGCTATTTGTTTGTTGTAGTTGTCACTGTTGTTTGGCAGGCCTGGGCTGGATTTGAACCCATCAGCTCCAGTGTATGTGGCTGGCGCCCTAGCCACTGAGCTACAAGTGCTGAGCCAACCATCAATATAATTTTAACAAAGACTCTCCTAGACCCAACTTTGGATAGGCTCCTCTGAGCCCTTTCTTTGACTACACTTTGTCCTTGGGTCTTATCTGTGGTCTCCCTAGTCCAACTGTAGCACAACTCTGACTGGATCAGTTTACTTATATTCTCCCACCCTTAACACCTAAGCTACCTAATCATATTCTTCATTCCCTAATTGTACTTTCTGATCCTATTGACTCACCTTCAGCAAGAATCCAGTGAAGTCAATTTGGCAAGAAACTCTTTACCCTTGATGTCTCCTCTTAGCAATTTTCCTTCCACTCACCCCCTTCCTTTGCTTACTAGTTACAAATCCTCAGCTTTCTTTGCCATATTCTAAGTTGAACCAGATCTCTCTCATCAGTTGCCATCTTCTTGACACCTATTGTAATAGTCCTGAATAAAGTCTTCCAGTTTAAACTAGTGTCAGAATTATTTTTTTCACTAGTACTTAAAATTGAAATTCACCTTAAAAATCAGCTGAGATTATAATACTATAGAAAGGGTAAATAGGGCCAGGTGCAGTGGTTCATGCCTGTAACTCTAGCACTCTGGGAGGCTGAGGCAGTTGGATTGCTTGAGTTCTAGTTCGAGAGCAGCCTGAGCAAGAGCAAAGCCCTGTCTTTAAAAACTAGCTGGGCATTCTGGTGGGTGCTTATATTCCCAGCTGCTTGGGGAGCTGAGGCAAGAGAATCGCTTAAGCCCAAGAGTTTGAGGTTGCTGTGAGTTGTGATGCCATGGCACTCTACCAAGGGTGACAGAGTGAGACTCTGTCTCAAAAAAAGAAAAAAGAGAGAAAGAGTAAATATTATCCTCTCATGAAAACATATTCATATATTTTGAGCTTTGTAAAAATCTTTGTAGACCTAGTACATGGTACATTTATATAAATGTTTAATAATTATTTGATGAATCTATTTGTTTATATTTGACAGGTAAATTAATTAATTTTATTTATTGTAGTTTGTATTATTACTAATAATTCATTTTCTTTTTTTTTTTTTTTTTGAGACAGAGTCTCACTATGTCACCCTTGGTAGAGTGCTGTGGCATCACATCTCACAGCAATCTCCAACTCCTGGGCTGAAGTGATTCTCTTGGCTCAGCCTTCCAAGTAGTTGGGACTACAGGCACCCGCCATAATGCCCAGCTATTTTTGTTGTTGTTGTTGTTGTTGTTGTTGTCATTGTTTGGAAGGCCCTGGGGGTATGTGGGCTGAGCATCATTTTCTTTTCATAATCAGTATTAGTCTTGAACTAATAGTCCTAGTTAGTAATTTAATGTTAATGATAGTAAATACTTCAATATATTGATAGTAAATATAATGATTATTTTAATATTAATGATAGTGAATACTTCAATATAGTCTTATATCCAATGGATATAATCCATTATATCCATTAATATAGTCTTATTAATATATTTGGTCAGTTCTGATACAGAAATGAAAGGCTGCTCATCCCCAGGTGGCCTGGCTAAAGTAGACGCTGGAAGAAAGAGTGGCAATTTCCTTTCGCTCTGGCTCCACAAACCAGGATAAGAACATCACAAATAAAAAACACTTTTCTCTCCACAGTCTTCTTCTAAGATGTGATTATTTATCTGTTGGGGGGAACAAAGTCCATGACCTGAGTTCATTTTAACAAATTGTAAAAGAAAACCCAATCCACCATTTCCAAAATTACTGTTTAATCTCAGGTGTAATATCAGCCACAAAGAGTTATTTACCTCTCACTGTGGGGTTAAAGCAGGCTAATTTCTGTGGGGAATTATGCTAAAAAAAATTGTAGACCCACTGCCTGCCCTGGAGGAACTTAGAATCTAAAAGTAGGGAGAGAGTAAACAAAACTGAAAGATACTTAGAAAAAAAATCAATTTATATTTTCCTATTTTTAGGGGCTCCCGGGAGAGCAGAGATCTTCATTGGGTGCTGAATTCATTACTTTTGGAGAAAAGAATATTCCTTTTTATAAATTGCCAGTTAGTGGGTTCTGTGATGTGACCATTAAATAATGCATTTTCAAGTTGAATAACAAGGAAATCCCAAGGGTACAGAAGATTTTTGGCTGAGATTTTCAAAAGGAAAAGAAAGGAGAGAGAAACAAATATCACTTTGGTACATTTTTGAGAACTAGGAAATGTACAAGTATGGTTCCCCTGGTAACCTTTGTGTAGCCTGTATGAGTGAGCACAGCAGTTTCTTGATTGCTTTGTTAAGGCAATTATTTTGCATTTCTTCTCTCTCTCTCTCTTTTTTTCTTTTTCCTTATGCTTACTCTACATCAAGATCTACAATCTGGTTCTCTATTGTTATAACTGCAAACTCTTGAAAGCAAAGTAAAAATTGAGGTGAAATCTAGACATAGTTTTAAAGATTTAAATCCTAGAAAGTGAAATGGATATTTGTAAAATCAAATTTTCAAAGGGAGCCCAAAAAGGAATTCCTGAATTAATAACAAAAACATTATCCAAATGCTGTTATCTAAAATGGTTGTTTAAGTTGTAGAAAGTCTAATTTGGGGCATATAAACTATATTGCAAGTAAGCAAAGCTATATTTGCTTGTATTTAAAAAAAAAATCTCTGCTCCTCTTGCGATTAGTCACGTTGCATAATTAATCTAATCCATGTTTCCCCTAAGTGGACTAAAAGAGGAAATTACCCATTAACCTCTTCTTGACTTCACCTGTGTCCTTCAGATTTCCATTTTGTGATACGTCTTAGCACCTTTATATCTCAGCACTTCTTAATCTCTCATCTTTCCCAATTTAGTTAAACCCTATCACTGGTATTTTGTTTTGCTTTACTTTGTTTTGTTTTAACAACCCTCTAGCTTTTGTTCTGCTAAGCACTGCTGGAGAAATTCAGGCAAGCTTGCCAAATGAATTCGGTGCAATTATAACCTTCATGCTGTTCTGTGATCCTTTTTTATTCGTTGTTAACCAACTTCCTACAGCATTTTCTTCAGCAGTTACTCTACTCCTTTTTCATTTTCTTCCAGCCTCCCACCATACTATTGTCCTCTTCAATCTAAACAAAGGCTTTTTTCTTCTTACTTGATTGGCAAGATAGACTTTAAGGTGTTTCTTACCCCCAAACTCCTCTTCTTTGTCTAAAAATTCTCTCCAAGCTTTGAAAGATGTCCCAACAAGGGAAAAAAAAGACATTCTCAAAGTAGGATAATTCAGGAGGGGTGTTATTAAAGGTAAGAATGGTGTAATAAGTGATGTGTAGTCACCTCTATGTCCAAATAGGCAAGCTGATAAAGCAGTCATTGGACTTTGAAAGGTGAGGGTCCTGTACTGTTGGCCACCCTGAGTAGAGCAGTGGCCTTTATTCCAGGTGGGCTTCAGTCCAAGATACCTCTGAGAGAAAAGGGCCGGAACCTGGCTTTGCTCTTCTCCCTCTCTGATGTCTTGCCTGCTCTGCTCCATTGCCTGAAGATGAGGTCCACAGCAGAGCTTACCAACACAGACAGCAGGGTGGAGCATGGGTTTGGAGGGACAAATGGAAGATATCTAACAGGCCTCAACAGATGTTTTTGTCGTGCCTACTACATAACATACATTATTTTAGATTTTATTAGAGGATAGAGCATTGGTCTGGTTCCCACCTTTTACAGAAGTTTGGAACCTAGAGGTAAATATGTATACACTGATAACTACGTAAACTTTGTGCATGAGGCATGCAAAGGAACATGTGTAAAAACAGAATTTACGAGAGAAAAAATGTGTTAATAAGGCATCTATGTACAAGAAGCTTTAGCAAGGGAGACTTTACTGCTGAATGTGAAAATCACAAAATATGCTGATGCCGTTGGGGACCTGTAAGAGTGAGGAGAATTTACAAGTATAGAGTTAGATATGGCAGGGAAGGTATCTGGACAGAGAGAGCAGTGTGGGCTAAGATTGTGAGAGGTGACCGCTTGGGGCATGTATACAAATACATAGAGTGCAAGACATTTGGAAAGTTTGGCAGGCTACAGAGGTAGTTTTGGTATGACAGAACTCAAGTGGGTAGGCACTAACCTTTCTGTCTTTACTGTGTGAAAGGGTCATAGTGGCTAACATTCATTAGTGCTTCTCATGCAAAGCATGCCTGAAGCAGATACTATTATGAGGAAACTGATTCTTAGGCAAATGTTAAATAATTTCACCAAGATGACAAAACTAAAACATGGCTTTCTGTGAAGATTCACTGTCATAACAATGTATGTTCCAAGGCAACACAGTGTCTACAGACATGTAGCAGATGTTCTTACATATTGGTGAATGTTGTGGTTAATTTTATGTGTCAACTTGATTGGGCTAGGGGATGCCCAGCAAGATAGAAAAACATTATTTCTGGGTGTATGAACAAGAGTTTTCAGAATAGATTAGTATTTTAATCAAGAGACTAAGTAAAGAAGATTTCTCTCACCAGTATGAGTGAGAATCATCCAATCGTGCAGGGTCTGAATAGAACAAAAAAAGAGGAGGAAAGGTAAGTTTGCTCCCTCTGTTTGAGGTAGGGTATCCATCTTTTCCTGACCTTAGACATTGATTCTCCTTGTTGGGACTTCTGACTCAGACCTGGACGTAAGCCACATACACCATTGGATCCCCAGTTCTCAGGTCTTCACACTTGGACTGAATGACATTACCCATTTTCCTGTTTTCCAGCTTTCACAGAAGAGACTTCTTGGCCTCTATAATCACATAAGCCAATTCCTATAATAAATTCATCTTTCTCTATCTCTACCTCTATTGTGTCCATATCAATATATCCTGTTGCTTCTGTTTCTCTGGAGACCCCTGACTAATACAGTGAACATTAGCTACCTAAACTATCTTAACTTTTGCTCTAAGTAAAATTAATCTGGCAGCAGTGTCGGATGAATGAGAAGTTGGATAACAGTGTCATGAGGAAGATTAGGGCATTACTAGGGACGGTGACAGTGGGAGTAGATAGAATAGTGTGACTTTACAAAACATTGTGAGCAAGTTGATATAATTCTGCAAGTGATAAAATGGTGGGGAAACTAAGAAAACTGAAGACTAAAGCTAAGAGAGTCCTTAAATAAACCATCCCTCTGTTCCCTTTCTCTAGAGATAACTTCCTAATCATCGACACTTGGTGTTTCCTGTCATCATTCTGGTTTTTACATGGTAAACTAGGATAACGACAAACTGTTTCTTATTACATTATCTGAAGCATCTCTTCTAGTTAGTATCCATTCAAACTCTCATTATTACAGTCTACTTAGACTATTGTAATAACCTTTTAAATGTTTCCTTTATCTCCTCTAAAAATTTATTTTCATTTTTTCAGATATTAAAAAAATTATAACATTTTCCTTTTTCTACTGTAAGTGTTCATAGTGCCCAATCAGCTAAAGAATAGATCAGTAATAGACCATATAATGAAATGTTACATTACAGTTAAAAAAGATGAGCTAAATTTCTAAGAACTGTCATGAAAAATATCTACATAAGAGTGTGAGTTATAGAAGTATACATGCAATGGGAACCTGTTCTTAGATTGAAACAATTTGGATGTGGTGCATATTTTACACCTGTCTGTCTGTATATATACACATAAACGTTAGAAGAAGGCACACTTGTTTATTCTTTTTTAGGGTAGCATTGGAGAAGAAGTTTTCAGTTTTTTATATATGCTTTTAGCTATCTAAAAAACATTGTATCACTACTATAATTAATGTTTAAAAGGAGTAACAGGGTTCAGGATATACTACCTCAAAATATGGAAACTTTAAATATTGAATATGTTAAACTGAAAACATTTGAGAAATGGCAAGTGCGGGATGGGCTCTCTGACCTTCAGCTAAGCAGGGCATGAGACCCTCAGGTGAGAGCTGCCCTCCCTGACCCTGACCAAGGGGAAAAGAGTCCCCTCATTCCTGAAGGTAAAGGAAAGCCAAGATGAAGCTGAACAAGCAGGCCTTATGAAGCATCTCCTAGCTTACTATTCTTAGCTCATAACCCTTTTTTTGTTCTATATCTATATCTACATCTATCTATCTATCTATCTAATATATATATATATATTATTATCTAATATATATATATATTATGCCTCTCTACCCTTCATCAAACCTAGCATAAAACCATTTAGGACTAACCATTTCTTTGGGTCTTCTTTTCCTTATGAAGGTTCTTGTGTCATCTAAAACTCATATTAAATAAGTATGTATGCTTCTGTCTTGTTAATCTTTCTTATGTTATATAGTTACTGACAAGGTCCACATCTATATTTTTCCTTGCCTGCATTTTCTTGTGACCAGGAAGGGATAGTAAAGGCAAAGCACTCCACTTCAAAGACTGCGGTTGAAGTCAGAGTTCTGAAACAACTGACAAAAAGCTGGCAGAGCAGGAGATAAACATTTGTAAAAATTAGTGCTTTGGGTTGTTACTCATGTGAATTCGGTTAACTTTTGTTTTCTAGTACCACTTGGCTAATGATGCTTCCACTCCCAGGACAGCTATTGCTTTCCTGCTTGTCTTGTTTTATGTCCTAAGATCTTGGCTTGGCTTTCCACCTGCTAGGGCATCAGGTTATTGGACCTGCAATGTGCAGGGAGCCCACTGGTAGTTGGGGGCCTAAGAATATGGCCAAACAGCAATGTGGGTCACATTTCATTTGTGGCTAATGTCCTACCAACCACTCCCAGCTCTCTAGGAGGTATCTGAGACTTTCTTTATTTTGGCTGTCTTTGTTAGTGGATCTTGGGAGGCTGGATCTTTTGCGACCTCTTTGGGAATGCCTCTTGCCCTCCATGGCTAAATCATAAAAGACTTACCCATTAGAGTTTTAAGTCCTTGAAACAGGTATAGCTTTGTTTAAGGGGGGTAGACAAAGAAGTTCAATACTGCCAAAGATATGTACTGTTTGTCCTGGCTGAACCCTGATATTGAGAAATCTGAAAGGATTTTGTTTTTTTTTTAAAGAGCTGTATGGTCAGATGTTGGCCTAATTGGAAGTTAATAGTCAAAGCTTGATAGGAGCTATATTTTAAGACCTCTCTGTTCTCTAGTTGATCCTGCTTTTCCTATGGGAACTTCTCAGTCAACTGAAACTCCATTCTCAAAGCACTGCTGACTATATGCTCCACTATCTCTGTTCACCTCTTTCTTGTTATGATTTCACTAAGGACAATTTGGAGTTTCACTTGCTTCTCTGGGAATCTTATAATCTTTCCCAAATGTCTTCTCTAACACCTCTTACTTCCCATTGCTTCTCTTCCTTTTCCTCCTCAAACTAATTAACTAAGCTAACCAACTTACTCAAAAGGTTTTTAAGTTCATGTATTTCAGATACTAATTGATAAGGAAAGCTATTTTCAAGATTGTTGGTAAAATAAAGCAAGTGTGTCTTCAGAGTTGTCAATATCACATATAATGAAAACTTAATTATTTTCTGCCAAAGTTTACAAGTTAAATAAAGCTTATGTTATCTCTAGTAAATGTTTAGGATTATAGAACCAGAAATCCAACCTAAGAATAAACATCAATTGCTTTATGTATGTTATGCATGATTGTAAAAAGAAAAAAAAAAGAAAGAAAAGAAAAACTATAGTTTACCTTTTTTGGCTTCTTTGATTCTGTGATTTTTAATATGTGTCTGATTTCTCAACAAAAATAACATAAGACAATGGCTAACTTTGTCTAATGGCTCCTGTAATTTTCATAAGCAATTCAAGGATAATCGTTAACAGGTAAATTAAATATATGTAAGTGGAAAAAAGTTTAGAATCGGACTTCTCCATAATAATTGTTTGCTGTAATGTCTACTTAAAAATACTTCTAAAATCTTTATGGTAACTTGAAACTTTAATATATACTAAATTAAGTAAAACAATGACTATTCATTGAACATCTAGATAATTTTCAAATATGGTAAAATATTGAAACACTCATCACTCTACGTGAAATAAATTTCTTTACTTTTGGTTTCTTAATTTTTACAGAGAGTCAAAATATATTTAGGTCTGTTAATAAAATTTTCACTTGCTACTTTTATTTTATTGTTTCAGATTAATTTAAGGATACAAACAATTAGGTTACAATGTTTGCATGTGTTAGGTAGAGTCTCTGTTATAATTGTGTCCCACCCCAAACAGGTGTGCTGTATATCCCAACATTATGCCCATTAAGCGGGAGCACTCCCATCACCCGCCCTCTTCTCTTCTTACTCTCTCATTCCCCTGCCCTCCATCTTGGATTGATTTGGGTTTTTGTCTTATGTGGGCATGCATTAGATCACCTACTGGCTTCATATTAGTATCAAGTGCATTAGATTATTGCTTTTCCATTCTTATTAAGAATTCTACTTTACTAAGAAGAATGTGTCTCAACTCCATCCAGGTTAATACAAAAGATGTAATGCCATTAAAAAAGGTGGAGAATTCCACTTGTACTTTGAAAATTTTACTAGGTGCATAAGAAAACGTGGGTCTCTGAAGATTGTGAAATTGTATATTCATAAATGTTCTAGTCTGCTATAGAATGTCTGTGGTGGATCATAATTACTTCTTAGTTTTTACTAGAAATTAGGAGTACTGGCTCAGCGCCTGTGGCTCAAGTGGCTAGGGCGCCAGCCATGTACACCCAAGGTGGCGGGTTCGAACCCGGCCTGGGCCACCAAACGTCGATGACAGCTGCAAGCAAAAAATAGCCAGGCATTGTGGCGGGTGCCTGTGGTCCCAGCTACTTGGGAGGCAGAGGCAGGAGACTCGCTTGAGCCCAGGAGTTGGAGGTTGCTGTGAGCTGAGATGCCACGGCACTCTATCCAGGGGGACAGCTTGAGGCTCCTGTCTCAAAAAAAAAAAAAAAAAAAGAAATTAGGGGTACTAAAGACTAAGATTATAATCAATCTATGTAAGTAAAACTACAGAGATAAAAAGATAAAAATTTAAAAAACCCTCTGCATACAAAAAAATATAAGAACAATAGGATGTGTATGATAAGGAAAAGTATAACAAGTATAAAGATGTGTTTTTATTAAAGAAAAAAGAAAGTAATTTTGTCCTAAAATGACTGGTTGTCTCAGAATGAGAAAGAATAAAAGATTAGGATCAAAATTGGACGGTTATTAAGAAGGAAGGTTATAGAACATTTGTGAAAAAGGTATCTTGGAAAAACAATCTTATCTCCTATGGTCAAAGCTGGCTATACTGGCTGGGTTTATTTATACAATTATTTTTAAAACTCCATCAACACTCATGTGCACATTTGATAATAAAACTTAATGAAAAACAAGCAGGTGGGGGGCAAAAAAGGGAGAGATAATTTCACACCCAATGGATACAATGCATACTATTGATGAGGGGCACACTTCAAACTTTGACTCAAAGTTTACAAAAGCAATTCATATAACCATTCATGTACCCTTGTAATATTCTGACATTTTAAAAAAAGGGAAAAAAGTTAGCATTAGTATTAATAGCACACTGATATAAATCTAGAATTTGCTTTCCTCTAGGTTTAAATGACAAGATTTTCTTGGGTTATTGATCTATTCTTAACAAGAGATTGTGAAAAGATTTTTGTCATTCAAGTAGTTTATCTAATGAACAGAACTTCTGTGTTTTATTAAAATAATTTTTTATTCTTTATGTTGTCCTTATCAAGTCCATGATTCCTTAAGAAAATTGAGTCTTTTTAATATTAAAAGGACTAATTTTTTTTACAACTGTGTAACATTCTGTACGTGCCTTCTGAATATTTTAGTTCTTTTGGTTGAATAGATCACCACGGTCGTGCGGAATTGTGTTCAAAACTTTTGACATTTTCAACAAACTTCCCCAAATCAAATTCTAAATAAAGACTCCCTTTGACCTCAGACTAACTTTGAGATTTCTCAGAAGGGCACCGGAAAATTCAAAGGGTTTGTTTCTCATCTCGTAAAAGAGATACGACAAACTAATTAGGTTTATTTGGTATGTTAAATTACATGGCAGGCATTGTCAAGTAAGAAGTAATGCTAGATCTTCTTTGGGTTATAACTAAGTCAATATTATTAATACAACTGTATCAGAAATTGTTTAAAATTCCTAGCTATTTGTCCATACCATCACTGTTCATCATATGTCCAAGATAATGTTTTCTGTCTTAATGCCAGTTAAAATGCAATACATCATGGAGATAACCAAATATCCTTGTCAATTACCTTGTAATGAACTTTCCCCAGGTTGTCAACCATCACTGTTTTAAGACTTTTGCCATTCACAAAGAGTTATTATTATTATTTTTAAAATCTGATTCTTTTCTAAAAGCATGTATAAATGACAACGGATCAAAATGCTTCATGGAAAAGGCCATCAATAGTCCATCAGTCCATCAGTCCTTCTGACAAGATCTCTGGAGCATAATATTAAGATCATACAAATGGGCTGGGTAAGAATTTCCAGAGCTCTAATGAGGAAACTGAGGGATTCATAAATCTACTAGCCTGAGCTCAAGCAGAGCAAGTATTAATTAAATGGGACTGAACAAACTGCTGATTCTATGACTTTTGTTTAAAACATTGTTTGCACTTTAATATCATAGTTTCCAGATTAGAGGGATTCCTTTTCCTTTTCTCTTAAGCTATCTGTAATTTACAACAATCTGATAAATTCTATTTTTGTAAGCAAAGAAGGGACATTTACTTTTTCTCCTTACCTGGTCCCTATGGAATTTGGAAAATCTTATTGAGTGTTCTTATTTTTGGATGACATAGTTATTTGTGTTGGATCCTTAAGAATCTGTTATTCTAGCATAATAGGACATAACTGGAAACACTGGCTATCTTACAAGGCTTTGACAGAAATGTCTACTATAAGAAGCTAAGGTTGACTTTATGGATCCAGTACTTACTTTTATCTTTTATTTATAAATATTAGTCATCTACTTTTTTAGAATTTGGAAAAAATAATAAGAAAAAGTTAACTGAACCTTAGAGTCAAAACATTCTATAATAGACATACTCTTATTTGACAATATGAATGTTACGTTTTTTGTATTATTATTATTGCTCAATTAAAAAAAAAAGAAGCTAAGGTTGACTTTATGGATCCAGTACTTACAAATGGATATTTCTTGATTTTATTTTAGTTTTTGAGACAGGATCTCACTCTGTCACATTTACTATCATGCAGTGGTGTCATCATAGCTCACTGCAATCTTGAACTCCTACACTTAAGCAATTCTCCCATCTCTCAGCCTCCTGAGTAGCTGGGACTAAAGGCATGTGTCACCATGCCTACCTATTTACTTATTTATTGATTGATTCATCTGCAGAGATGAGGCCTCGCTATATTGTTCAGATTGGTCTCAAATTCCTGGGCTCAAACAATCCTCCATCTTGAGCCTCCAAAACGTCTAGGATTAAAGGCATGAGCCACTGTACTTGATGTACAATGTATTCTTAAGAAGATGACCTGGTTTCTGGCTTTTTAGTATTCTCAGCTTTACAAGTGAGTAAGGAAGGTCTCTTGCCAGTAGACTCAGGAATTGTAAAATATGTTGAGAATCTTGAGAAGAGAGAAATTTATCCAATTTTTAGGTATTACAAAGTCTGAGGGCAAATTCTTGCCATGGCTTCTTAGCCTTGACAGCAGCCTCATCTCTAAAGATGAAGAATCTGGGCAAACAGGCCTCACAAAGTTTCCCTTAGTTCACTGCCCTTTGCTCAGACCCTTTTTGTCCCATTGCACTTTCCATGAATCTCCACATTTCATAAAACAGCATACAAGCACTGAGGTTTAACTATTTCTCTGGGTTGTCATTGCCTTATGAAGGATTTCGTCATAGAAAATTCCTGTTAAATACATTTATTTGCTTTTCTTTTGTTGATCTGTCTTTGATTACAGAGACGAGGCTGAGAACCCGAAAGGGTAAAAAGAAAAAGAACTTTTACCTTCCCCTACAAAAGAATAAAATATAAATACTTTGACATCTTGAAATCTAAAACACTTCAAATACTGAGCTTGAGCTATTTTAGCATCTATGCTTACCTCTCAAGGGCGGCACTTGTGGCTCAAAAGAGTAGGGCACTGGCCCCATGTGCTGGAGGTGGCGGGTTCAAACCCAGCCCCAGCCAAAAACTGCAAACAATCAAAAAAGTGAGACTGCCTATGCTTACCTTTCACTATGCCTCAGATACTCAGTCTCAGCATATGTGGGCCAACAGCACCACACCTCTCCTCATCCACAGCACTCATGTGTAATTGCACGTGGCAGTTTCTCCTACCGAGCCTGATTGTAGCCATATAATATATTATAATTTCAGACATCCATTCATTACAAGTGGTCATTGAAAGTAGGAATTTGATAGCTCCGATTCACAATCTGATCAAGTTGAACCCTTCAGTGTTTCTGAGGCCATCCTGTTCTTTCTTAGCTCAAATAATTTGCTCATGTAGTTCCTTCCTGGAAGACATTACCACGGCTATTTCTCTACTGGACCAGATGTTATAATCTGCTCCTGTTACAATTCTCCACATTGAATAGAAAAAAACTCTTCCTCTTTTCTACTTTGTAGGCTTTTTTTGGCAATTGCCCTAATATATTTGTATTTTATTGCCTTGTCTTAGATATTTCAAAAAGCAATCATAGCTTCCTGTAGGATTCTTCTTCTTTTTCTTCTTCTTCTTTTTTTTTTTTTTGAGACAGAGACTCACCCTGTTACTCAGGCTAGAGTGCCTTGGCCTTGGCCTAGCTCACAGCAACCTCAGGCCAGCATGCCTGGCCTTTCTACATGATTCTATCACTTATGGTGTCTTACTTACAATTGGTGGTGAGTGAATGCATGTCAAATAAAAATGTATTTGGTTCTTTTTGCAGAAATTTTCAAAAAAGGTAACATCTAAATCTTTAAAGCAAGCATGCCTGCTATCAGTATTTAAAACGAAGCTTATGTAATCTAGACTTCATGATCAACATCTGAGTTTATTAAATTGTTGCTATACTAAAGCATTCCATAGTTCTATTGTCAATATTTACATGTGGAAAAGTAGGGCACCAACTGTAAGGAATTCTTGGAAAATTGTTTTCAAACTTTCCATAGCTACCTTTGTCAAGAAAGGACACATTTGTTTTTAAAGTGCAATGGATTCTAGCAAATCTGTAGATTTTAAGGAATGTCACAGCTTCACACAAACTACTTTTAAAAATTCTGAAAAGAAGAAAGGACTGACATGCTTGAGAAAATGAGGAAGGTGAAGATATTTTTATTCCCAAAATTACACGTAGGGTTATAATTACACTTTTGTGATGTTGAGGTGGTGAAAATGTGAACATTGTAAACGTATTACCCTAAAGATCTATGCATTAAAATAATATGGGCAAAAACTTTTATGAGAAATTTTACAGTTCTATGTGTCATCTCTGGAAAGTATTTGCCAATTTCTTCTGGGGAGACAAAATTGTATTTGGTACTTCTGTGGTACTTACGTCAATAAAGTTTAGAAAATTTACTGTGCTGTACTTTAGTCTTTCAATTACTTATATTTGGACTTGTTTCTTAACTCATGTTACAATCACTTGAGGTCAGGAACTATGTTTATTTTCTTTACATCCCAAATAGTGAAGACAACGTTTAACTTCTTAAAGGTGCTGAATAAATGTTTTTTGGGGCGACGGGGTCAAAGAATGGAGACTCCCTAGAACTGATCCTGCCAAGTTTCATCCCTCCTTCTAGGTCCAACTTAACACAGCTGCTCTACAAAATCTCTCATGCTTGGTTTCTCTTCTCTTTTGGTTCTTCATCCCATCCAATATTGGCTTTTCCTTCTTTTTTGATACATGTCTACTGGTACGCAGTTATATAACAATCAGTAACTCACCAAATTCTAATGATTTATTAGTTCATTTCATGCCCACTATAATCTCTACAGGGTTTCCAGGTTTTACCCTAATAATTGTTAAGTAATAAGCATTTGAATAAATGAATCAGTAAAATGAAAAATTATCTTCAATTTTGTGTATTTAGCACTTGAATAGATCTCTCTTAAATAAATTTCTTATATTATCAATATCTATATTCTCATGTTATCCATACCTATCTATCTATGTATGTAACCATCCATCCATCTATCTTTTTGTCTATCTTCCCTCTGGTTTCTTAAGAGTAGGAAGAAAGTATCTAAAACATGAAATGTGTCTTGGATGGCCTAGATTCTGGTAGGAATCTTGGGAACCAATGGCGGCCTGAAGGCCATATGAATAGGCTAAATAAAGGAAGAGGTCACTCAAAAGATTAGACCAGAAGACAAGCTTCCTACATCACTGAGTTCTCACATATTATACAACTGAAAATAATTTACCAGCATACTGAAGCTCACAGTTATTGTGCAAATTTGTAGAAAGATTACCAATTGAATTACGAATGTAGGAAAAATATAAGTTAATGATATATTTGGTGCTTGTGATAGCATAGAGTCTGCTCACTCCCACAGAGGTAAATAACCAGCCCAGAGTAATAAAGTAAAAGATGATTCCTAGGAATCCTTCTCATCCTTTTCTTTAATTATGAGATCACTGTATGTCAAATACATAATGACCTGGACTATATAATTCAAAACAAATGGAAGAACCATATTTTGTTTCTGAAGTATGTTTTTGTCATCTAGGTTTGTGGATATTTTGGAGACTGCAAAGGTATTTCTTAAATTTTATCATAATAAAATAGGACTTTTTTCCATGTATGACCACTTGGTTGTTATGAAGGAATGACAGTTTTGACATAAATGTTATTTTGAAATGAAAATAAAATCTTACCTGTACTTCTCTTATTTGACTAAAACACAACCTCTAGAAAATATGGCTGTTATTGATTCCCCCCCCCCCCCAGCCCAGGAGTTTCTTGAAAAATAGAGAAAGAACACAGCTTGCCTATTTCCACTAGCATTGGGAAAAAAAGGTAGAAACTTCCATACTTTCCAAATGAAACCCTGAAACACCTCCCCCCTTTTATTAAGTTGTTACATTAAGTTACTATATAAACCTTACCTCTGGGTGATTGATTAGTGAGTAAATATCTCTGAGTGACTTTTGCGTGCATGTGTCAGCAAATTTATATTTCTTCTTAATCTATCTGAGATTAGTTAATTTGAAGACCCTGGCCTAGTTGGACTTAAGTGAACAGAGGAAAAGTTTTACTCCATCAGTTTTGGTGATGAGAGTCTGATAATTAGACTCTATGTTCACTCTGGAGACTGCATCTGAGAGTCTGGGACATCTGATCAAGAAGGTACATTCTCCTACCTATCAGGCTATTGGAAGTCTGCTTACAGTCCAGTTAAGTCAGGCTGCTGATAGCTTCTTTTTGTCCTTTGTTTTCAAAATTTAGATCGGCAGAAGAGCACACTTTGTAGGAACTAGTTCTTTGGTTATTGTGACTCTTGTTATAGAATCTTTCCTTCCCAGTTATAGTCATTGTGTTATGTCCATTTGTTTCTGCCTTTCAGTAATTTGTCCTAAGGAGTAAAACCATAAGGTAAAACAGGTAAAACACAGGCATGTAAATCTGTTGTTCAAGATGGCCTCACAGACTGGTGAGTTTATGGGACACTAATTAAACTAAACAAGATTCTTCTTTCATCTTGATTTGTATTCTGAGAGCTTGACTTGGATCTGAGAGAGTACACTTTTTGGTTCTACAACTGCCAGGCAGCTCATACTGTCAGGTCAGCACTCACAGTTGGCCAATTATAAGCTTAAAGTCTAAGAATGTCTAGGCAGCCAGGTAGAAACATGGGTAGCTTGTATACCCTATTTGTAGCTGGCATCCCACTGACCCTCTAAGGGGGTTCATCTAAGACTCAGTCTGAAAGGGGTTCAACCCGTAAAGATCATGTGTCCTTCTCATTGCCTTTGCTAATTGTCTATTACAGCATGGGTCCTTTCTTTATCTTCAGCTGTATTTGAAATGACTATTGATCATTCTGCATTCTCTGTGGGGACAATCTTGCATCCATGGATAATCCATAAAAAAGCTGATTGTTTTGAGTCACATTTGAAATGAATCTACTTTCTGAAGTTCAGCTAAAATCTCAGGTTTCTTTGCTTGGAAGGTGCCTCTTAGATTGAAATATTTCTCCCTGGCTTTTTGTTAGATCCTTCTATTTCGTGGTAACTTCTCAGTCAACTAAAACCTGCCTCTATTCTTTCTCAATCCCTGATGATTATGTCGATTTCCTTTCTTGCTGGGATGACTCTACCTTGGATCATTTAAAACTTCAATAGCTTCTATGAGAAAACTTAATATCTCTAATCTGGCCCCTCTAAAGCCATTCTAAATGGCTTAGAGATAAATAAGTATTTATATAAATTAGTTATGCCTAAATTGTCAGAAATATGGAAACTAACCTAAAATTTTTAAGTTCATGTGATTTGGATAAATCCTTTGTAATAAAGACTAGTTTAAAATTGTTTGCTTAACAATAGAAGCTGTGTCTTCTGAGTTATCAGCAGTATGATTTGAGCATACATTTTTATTCTACCTCAGTCTACCAGTCTAATAAGCTTGTGTTAAATCTACTAAATATTGAGGTAATAAAAGTTATAGATGAAACCTAAGATTCAATGTACAATTAAAGATGAAATAAAAATGAATTGCCTGATGTAGTGGTTTATGTATATCAACAAACAGCAGTATATCAATCAAATAAACAAATAAATGAAAAAAAAAACCCTTTTCTTTGGCTTTTGCTTTTACAATTTTTTTATTTCCCTAATAGGTAATTGTTGTAAAACATAGTAAATATGAAAATAACTTGTGATGATATCTAGCTTTGTTTAACATCTTTTGAATTGTTGCAAAAAATCAAAGCA
The DNA here is from genome assembly GCF_000181295.1 of Otolemur garnettii. Taxonomy (NCBI): domain Eukaryota; kingdom Metazoa; phylum Chordata; class Mammalia; order Primates; family Galagidae; genus Otolemur; species Otolemur garnettii. The sequence goes on along the minus strand of NW_003852402.1, from coordinate 29,293,121 downwards.
TAATGAACAACATATGAATTAAGTTGATATAAGTGGAATAAAAGTTTTATGAATATACCTTTCAACAATAATCATGTTTTATAATAAATTTGTGTATTGGAGTTTTCTAGAGAAACATAATCATTAGAATGTATATAAACATGTGTGTGCACATGTATGTAATTATGGAGAAGGGGAGAGACAGAGAGATTGATGTATTATATTGATGTACAGTATTAGTTTATATGGTTATGGTGGCTGATAAGTTCTAGAATCTGCGGTGACTGAGCAAGCATAGAGCCAAGAGAGCCAATGATATATTCCAGTCCAGTCCAAAGATCTGAGAACCAAGACTGCCAATGATGACTAGAAACACTGGAAAGCTCAAGACAAAAGAAGAATTAATGTTCTATTTCTAGTCCAAAGGCAGGGGAAAAAAATGAATGTCCATTCTTGAAGGCATTTAGGCAGAAATCACTTCCCCTTATTTGTGGGAAGGTCAGCCTTTTCATTCTATTCAGAACTTCAACTGATAGGATGAAGTTCTCCCACAGTAGAGAGGGCAATTTGTCTCAATTAGTTTTTTGATTTAAATGTTAAACATTATTTTTTCTTTTTCTTTTTTAATCTAACTGACTACAGTCTATTCTAGAGCACTTCATTCACTTAGAATAACTAAAATAATGTGTAGACAATCAGATTTGGAACATTTATCCAAGAAACAACATGAGAATGCAAAAGAAAAGCTCAAGGAAACCCTAGCATCTAGGAAAGAGCAGGCAGGCAAGCAGCCAATGTGACCTGGACTGGTAGAAAATTGAAAGTGAGTTCCCAATACAGGTGAGTCAGTGACTCCTTGTGATCAGTGGGAAATCATGCAAACTAGGTCATGGGAGAGCACTTCTACCCTGCCAATCCCTGAATCTATCTTGGGAGCAACTAGGAGACTGTGAGAAGAAATTGTTCTAGAAAAAGTCCCATGCACTTCTGTAGGCCTGGGAATCCATAGTAGGATGCTATTCTTGATCTTGTTCATAGAAGGTGGGATTGGAGATAGCAGCAGTGGAAGTCTTTAGATTAGAGAAACTCTGGCTGGGGCTTATAAACAAGGGTTCCAGCAGGGGAGATATTCCTGCAGCCAGAAGTAATAAGAGTGTAGTAGCATGGGTTCTAGCTACTTATACTGAGAATGTTTTCACCTGTCTTTAGGAAGACTGAGTCCAAAATTACCCTGTACATCTCCATTCAATTTCATTGCCTGCCCTCCTAGACAGAGTACAGTGTTGACTTGAGGGTATTCCATGACCTAATCCACCACCTGGGACACCTGAGCACATTTCCCAATTAACCGAAGTTGGGCATAAATTCTATTGCTACTACCAAAGGTGGCTTTTACCTGCAGGTGTCATATACTGGCCTAGAGCTCAGGCCACACAGCCCATTATAGCAGCTGCTGACATAAGAACACAGTCCTCAGGAACAAATCAATGAGATACAAGAGAAACATGGAAATTAATAAAATAAATCAGAAAATCAATTCAGTCCATAAAGGAGAAATTTACCAAGGAGATCGATATCATAAATAAAAAAAAAAATGAATGCAAAAAAATGAACAAGGGTTTTGAGATATATAGGATACATAAAACAACTATTCTCTTACGAGGAGGAAAAAATAAAAAGAGTTTATAAAACCTATTTAACAAAATAATTGACAATAAATTCCCAAATCTAGCAAGTGATACATCTTGCCACAGGAGGCCCAACAATCCCCAGGCAAATACATTGCAAAAATGACTTCACCATGACATATTGTCATCATATTCTTTAAAGTCAAAGTGAAGGAGAGAATTTTAAAATCAGTTAGGCAAGTGTCTGGTCACTTATACAACTAACACCATTAGACTAACAGTGCACTTTTCAGCAGGAATCTTTTAAACCAGAAAAGAATGAGATGATATTTTCAAAGTGCTAAAATAAAAAAAAAAAAACTTGCCAACCAAATATTTTATATTCAACTAGATTAGACTTGGTAAATAAGAAATAAATAATATCTTTCCCAGCCCAGCAAACACTGAGGGATTTTGTCACCACAGACTGGCCCCAAAGGAAATGCTCAAAAGAATCCCAAACATAAAAAAGAAAGGTTGATATTTGTTATCAAAAAAATCACACAAACATATAAAATGCACAGGTTGTACACAATAAGCACATAAAGGAGGAAGAGCTAGAAATCAAACGGCAACATCAGAGAATTTCTTCACACCACAAAGGCAAACAGAAAGAGAAAGAAACAAATGATTCATAAAACAACTAGATAACCAATTAAAAATATGGCAGACATACAACCTCACATATCAATATTGAACTTGAGTATGAATGGATTAAATATGTAATCTTATAAGATGAGATGTAAGTAGCATATCATTGGATCATATTTGTTAATGTATTCATTTACATTCATGTTAATGTATTCATTCATTCATACATTAACAAATATAATCCAGTGATATACTACTTACAGGAAACTAGCCTTACCTGTAAAGACACATAAACACCAAAAGTATAGCAGTGGAAAAAATGTTTCAACAAGCAGAAAGCAGAAGCAAGCAAGAGTGGCTGTACTTTTAAAAGACAAAATAGACTTTAAGTCAATAAAAGTAAAAAGAGATAAAGAAGATCATTATATAATGGTAAAGAGATTAATTCAGGTAGAGAATCCTAAATATATACACACCCAACACAAGAATAGTCAGATTCATAAAACAAGTATTAATAGACCTAAAGAAAGAGTTAGACAGCAATACAATATTAGTAAGGGATGTCAACATCCCACTTGTAGCACTAGACAGATAATCCAGACAAAGAATCAATAAAGAAACATTGAACATTGAATGGAAATTGACCTTCAGACCAAATAGACTTAAGAGATGTTTGTAGAACATGCTACCAAATAAGTGCAGAATTCAGATTCTAATCACTATATGGAGCATTCTCCAAGACAGACTATATGCTAAGCCAACAAATTCCAATCAATTTTTTAAAAATCAAAATCATATCACATATCTTCACTGAGCCATGCAGAATAAAACTGGAAATCAACACTAAAGGGAACTTCAGTATACAAATATATGGAACTTAAACAGCATGCTTCCGAACGATCAGTAGGTGAAGAAAAGAATTAAGATGGAAGTTACAAAATTTATTGTAACAAATGAAAATGAAAATACAACACATAAGAATCTGTGAGATACAGCAAAAGCATTGCTAAGAGGGAAGTTTAAAACATTAAATGCCTACTTCAAAAAGTAGAAAGATCACAAACAACCTAATGTCACATCTCAGAAAACTAGAGATGTGAACACAAGAACAAACCAAAACCAAACCAAAAGTTAGCAGAAGAGAAGAAATAACAAAGAACAGAGAACTAAATGAAATAAAGGCCAAAATGATGGAAAGAATCAGCCAAATGAAAGTTGGTTCTGTAAAAAAAGTAGAAATTTAAAAAAATAAAATAAAATATAGAAAATTGATAAACTGCTATCTATAACCAAGAAAAAAAAAGAGAGAGGACAGAAATAAACAAAATCAGGAATAGTAAAAAAAGGTGTTGCAACTAATACCACAGGAATACAAAAGCTCACCAGACACTATTATTAAAAAGTATTTGTTTACAAAGTAGAAAAATTCCTACAAACATACAACCTGCTAAGGTGGAATGGTGAAGAAATAGAAATCCTGGACACACAAATAACAAGTAGCAAGATTGAATCAATAATAAAAAAAAAATCTCCAACAAAAAGAAACCCATGATTTCTTCTCAACTCAACTGTTATTGGCGTATGCAAAGGCTACTGTTTGTGGACATTGATTTTCTACCCTGAGAAATTATTGTATTTCCTGATCACTTCCAGGCGTTTTTTTGGTTGAGTCTCTGGAGGTTTCTATGTAGAGATCATATCATCAGCAAAGGATATGAATGCCCATCGATCTATGAATGGATCAATAAACTGTGGTATATATACACCATGGAATACTATGCAGCCATAAAGAAAGATGGAGACTTTATGTCCTTCATGTTTACATGGATGGAGCTGGAAAATGTTCTTCTTAGCAAAGTATCACAAGAATGGAAGCAAATGTGCTCAATATACACAGCCCTATTATGAAACTAATTTACAGCTTTCATATGAAAGTTATAACCTAATTATAGTCTAAGAATATAGAGAGGGGGAAGGGGGAGAGGATAGGGGAATGGGTGGAGAGTGGGTGATTGGAGGGATCACTTCTACGGTTTATTTTACAAGGGTACAAGTGAATCTTTCTAAGAGTAGAATATAAACATCTTAACACAATAACTAAGAAAATGACATAAAGGCTATGTTAACCAGTTTGATGAAAATATTTCAAATTGTATATGAAAACACCACACTGTACCCCATGATCACATTAATGTACACAGCTATCACTTAATAAAAAAAAATGAGAAAAAAAGAAAACATGCAAATGCTCAATAAGCATATGAAAACAATTCAACATTAATAATCATTAGGGAAATGGAAAATAAAACCACAGAGAGATATCTTATACCAGTTGAAATGGCCATTATTAGAATGACAAATATAACAGATGTTGGCCAGGATGTTAAGAAAAAGGAAACTTTTATACACATACTTATGCAGTAATTTGTAATTACTACAGCCTCTATGGAAAATAGTATGGAGATTTCTCAAAGAACTAAAAATATTACCATTTGATTAAAAAATCTCCCTACTGGATACCTACCCAAAGAAAAAGAAATCATTATATCAAAAATATACTTGTACTCCTATGTTCATTGCAGTACTCACAATGCAAATGTCTATCAAAACTCAAAATAATCATGTTTGGAACAAGATAAATTTCGATTTATTCCTCACCTGAAAGTTTAAGTACTTGGTCAGGAGTCAATTTGGTTACTATACAATCAGCAGAGATTTTTGTCTTCTCCTGTCTAATTTTGCTCTACCATTTCATGGCTAAAAGTGGCTGCCATAGCTCCATCCATCACACATTAATTATTGCCAGCATGAAGAAGAAAGGAAAGATCGAAGAAAGACCCATTTCCCTCGAGGACACTTTCCAAAAGTTGCATATATTTCTTCCCTTTATCTTCATAGGTGAGAAAAAAACTGATTTGCTATTCTACCTTTTGTGGATGAAAAATTCTAAAATAATTTGAGGAAGTTTTTTCAGAGTCAAATTTGAGGACCATTACCCAGCGCCACACCTAAGAAGCCAGTTTCAGTTTTATACAATTTGGGAGACAAGAATTACAGGTAAAGTCATAAATCAATACATGGAAGGCACCCATAGGATTGATTGGCCTGCAAATGTGGGATATTCTTGAAGGGGATTCTTTAGTTGACAATTGGCTGGGAAAGTTAGGGTTTGTCTAAAAAACCAGGAGTCAGCAGAGAGGAATGTCTGAGTCAAGATAAGGGTCTCTGTCTCTCAGGTGATGCTGTACCAGAATCAGGGTGGGGAGTAAATTATATCGGGTTAATACTTCCCCTCCCCATTCAGTGAGAATTTATCATTCTTAGGTATGATTCACTAGGCCCCGTTAGAAAAGAATTTGGGGGCAGAAGACAAAGGTCAAAATTCAGTGCTCACATTAAAGAAAGCTGGGAGATTTATTCTCTAGCCTATGTATTTTCAACTAAAGATGGACAAAGGAGAGAATAGACATGGGGGACAAACAGCATTCTATAAATTCTATATTACATTAGATACTCTTCATGACAGTTTATCTGTATTAGTTTCCTCTGTGCTTCTGTAACAAATTACCACAACTTAGGGGTTAAAAACAACATAAATTTATTATCTTATAGTTCTGGAGGCCAAAGTCCAAAATGGGTTTCTCTGGGCCAAAATCAAGGTGTTAGCAAGACCGTGTCCTCTCCGGAGGCTTTAGAAGATGGATTTTTCCCCTGTTTTTACAGTTTCTAGAAGCCATGAGCATTCCTTAGTTCATAGCCCCCTTTTGGTCAGCATCACATCACCTGACCTCTGCTCCTGGCATCACATCTCCTTTCTTTCCTCTGCTTCCAGCCCCATCACTTTCTCTCATCTCTGATTCTTCTGTTTCTCTCTTTTAAGAACCTGGGTGATTACACTGGGCTCATGTGGAAAATTCAGGATCATTTCCTCAAGTCCTTAAGTTTTGTTCTATCTGCAAAGTTCCTCTCAACATTTAAAACGACAATCACAGATTCTGGAAATTAGAACACGAGCACCTTTGGGAGGCATTATTTCACCTAGCAAAAACATCAAAATTTAGGGATAATTGTCAAATGACACGGCTATTGTAATATGTTTTATAATTTAATGTTTTCACTTATATTTTTCATATTTCATTTTGAAAATTGTCATGAGTCAGGAAGGACATGCATAGGGTCCAAATTCAGAATGCTATGGAGATTAAGAGAAGTGAAATGAGTTTGTGAAAGTCACATAGTTATTAGTTAGGTGGTCCTAAGGTCCAGTGTGTTTCTAACAGACACTGTTGCCCAAATACCACTGCAGTCTTGAAATTTTTCATTGTTTGAATAGAAGCTATTCTTTTTCTCCTCAAGTTTCCCTATGGCACTTCAGTTAAAATGTCCAAGAGGAAGCAATCACATTCTGCCTTGTGGAATTTATTTATTTATTTATTGAGTTTTTTTTTCGGGGGGGAGGAGTAGCAAACCTCACCATCTTTGCCTTCCCCTGAACACACTACCCGGTTTGATGGACAATTTTGTAATCTATTTTGGCTAGGCAATAGCTCACAGTTTTTCAGTCAAACACTGACTTACATATTTTATAGATATGATTAAATATGTAATCAGTTGACTTTAAGTATGAGACTATTCTTATACTTTTCAGACCTTCTGGACTATTCTGACAGCAGCTTTGGCTGGAGGACCAGCCTGCTCTGAGAATTTTGGACTTACCTTGCTGGCCCACACAACCATATAAGCCATTTCCCTATAATAAATATCTTAATATATCCTCTATGGGATCCTGTTCTGTTTGAATCCTGACTGATAGATAATACACAGATTATCTGTATATTCTAAGTCCTCTATTAATGATTTTTGATCTGAAAAAAAAATTTCAGGTGTTAGTACTACTTGGTACTACAGGTTATAATTAAACAAACTCACATAACTCTGAATGACTCGGTAATATCTTCTCATTCCAAAAAGATTAGAGTTTTTGAATGGTCTTAAAGGACTGAAACTTACTTTGGAAGCCAAAATTGACACTAAAGTTGTATTTGTTTTGGATATGAGTAGTGTTTTATCTTCAAAGACAATTTTACTTTCTACATAGTTACCAGCATTCCAGAAGTTGCAATAATCATTATAAAACTACAAATTTCACTTGGCAGATGGATGTTTATTATCTGTGTTCTGAAACTATGAAACTATAATAGTGAGCAGACAGGATAAGATTCTGGCCCCTCGGTACATTCAGCAGTAAGAATTTAGAAATAAATAGGCAGGTATTTTTCAAGTTCTTTCTAGGGTAGGCAAAGAGAGCCAGGATTTCTTGCTGAATACAACATTCTACTTTCTTAGAATTGGTAGTTGAACACTGAAAGAGGCTCTTTTTTTTTTTTTTTTTTCCAGTACCTTTTCCTGATGGGAAGGCCTTAAAAACTGATAAGAGACGCCACTTTCTTTGTTTCCACTTCCACTATGGAAGAAATGGCCTGTTTTAGCCAAGAAAAGAGGGGGATCAAAAGAAGAAGGACGACCTCTGCATGCTAGGTCAGGAAATTCCTGAAATAACAGGCTGTTTCCAATAACAGCAGGTCATTGCTTGTATCAGCCTGCATTGTTGAAATGCAGTAAGACTGGATTGCACCACAAGTAACAAATGCCAAGCAATGCTCATAAATCTTGTAGAAACATGAGCCATGGGACTCATGTCTCAGATTCTCTTTTTGCCTTGGTACTGATTAAAAAGAGAGATTTCTGAGTCAAGGTCTTCTTTCATCCCTAAGAGGAAAGTCTCTTTATTGTATACTTACAGGCTCCCTATGGCTCACAGCAGCCATCTTTCTGCCCCTGTTTACCATATTTTGTTCATCTATCCATTTACTCTTGTGTTCTAATTCACAATTTCATTTTTGAATAGAAGTATTACAATATCCTCTGAATGGGTCTGTGAATGAAAATAAAATCTTACGTCTACTTTAACAGCTGACTCCCCTTTTGGCCAAGGGCATCCCTGAAACTGAGTTGTTAGTCATGAGAAAGCAGAGCAGACCTGCCCCACATGCCCTGCTCCACTTAGAGATGTCCTTTGTGACTCACTAACACCTCAATATGTATAACAAACCATTTGAGTTTGTCTGTACTTTATCTCTAGCTAACAAACCCTTTATCTTAAGCAGGCCTTTTCACTGACTCCTAGTCTTTTAGATAAAGCTGAACTCTTTCAGCCAATTGTCAACTAAAGAATCCCCAAACCCACCTATTGCCTGTAGCCACCCCTTCCAAATGTCTCACCTTTTGGGACCAAACCAATGTATGTTTTCCATCTTGATTTATGACCTCACCAATAATTCCTGTAATTTCTGTCTCCTGAAAATGTACAAAACCAAAGTGTAATCCCACCATGGTGAGTCCACTTGCTCAAGGCTTCTTGGGTGTGGCTCAGGGTCATTGCCCTCAAATTGGGCTCAGAAGAAACCTCCTTAAATCGTTTTACTGAGTCTGACTTCTTTTCCGTCAATAGTTCCATTCTTTAATAATTTTATCTTATGATCTCTCTGTATTAGACTCGTGGACTTTGGATGAATTAAAAATTTATGATTCTTCTCAGAAATAAGGCAGGTGCTCAGAGAAATCATCTTTTCAACCAAATGACCCTTGAGCAAAAGTGGACTCTCCTGGGGATGTTTGGTTCCATATTGAGAGAATTTCTACATGAGATTTTCAGATAAATTTTTTTCATCATTTTTTCTTTAATCCTTACTGAGTGAAATCAGAATTAGACAGTTTTCTACATGCATAATTACCATGTTATCTGTGGCAATTTGCAGGAAAAGTCAGCAAAAATGTTCTTGCTTCCAAAATGGTATCTTTGAGCAACTTTTCATACTATATGTCTTATAAGGAAAATTCTCCTAAAAGTTTTTCTTGAAATTTTCATTTAAGACTCTTCTGTGCCACAGGACTCAGTTTTTCCATTACTATTTCTTAGAGAAAGATCAGTAATCATTCTTTTCCCTGTACAGGAGGCAGGCAGGAGGTGAGCCTGGTTTTCTACCAAGACTATGAACCATTGACCAACTTCATTAACTATGTCAAGGAAAAATATGAGTTGGGTGCCAGCTTCCTCCCCACAGCAGACATTCATGAGTTAGTGTCTTTTCTTTTCTTTTTAGAAAAAGTAGAGGAATCTTAATGTTCCTTTGGCTAAATTAATAACCCAGCAGATCTGGTGAGATACCTACCTTAATTCACAAGGAAAAGATTTGAGAAGCCCTACCTTCTTGCTGACTCAATTTTTCTCTTATTAGTAAAACCAGAAGGTAAGCTGACCTTCTTAACTTAAATATTACCTTGTAACCCTTGTTCCCAAGAAATATCCTTACTTCTTTGTGATAGAAATTTTAGTTTACCTTTCTGCCCATAGTGAAATATTCACAGAGGATTGTCCCATTCACTATTAACTAGTAACGACTGAGAAATGGCTTTTGTCAAACCAGCAAGAGTTTCTTAAGATGATGGACCTGAGGGAAGAACAGTGTCACAAATATAGTCATAAAAATGGCAAGCATTTCCAGGCGTAGACTGATATACAATTGGATCTTTCTCTCTTTTTTACATATACATGTATTTATTTGGTTTCCACTTTTTGCCTTCACAAAATTAAAAAGGCTTAAAAGTTATTGACAATAACAATGTTTAAGACAAGGACTAGAAACAAAAACCTCCTAAAGAATGAATGAAGATAAATACATTCAGAAAAGAAATCAGATGATTGCTGCAATGAAATATTGCTGAAATATCTATTTTGTGAGACTTGGAAAAAAAATAAGAAGTAGTTAACTGATGACTCCATACTGAACCTCAGAATCAAAGTATTCTATAACAGACATCTCTTATTTGACAATGTGAAAGTTACTTTTTTTTTGCATTATTATTATTATTGCTCAATATTTCATTACAATTGGATCTCTTTAGGACTTGTAGACACTTGTAGATACTTCCAGTCTACAAGGAAGTGAACGTCTAACAAGAAAATGCAGATAAAGTATGAAAAGTACACTAATTTTTGTAACTTTACAAGAATAAAAGCAATTCCTGTTTATGGTAAAATTAAATCCAAACTGTATGTAAAGGTATAGAGTTAGAAAAAATGTCCTCCAGTTCCTCACTGCTTTCTCACTTACCTAAAGTAGCCATCATTAATTGTCACCAGAGTATCTTTCCATAAGTTTTCTCTGCATAATGAGTATGATTCCTATGTATTTTTTCTCAAAGGTATAAAACATACATAGTATTCCATAAATTATACTTTCTATTAGCAATATATTTTAAATGTCTATCCATTTAGGTACATATAGCTCTTCGTTTTCTTCTCAAGGCCTTCACTGATTACAGTCCATTGTTTCTCACTAATAAAAAAAAATCATCTAACAATAGTGTTACCAATCATTTTAATGTGTGCAAAATTTTTATAAGATGTCTAGTGTGGGTTTGAGAAAGTAGAAAAGTACCCAAGGGGCAGAAACACAAGATAGCCTGTCAGCAAGTCTAGTGTTGAGGTGCATTTTGTACTTGGAAGGCAGGTTCATTTTAACCAGGGAATTTGAAGTAACTATAAAGGAGGTATCTTTGGAGACAGATCTTGAAGGGGTATGATGCTGCCATGATGCAGTGGGGGTGGGGGAAAGTCATAAGGAAGACTGACTCGATGTAGCTGATCAGGGTGATTATAGAAGGGCTGGAAATGGAGGATGATTAGTGGGCAAAATTATAGTAGATACAGTTAGAAATATAGAATTTAAAATATAAAATTAGAAATATGGCTTGGGTTGAGATAGCACAAGACTCTAATTGTGGGTTTAGGAATTTGAGTTTTAACATTATAAATGTGGTTTTGAAAGGAGATTTTCAATGGTGGTTTTCAAAGGAGGATGACTTTGCCTAGCAGGAGATATGTAGCAATGTCTGAAAACATCTGCACTGTACAGTTAGGTATTACTGGTACCAAGTGAGTAAAGACAGGGATGTAGCTCAACATCTTACTAGGCATAAGAAAGCCCTCTTCTCACAACAAAGACCTGTCAGGTCCTCAAATGTCAACACTGCCAAGATTATAAAACCCAAATAAGATACAAATTTGTTAAAATTTGCACCTAGTTAGTAAAAAAAAATTCAAGCTTGCAACCATATATGGGTGTGCATACATATATATGTGTAAATAAATATTTGATCCTTGATCAACACAGTTTGAGGTGCACAAGTCCACTTATGTTTAGATTTCATAAATATAAACTTTATATAGTATTTGTGAGATGCAAAAGCTGTGTATATAGAGGCATGTTTTTTCATACATAGTACACCAATGAATGACTATATACATGTATGTATATATGTGTATATACCATTATAGAAAATCAATGAAATATTTTAAGTAATTTTATATCACATGAATTAGTCATGTGACCCATTTTTCACTTCCCCAATATCAATAATATTTTATTACAACAATGAAATTACTATTACGATGAAATAGTAACTGCATTATTTAGAATGAGAACAATGTAAATGAATTTATTTCATTATTTATGACATCTCAGTTTAACTTTCTGTGGTAACTTTATGTGACATAGCAAGCCCAAATTCTGTTTCTTTGTTAAATTTTCTCTCCCTTAGTTTTAAGCATTGCTGAAGCTCAAAATAATACCTCACAAAATAATGTAGGTACTAATGGAACAAATATCCTATTTTCTAGGTTTATTAAATCATACTATTTATTTTTAAATCTCATTAATCTTCTAGTGGTTTTTGTTGAAACATGAATTTCCATCTTTATTAGTGTCAATCACTTTTTCTCCCCAGTTAAACAGACTGTGTTGTATGTTTATTCTATTAACAAGTAGCTTTTAAAACTAATAAAAGTTTTGATGCTAGAAGGTATTTTAACATGTTAGAAAATATTTTTCCCACTTTTTTTTGAAGTTTGCAAACAGGAGGGTATTTTACGTTTGCACTCTGCAATGCTAAAGTGAATGAAAGGTGAGTTCCATATGGATAGACCCATCTGATCATCTCCAAGGGTTTTAGTAGTGTCTCTGATCACAGTCAGTGTTATTGGAACATTGTGAAAAATGGAATTTCCTATTAGAAATTCTTTCTAAATGTTCTTAGATAACAATAAATAGGCATTTGAATAGTTTCTTTTTTTTACTCCAATAAATTGTCTTATGTACCCTCTTTGTGTGCAACAGAAAACTGAAAGTCATCTAAGGTTTCAGAGGAGGGTAGCAATATGATCGGACTCACGTTTTAGGGAGTTAACACAGGCAGTGGTCTGTTAGTCAACACCTATTTCTTAATGCCACTACAGAATGGATTTTAGGGAGGACAGACTGAGGTTAGAAGGCATAGGCAATGGCACAGTCCAGAGAGGCTGAGAAACAGATTCAAAATAGGGATTTTATTTTAACAGATTTTTATAAATATTGAATCAATAATAATGCAATAATGGGAGTCAAGTGAGCGAATGAGACTAGAAAGACAGTGAGACAATAGTATATCTTGGAGGAAATTAATGCTGTCAATGGAAAAAGGAAATAAAAGATAAGAACTATGGTTCTGACATATTTGGGGCAGAAAGAGTGACCTCATAAACTTTTGATGCTATTGACACTAGTGGGGTTCACTCCTATAATAGCAAGACAATTTTAATTTTCATTTGGAGTTCAAATTCATATAGCTGCAGTATTCTTTTCTAAGTAAATAAACAGCACAGCAACAGAATGTTTACCAATACATTCCCATTGCCGTCCATTAGTCATTACTATGAAAAGTTATAGCTAATTGTATTAATTTATCTTGTGGAAAACTTTCAAGAGTCTTTCAACAGAAGAGAATAAGCATTTTATCATTATAATAATGGTGATTTCTGACACTATATCCTTCTTTATAATTAAAAGGATAAATATTAACTCTCATTTCCACCATGCCCCTGTCTCTTAGTAGATTAATATTGTAAATCTGTCCTACACAAAGAGAATGCATAGTAGCATTCCTTCACAGCTCAGATTTAATGAAACTTTCTGGGAAATGAATATCCCTGAGGTCTCCCTCCCCCCAGCCCTGCTGTGATATAATTTTTTTTTTAAACTGCTGTCTTCTCTTAGTTTTGAGGTCCTGGAGAGAGGCTGGTAAGCTCTTCTTCTCAAGCAGGTGACTGGGTTTACACCTCCAACCTCCAACCTTATGGGGCTCTCCTATTCTGACCTTAATTGCCTCAGGACCAGGTAACAGACCACCAAGATGTGACAGTTAATTTTAGGTGTCAACCTGATGGGTTAAAGAACATCTAGATATTTGACAAAACCTTATTTCTGTGTGTTTCTGGAAGAGATTGGCATTTGAATCAGCAGACTGTACAAGGAAGATGTGCCCTCACCAATGTGGGCTGGCATTATCCAATCTGTGAAGGGTCCAAATGGAAGAAAAAAACAGAGAAAAGGAAAATTTTATCTCTTTTCTGGAGTTGGAATATCCATGTTCTTCTGACATCAAATAGTAAAACTCTAGGTTCTTGGGCATTTAGATCCAAGAACTTACACAGCAGCAAACAGCCCCTCAGTTGTCAGGCCTTCAGCCTCAAAGTGAGGAACACCATCACTCTCTGGGTTCTCATGCCTATGGTTCAGATCTGAATTACACTACTGGTTTCCCTGGTTGTCTAGACTGCAGAAAGTAGATTGCAAGACTCCTTGGCCTCCATAATTGTGTAAGAATTTATTATTCCCATTGTAGAGCTTTTCTTATATATCTACAAATGCGTCTATTTATATAAATGCTATTGTTCTGTTTCTGAGGATAACTCAGACTAATACACATGAAAGCCCCATGTCCCAGAGCCCACTGAATATTTTAAAATTAAAATAATCCAAAATTTGCTTGCCCTGCTTCCCCCTAGTTCCTGCAGAAACCACTGTAGAGGTGCTTTCGTAATTCCTCTCCCCTTCTCTGCCTGATGAAGAGCTCTGGTCCTTACTGTAATTACCTCTGTGTGCTATGTTATGTTCTCTTCATGGAACCATGGGTGTTAAAACAAACAACAACAACAAAAAAAACTCAATCTCCCCCAAACCATAAAACTTTTTCTATTTTCTCGTCTGTATCTATCTCCATCTGGCTTCACCATGCCCCATCCGTGGTTATATGCCTATATGGAAATACAGCCTAGTCTAGATTGGGTAGTCCTCCTCATCTACAGTGCATTACAGCTCCTCTACCAAGGCGCTTGTGACACTGACTTGCAATTATCTGTTCATCTGTGATTTTTTTTCATCAGTGTTTTTTAGTTCTCCTTGTAGAGATCTTTTACTTCCTTGGGTAAGTTTATTTCTATTTTATTTTCCTTGTAACTACTGCAAATCATCTTGAGTTCTTGATTTAACTCTCAGTTTGACTGTTATTAATATACAGAAATGCTGCTGATTTGTATACATTAATTTTGTAACCTGAGACTTTGTTAAATTTATTTATCAATTCTAGGAATCTTTTGGTGAGTCATCAGGGTTTTTAGGTAAAGTTGATGAGATCATATCATCAACAAACAAGGATAGCTTGACCGCCTCTTCTCAATTTGGATGCTCTTTAATTTTTTCCCTTCCTTTATTGCTCTGGTTAGGGTTTCCAGCATTACGTTGAATAGAAATGGTGACAGTAGACACCCTCTCAGCTCTTAGCAATGAAAATAATTTTGTGGTTGGAGGTTACTACAACATGAGGAACTGTATTAAAGGGTTGTGGCATTTGGAAGTTGAAACCACTGTCTTAGAGGGAATGCTTTCAAGTTTTCCTCATTCAGAATGATGTTGGCTATGCATTTATCATACATGGCTTTTATTATTTTGACATATGTTCCTGCTATGCCGAAACAAATTGTATTGTGTTTCACTAGCCAGTGAGCTCTAGGAAATGGAGCTATCCTTTAATTCTCTGATTTCTATTTCTAGTATCATTCCTGGCATTTGGTAACTGCTTAATAAAGGTAATAGGAATCTTTGAAATAAAACACTGGCCAAATGAGTAGAGAATGCTTTAGGTTATAAAAGTGTTGCCCAAAGCTATTCTCTGGTTTCATTGTTATAAATAATTACCCCACTGAAGACATTGAGTATTACTTTAGACAAAAACCATGAGAAAATGTCAACCAATTGCATTCCTTTTTAAATATGTAATTTTAAAGCATGTAACCCACTTGAGAACTATAGTATTATACGAATTTACTCATTAGATTTGTTAAATGAAGTTTAGCCTAAAGCTATGTGATTACATATTTTAAGTTCAGTCTAAGGGTTTCTTCCACAAAGTGAACTGTGACCTCACTGAATGTGTAAATAGGCTGTTACCTACTCTTCTGCTAATCACTATGTTTTGGTCAACCAAAGGTGGCCATCTGTTCAAAATGTGTTCAAATAACCCACTGACTCATAATACCCACTGTGTTCAAATAATACCCACTGACTCATAACCACACCAGCCTTTTCTAAACTTCACTTTTGTATGTCACTTTACATTTTCTTCCCCTAAATCTTCTTCAACTATGTGGCAGAGCTGGGGTCTCTCTGAACCTCTTCTGGTTAGGGGGCTGCCTTATTCATGAATTATTCCTTGCTCAATTATACTATGTTAAAGTTAATTTTTCTAAAAGTTTTTCTTTTGACAAAGTCAAGATTTTGTTTGAAGCATGGCATTTATAAAATGAATAAAATTATCTCACCTCTTAGCTAGTCATTCTCTCTTACTGCAATGGATGGGGTGGATGGTGTAGAGCTTGGTCCAGATACCCTTTTGGTGGTGAGGCAGTTATTCTCTGAGCAACTAAGAATGTTGACTAGTGACAGACAGTTCATAGCTGAGACCTTACTGGTGACTGACCTTAGCCAAAAGGAATTTCTTCTCATAAGGTGATGCCCACTCACAGGGGCCAGTTGAATCCAAGTGTAGACACATCTCTCAGTAGAGATGTCTCTGAAGTGCCATCTTTGCTTCAGAGATCACAATGAGATTGATTTAGGTTTCTGTGGCAACTCCTCTCAGTTCATCTCCTTTTGCCTAATCCTGCTTATTTACCTCCTTGGCAGGTATTGTTCTGAGTCCTCTCCAGAAAACTCCTGCATGCTTATGTCTGTCTGAGAGTTCCGATATCTGTTTCCCAGGAAACCAATTTAAAATACTCATGTATGAAATAAAGAGATGCCTAATTAATTTTAAATGTGAAATAAAGATTGAAATAAGTTTCTTAACCCAGTATATTCACTTTTAGTGAAGACTAGATTTTATAATCTATGTCAAAAAACATTCTTAGGTGTTATAAGGAAATTGATACAGATGGTCCCCAGATTATGAATTAAATACGTTCCTGAGACTGTCTTCTGGTTGGATGTTCTTGTAACTTGGATATATGATGAAGAGCATACATGTGGTAATAATAATAATATCAATTCTATAATGGCACATATGTGGAAATAATAATACAGTATAAAACTATAAGAATAAAAATATAGCCCTGAACTATAATAATGTTACAGAAACTATTGTGTGATTTCTTTTAACTCAAACAAATAGAACATAAAAACTAACTCATACAAAAAGTTTAGATAGGAAAGGGAGAAATTTCAGAAAAGAATATGAAAGGTTAACATTCACCTAATCCATCAATACAAGGTAATAGGAATGCTATACTTATTTTGACCTCTCCAAATCAATAATAACCTTTTCATTTTAATAATTAATCTTCTATGCTGCTTCATAATAATTGATGCTTTCACTGGAGTGCTGCTTTTCATGCACTCCATTCTCGTTTTACCTTTATAATTATTCTGATAGTTGAGCAGCTCAAGCCTAATGTTTCCACAATTTATGAGGTGTCAGCCTTTCTTCGAATGCTTATTTCTACTTTTTTTTTCCATTGTAACCATCTTTTTCTTTATTTCAAACTCACCTAGACTTGCAGAGGACTTTTGTTTTGGAGGTATGGTCATAAGGGTAAACACAGGCTGACGAAATTGAGTAAAAAAGTTAAGATGAAAGTTATGCTGTGTGTTAGTGACTGTACAACAATCAGACCAGCTCTGGTGTGAAGACCCTGCTCCGTCAAACTGCTTACAATGTGCAGTGTGTTTACATGCATGGAAGAAATGAGTTCCAAAATTGTATTATTTATAGTTTAATTATAAATTATCCTTATGGGGAGATGTGGGATCCCATCCACAAGTATGGGATGCCATAACCATAGGAATCCCTGTATTTTATTTCTCTTTCTCATATCCCTCCAATTTTAGGGGTATTTTATAAAATTTATTTAGAATACTTCATGATGCCTTCTTATGAGAAAAGTTACTGTATTTTAACTACTTTCATGGTAAAAGAGACTTAAAAATTGCCATATCTTCTTTTGAAAAAAAAAAAAAACCCAGAAATGCTATATGAAATATTCAAAATACTTATAACAATTTTTACTAATTTTAAACAGACAAACAAATGCCCTATAATGTTTAAAAGAGTTTGTGATCTGAGGTTGGTTAGTGAAAAAAAATCAGAACTATTTGTAGCTCTTAATAAGAGCCACATATTACTATGTAGTTCTTTTAGCAGTATGGTTTATGTTGTGCCAGTTTCCTTGTGACTATTTTAATAATTGTTAACTAGGCATCACTTCCTAAGGCAAACCACACACACAGGTTCCTTTTCATCTGTCTCAACTCAGCTCCCCCTTTCTTACTTTTAAGGTTTACAATGTTGGTGTGATCAAATATTAAAACATTTATCAGCAATAACAGCAAAGAATGATTTGGGGTAAACTCAGATACCATCAGCATCAAATAGACTTTTTTTTTTTTTAAATCTATCTCTTTTCTTATTTGACCACAACCTATTGAGAAACAACCAAGAGAAGGTGGTGATAGGAGTGAGTAGAAAGAAGTACTTATTTTTTTTTCTTTCTAATAAGAGATAGTTAATTTAGAAATAACATTCTAGAGTACTGAGGTAAAATAAACAGGTGGAAAGACGGAAAGTAAAAAGGCATCAGCCTATTGGGACAACTGAAGCAGTTAAAATTTACTATTCTTTGCCAAATATGTTTTTGTTTGTTTAGGGTAAAGTAGCTAAGCTAGTGTTTGACCATTTTTGAATGAAACAGTGAGGATATTAGGTTACCTTAGGTTGAAGTCAAATCCCCTTATTTGATTAGAATATATTTTACAAATCTACAAAAATCTCATAGATTACATAAAGTCACTCAGCTAGTTGAAATGTGTTGCAGAAAATTTTATTTCTACCTTTTATTTCTACTGTGCTTCTGGGATTAAAAAAAGTAGGTGACATTTTGAACTTGCTCGTTGTAAATCTAGTAAAAGCAAGTAGGCATTTGTGACCTGTGGCCCAGAAGTCGAACAAATTGTTAACCATTATAATCAAAGGCATCATCAGTCCCTCTTCTTAAAAATCCCTGTTTCCTTGTGATGTGGACCTTTTTAATCATTCCATCTATTATTTTGTGAAGCCTGGTTCAGGATGAGCGGGTGTTTATTTATTACTTGGTTCTACCTATAGTTTCAGCTAATTTTATTTTAGTGGGAGTTTCAATATAGCCATATATCACTGTATGTAAGATTTGCAGTCCCAGAATTGGATATGAGTTTAAAGTGCAATTCTGTTACTGCGACTTTGGACAAATGTATTAACCTTTCTAAACTTGAGTTTCCTTTTCTCTAAAATAGGAACAGTGATTACACCTTCCTCGTGGTGTTGATGTGAGGAAGAAAAGAAGATCATGTATAGAACTTGCTTAGTTTCCTGACTAACATTGCATTCTCAATCTTCTTTGAACCAGGCGAAAGAGAAGGGGTATTATTTAACAGTGGGCTCCCAACCTCATGTTTGATGCCTTGGCTAAGA
Source organism: Otolemur garnettii (assembly GCF_000181295.1). NCBI lineage: Eukaryota > Metazoa > Chordata > Mammalia > Primates > Galagidae > Otolemur > Otolemur garnettii. The sequence continues at coordinate 29,273,946 of NW_003852402.1, read as the reverse complement.
AGATAAGTATGTGAACAAGAAATAGAGGTCAGAATAGCACCTATGTTAATAATAGAAGCAAGGCCAGAAGGCATATATGAAAGGAACATAAACTTTCTAACTAAACTCTAGAATGAGGCAGATTTATCTCCAGCCTTAGCCTGAGCTACTGGTCTCAAAAGAGTGGTCACTTTCTCTCTACTTAGAGTACATCATCAACGAAAGAGAGTGGATATGGGAACATCAGTTCTTCTTTCCAAGTTAACAATCTCAAAAGTGACTTCCCATTCCCTGGGATAAAGGGACAAAGGGTCAGAGACAGACACAAAATTATGATATTCATCACCTACCTTCAAAGGAAGGAAACACCAGATTTTGGAAAAAAACTTCTGGAATAAATGCTCAGTGAATGACTGTATTGTCGTCAATCAACAATGATGCATTTCTTTCATTTTTTTTTTTTTTTTTTTTTTTTTTTTTTGTCCAGGGCTGGGTTTGAACCTGCTACCTCCAGCATATAGGGGCAGCGCCTTACTCTTTTGAACCACAGGTGCCACCCAATACATTTTTTTCTTTACATGGCCTAAAACATTAAAAATATGTGGGAATTACTTACTCTCCCATTTTACAAGTAAATTTTTAATTTACTTATTAAAAATATATACTTTTTAATATATATAATTCTGAGGAAAATTAATCTACTCCAATACAACCAAAGTATATCTATGTAACATAGATATAAAAAGTTTTTGCAATATTATGGCTGGAATAATACATTGATCTGATTAAAAAGAAGGTTTAAAAAGCATATTTTAAAATTAAATTAAATTAATTAAAATTTAAATTAAACATTACATTTCATTAAATAAATTAAATTTCAAATTAAAAGTCTCTTCACCTGGACAGAAAAATTACAATTTGATCTGAAATATAGACCTTGGTATATACTCTATATTCACTTGCAAAGGTAATTTGCTTCATACATGTGATATTGCATAAGGTTGAAAATATCTCTATTCGGTGATCAACATACAGCCTAAGAGATAAACTGGGTATGTATTATCTTGTACCATCTGTAGGTGTTCCCTTCTCACTCCTCTCTACCTTCCATATACCTTTCTAATTCTTCTTATTGCTACCTACAGATAAGGAACACATGGGAATGGGACTGGTACTTTAAAGTGTTCTAAAACTTTGTTTCTGTAATAGAGATAAAGTTTCTAGAAACCAAGGCCATATGTCAAATACCAGCTGATAAGTGGGTAATAATTTTCTCAAACCAAAGAGAAAATTTAAAATTTAACTCACTAGAAACTCATGTATGGCACACCTCTTGGGGGTGGCATACAATTACAAGAGGGACTTTACCTAACAACCGCGATCAGTGTAGCCTAATTCTTTGTACCTTCAATGAATCTCAAATAATAGAAAAAAAAAAAAAGAAACTCACGGGATAGACAATATATATAAATGATTGGTTTTGGGAATTCTATGATAAGCAGTTATAAATTATTTCACCAAGTTTTTAAAAATAGAGTTGAACAATATCTTTGATACTGTGTTATTAAGTCGTATTAATGCAGAGGATACCAAAAACATATGCACAACATGCAATTTAAGAAAGAAAAAAAACTATATTAAAATTGTAATACTCAGTGTATTCTGATAACAAAGATGAATACCAGTCATGTCTGAGCACCTCTTAGAATTGCAGAAGTCAAATGTGACTGGAGTATTACAATTTTAATACCATTTTCCTTTCTTAAGGAATGTATACATTTTTGGGGACTCTATATGTATGAGTCTCTGTATGTATGAAGCCATGTCAAGGACAAGAGAATGTCTTGTATCCTTTTGTCTTCCCAATGCCTTATGTTGTGTCTGCCACATGATAATTTCACAGATGTTTGTTGGATGAATATTTGCTGGAGACACTAAGCTTTGGTTAAATAAATAATGTCAGATTTAAAGCATCAGGATCAACAGAGGGGCTTATTCTGATTTATTCATAATTATTTATCTATTAGAAACGATTTGTCCATGATAGCATATGTGTTGGAAACCATGTTCTTCAAGCAGTCTTTTCTCTCATATTTATTTTTTTAATCCTAATAGAGTTCTGTGCTAAGGCATATCAGATTTGATACCTCTGAAAAGTACTTTTTTTAAAATTAGTTTTCAAGCCATCCCTCTGGATTTCACTCAAACTCAGATAATTTGAAGGAGGAGAGATGTGAAAAATCTGTCACATATAATTATGGAGTGCAGCTGTCCTCCCAGTCGTGGCTGCGCTAATATGTAGAGCTTGAGTTCTTCACGTCCTTTAAAATATTTGCTGTTTGTGAACCTGAGTAAAAGTTTTTCACCTCTGTTTTATATCAGATGAGTCCAAAGCTGTTGACTAAAAGCCAGAAAGATGTGAGCTTCTCATTACGATCCAGAGCAACTCCACGTGCCTTTGTATGGAGGTGGTGACCCTTGCTCTGTTGCGTACGACAGCTGTTTTCCCAAGTTTCCCCTGAAAAAATAGTGCTGCTGTTGGATTCAAGTTTTGCCAACTCCTTTTGCAAAAACGGGAAAACACTTCAGTTGCAAATCGTGATTATTTCATGATGTGTTCACAAATGTTTGACTGTCATCCGATGATGATTTCATCATGTTATATCATTATTTCCAGTTCCAACTTGAGTGTTTATTATCTGACACTTAAATTCCAGGACATGCCATAACGTCAATAGCTTTAGCAATAACAACATGGTGTGGAAAATAATCCATATCGGAAGAGTTCCGTGTTTGGAAGACAGTTTTATATTTTGTCCTGTCTTACATTTCTGATTTCACCCTTCTCCTTTCCTTTTTTTTTTTTTTCTTTTTTTGTAGAGACAGAGTCTCACTCTGCCACCCTTGGTAGAGTGCCGTGGCATCACACAGCTCACAGCAACTTCCAACTCCTGGGCCCAGGTGATTCTCTTGCCTCAGCCTCCCGAGCAGCTGGGACCACAGGTGCCTGCCACAATGCCCAGCCATTTTTTGTTGCAGTTTGACTGCTGCCACCCTCAGTACATGGGGCCAGAGCCCTACCCACTGAGCCACAGGCACCACCCCTCCTTTCCTTGTTTTTAAGTTGTGTGTGTTTGCACGAGTGACAGTAAGAAAGTTCAATGACGGCTTACCTCTTGATGGAAACACACCTAATTCATTTAAAGGAAGAGTTACTGATGTTATTTTTAAATACCTTTAAGATCACTAGGATAGAGTCCATTATTATTGTTCTTGTTGTGAAAGCTATTTGAAATTGACAATCTTGCCTTCACAGGCCTTTCTTTTCATTTTCATATGGCTTGAAAATGTAGACACGCTGTAAGCTAGTGTCAGCATACACTGGTAATAAAATGCTGCTTTTCTCTACATGACACAGAGCTTCATAAGTTTTGCAAACAACTTCATTTGTACAGACAGCATTTTATTATGATTTTCAGAGAGTATTAAGAGAAAGCGTTAGATCACTGCAGAAACAAAAGAGGCAGGGTACTAGACCTTATTTTACATTCAATTCTGTAATTGGGTATTAAGCATTTAGAGAGGAGACAAACACTAGAGAATTCCAAAACTGGTGAAGTTTTGGTGATCTGTCTCAAAGGCTGGCTAATGATTTGCATAGGTGGAGTTGTTCATATTCTAAAGAGGTAGATATTTGAAGGGTGGGGAAACACGTCCTTACTGGGAACTGCTCTGCAATTCATCTTGATCCAGAGAGTCTCACTTAGCCTTTGAGATTAGGACTCTTATGATTTCTGATTAAACATACGTGAGTCAAGGAAGGGATGCCTATCAAGTAATTACCATTTATTAACAGCACATTCTTTTATTAATTTATCAGATTAACCAGTCTGCAGAGAATGAGCAAAATACATAGGCAAGTTTCTTTCAGGAGGGAAGGCGTCCACAGCATAGCTAAGTAATCAGTTCTTACACTCTTTCCATTGTGACATTTTTAGTAGATAATGTCCAAAACCAAAATACACTCCTGTGTGCCCAACCATGTTTATGTTCAGTTCCTTGTATTTTTGTAGTGACCCCACCCTTTTCTAGAAGAGGTGGCACAGGATAGCATTTCTGATCCAGGAACTGGAACTAGATGGCTCAGGCTGGAGTCTCAGCTCTGCAATTTACTAGCTTTGAGTTCTTGGGTAAATCGCTTAAACTTTCAAGGTTGCAGATTCCTTATTGATAAAACAAGCATAGTCCTCGAACCTTCCTTACGCATTTATTAAGAGAATTAAATGAATTATTCCACATAACACACATAGCACAATTCAGTGAGCCCTCCACCAATAGTTGCTGTTATTATCATCATATTCCACAGAAAACTACAAGTGGGAATATAGGTCAGAGAGATTAATATTATAGTCATGCCATTATCAGGATAATATGGTTAGTGTTGGATATAAAAGGCAGTTGCTTTTAAAGTAGTAAATGCGGTGCCAGAATTTAGCAGAAATAGAGTAAAATTACTTCATTGCCCTAAGCATCACTGGGTTTTGTGTTGGAATTTATGAATGAGTTTTTTTACTCCTGAAATTTATAGCTTTTCAAATTTTGCTGTTGGGTATAATGTGTTTATATTCATGATATGAAGCCTCTTGGAAACAAAGACAAAAAAGAATTAGTATCTTCTCCCTTCCCCACTCTCTCCTAACCAGTCAGTCTCTTTGGTTTCAGGAGTAGAGTTTGAGGAGAGAAGAGGCCTGATTTTTGTGGATTTGCCCAGTTGGGTGAAGCCCGTCTGTGAAAGAGTGATAGGAGCGTTCTATTGATTCTGGTCCCTCAACCTGCACATCCACAAGCATTTACTCCAATTTTTTCCAAAATAATAACATCATAAAAAAAGAAAGTCTGTTCAAACACTGAATTATCTATGAGATTCAGCCAAGTTTCACCAGCTGCATTGGCTTGGTTCCTACATCTGGGCTCCAAGGCGGGTAACGAAAAAAATCTCCATGAACAGTATTTTAAGAATTTTGGCAGCACACAGGACAGGGGAATTAAAAAAGAATTCTTTGCTGCAAACAGAATTGGTGGAGAGCAATTCCGTTTGCTCACCACAGTTCACCAGGCAGTCAGTGTAAGGGCCAGCCGTTAGGACACAAATGCGTATGCTCAGAGTTCTCTCCAAAGAAACCAGGTTCCCCCTCTTAATGGCCAGTGAGATCAGTGACTAAGTCCCAGGGATAAGATGCAGCAGCAAATTTAAGAATAACACCAAGGATAAATCTGATTCCTCTTACTACTATTTTCTAACTTACCGGATGACATTTTCCAAAAGTCAGCATGATGTGAAATGTTCACGGGCCCGGAGGGAACCTTTCACTTGTTCCATCCTTGATGTTTCTGTTGCTTCCTTTAAATCATTAAGGGCAGCTGATTAGTTTCTCTCCATTGTTCTCCAAGGAGTTTTATGTTTTCCTATGTTGTTACATTCATTTTATAGACAAAGGCCAGGGAGGACCAGCTTAACTGAGTTATGCTCTATCTTATGTAGAAAGGACTCTCTTTAGAAAGAGACTAAGATTTGTGGGGCTCAAAATTAGTTAGTGGAATTTAAATACTGAAGCGCAGAAGGACTGTAAAACAGGAAGAGGAAGGCATCAATATAGTGATTGAAATTTTTTTTTCTCAGTTTTTTTTTTGGCCAGGGCTGGGTTTGAACCCACCACCTCTGGTATATGGGGCCGCTGCCCTACTCCTTAAGCCACAGGCACTGCCCGGGATTGAGTTTTTTTTAATTAGAAGGATAGATAAGTATTATTATTCATAAATAATTATTATTAAATTCTAATTTCACATGGTGTTATATCATTCTGTTCAAGAAATGTTCAACAGATCTTGGCATTGCCGTCAAGAATTCATACTCTAAAAGATATTAAATAATCGAAAATAGGAAAAGTGAACAGATATCTTAAGTCATTGTTTAGTTTGGCATGGCGCAGAACCTGTAGCCTGAAAGCCACATGTGGCCTTGTAGGTCCAGAAGCGCAGTCTCCTGACTGAATATAATTTTACAGAATAAACCCTTTTATTAAAAGAGGTGCAGCAGAGAAAGATGAAGCTTTTCTCACCTCCTTTGGTGCATAAAGAAAGAACAACCTTGAAATCAGAAGGCAAAACATTTAGAAAATGTAGAACGATTAAACTTAGATATCGGGGTTCAAGTCATCTGAAGAGGTAACCATTTCAAGTCCATGCAGCTGGGAAAGGCCTCTGGGGAAAGTGAGAGGGGAGAGGTCTTTCTGGTTTAGAAGGAAAATGTGATCAAAGCCTTTTCAAGAGACATGAAGGTATTTTCCAGTTGATAAAAGTGTTGGAGTCTTGTCTATAGGATGAACATGGCAACTTTCAGGTAAAGGTGCGACAGGTTATAGACAGATGGCTTCACCCAAGCGTCTACCTACTTAGCCCAATGGTGAAATGAGGAGAACCTAGAAGTAGCTTTGTTTTTCCATGAAACAGTTTTTAAGTCTTATATAACTGGATTATGTAACTGTGGCAAAAGGAGAAATCATAAATCTGTTCTCCAGTCTTGGCTCCAGGTGACCAACATAGTTTAAGTGAAATGTTATTATGAATAATGAAGATGCTCAAATAATAACACTCCCCCATTCCCTGTGTCCCAGACAGCAGACTGTAAGGCAGCAGCTCAGCTCATAAGTCTGGGCTTCTGTGACTGGTGTATTCCTTACTTTCTGAAGCCTGCTTACGCTAGTGAGCTTGAAGTGTGCCATCAGGGAGAGGAAGAAAGAAATAAGAGAAAGTGTGTGCCCCATCCATTAACAAGATCTCTGTATGACTTGTTTGCTAACTATGGTAGAAAAATGAGATGGTCCTTTGGTTTGAGATACCAATTGCACAAGTCCTCAAACTTGGAATTGACATTGGAGTTCTGGCCTTATCTCAAAATATTACAGGGTCTTCTGGATAGCCTAGAAAATTGTTTTCTGTATAAAAAGTAATAGATCTCTTCTAACCCTAACTCTTGTGTGAACATTATTAGGGCAATCAGAAAGTAAAATGTTGCCGTTTAAAGCTATTTCTTTCCTGGCAAATGATCTGTTCCATCATTCAGTGCTCAGCAGCAAACCAACTTAAACTTTTTTGCAGAAAATGACATGTGTTATTGTCATTGATAGTTCTAGGATTTGATGAGGCTTAGTCGGGTGGCTTTTCCAGAGTCTCCCGTACAGGTGTACGCAGATGGTGGCTGTGGCTGGATTTCTGTTGAAGACTTCCTCTCTCACATGTTGACACCTGGCCTGGGCGTAGTAGGGGTTCCTTGGCTATCTCTCTGTCTCTTTAGATACTTTCCAGGTAGTCTCTCAATCTTGGCAGGTGTAGGGTAGTCATGACTTGTCAGTGCTCAAAGTTTGAGTTTTGAAAGAGAGAGAGGCTTGGCATCTGTAGATCAGCGGTTAGGGTGCCGACCACACAGAGGCAGGTGGGTTCAAACCTGGCCTGGGCCTGCTAAACAATAATGATAACTATAACAAAAAAATAGCTGGGCATTGTGGTGGGCACCTGTAGTCCCAGCTACTTGGGAGGCTGAGGCAAGAGAGGTTAAGCCTCCCTTAACCATTGGGAGGCTTAATCCCAAGAGTTGGAGGTTGCTGTGAGCTGTTACGCCATAGCACTCTACTGAGGGTGACATAGTGAGACTCTGTCTCAAAGAGAGAGAGAGAGAGAGAGAAAACTCTAGGTCACAGCCATTCCTTTTATAACCTAGTCTGGAAAGTAAAACAGTGATAATTCCTCTGAAATTTGGTGGAAGCAAATAACTAAGGTTAACTCATTCAAAGGGAGGGGAATTAGACTCCCCCTTTTGAGAAAAGGTTGTTAAAGTACTTGTGGCCATTTATTTAAACCTCCACAGTCTCTACAAGTCTGCTTTCCTGCCTGGACTTCATGAGATGCTAATTCTTTCTCTAAACCATGACTAAATCACCACAATGCTTCATTCATTACAATTACTTTTTTAAGTATCTATTAAGTGATGCAAATGTTCTAGAAATGTGTAAGAGAAATGAGCAGATGCATTTCTACCTTTTTAGAGGCGAGAACACAAAATAAGGACTGATCAAGACCAATATTCAATGTTCAGCAGGTATTTATTGAGGAACTGTTTGTGGCAGACACCATGCTGAGCTCTAGAAACAGGGATGAATATGACTCATGTTCTCTATTCTGGGACTCACAGTATAACCTGTATGATGACAGCAGTGGGGCAGCTTAACGAAGGGGTATGCACAACTCCCCTGCAAATACTTCTGCAAATTCTCCAGCAAGCAACTACCTTTGGTCCAATCCACTGATACCAGCTGTCAGATCCGTGCCATTGTTTTATTCACTTCCCAGTAATCAGTGTTGATACAGTTAACCTTTTTGATATACTTTGTCCTACTGATTTTGGGGACAACAGTTTCTTGGTTATCTTTTAACTTCACAACCCTCCACTCTCTTACTCTCCTTAGCTACCTCTTCTTTCTCTTCATGCTGGAGTATCCCAGGGCCCACTTCTCTTTTTTATATGCTCTTTGCTTGAATGATTTCATCCCTTCCCATGGCTTTTAATGCTACCTATCGGTCAAGGACTTCCAAATTTATGGAACCTCCAAATAGCCCACAAATTTCTTAGCCATTTACTTAACTTCCCAGTGGATATACAGGCCTCCCTACCTAACAGATCAGGTCTAAAGATCCCAAACAGGACTTCTCATTTCTCCAAACACTTAAACCCACTTTTTTCCCCTGAAAGTCTACATCTGCAGCAATGAGACTACCATCTACCCACCCCCCCATGAAAAATGCCTAGAAGTTATTCTTGATAAATTCTTTCTTTTAGTCACCCATTTGAAACCCATTAGCAAAACCTGTTAGTGTTTTAATCAAAATAAATCATCATCACTACATTGTTTTCTTATTATTCCCAGAGCTACAATCCTCATCTACTCACTATGTAGCTCCTGGAACCTAATAGAAGCTTTATGAGACTGGCTGAATAAAGGAATATGCACTGTGAAGTAGGAGAGTCACAGAAAGATAGTCATTGCTTCTACACATATGGACATAGCACTGTGTATTAGGGGAGACTAGAGGATAAAAATTATAGGCAAAGCAGAGTTAGGGATGGCATTTAGTCTCCTTTGGTCAATATCTGATGCCTTCTTAGAACTCTTGGGTTTAAGGACCTGTCAGAATCCCAACAGGAGTCCGTCATTATTAACTTTAAATTTAAAATAGTGGTAAAAAGAGATTCTGTGAAGTAGGTCTCTTCAAAAAGTTACAGGAAAACCAGGACACTTGGTGTTAATGGCTCAATTGATTTTTGTTCCCCTCTTTGACAAATTCAAAATGACTTGGAGATTTAAACCCTTGCCCCAGCCCTCCTCCCAGTGAATTTCATTCTTTTATTAAGGTAAAAGTTATTTTCCTTCCTTCTTGTATGTTTTGGAGGAATATTATTTACACTCACTTATCAGAGAAAATGCATTTTTTTTCCCCAGAAAGTCAGCAAGGCTTTTTAGCTGTAAGATATATCTTTTTAGAAAACTTCCCTGGAAGCAGAGTATACTGGTATCAAAAAAGCAAATATCTTTTATGGGTCTTGTCACTTTCATAGGAAATAATAAAACTCCCCCATTTCTCAGAACCATGTGACTCAGTGTCCAATAGCCAAAATTCTATTTTGAAGGAAATTGTGTGTCCAGGTTATTTTTATTTCCTGTGTAGTGGTACAATCAGTCTTCGAGCTGTGCTGTTAAGAACTTACTGTTTTTCTTTCCTTATTTTACTTTCCTTTATTTATTTTTGGGGGGTAGGAGTTATTTTAGCTGCACTTATATTTGTTTTGATTGCCTGGTTGGAGCTTTTAAGAACACTTTGTAAAGATGTATAGCTGGGGAGCAAGGTTTGAATTAGTTAAGACAAGGTTTGTTTGAGGTTTTTTTCCCCCTTAAATTATTCAAATTGCTTAAAAAAAAAAGAAAATTCTGGTCAGGGTTGGCAACTATCTGATTGGAAACCTTCCTCTATGGGAGTGCCTGTTGGGAAGATGAGGCCTAAGGCAGGTTGCTCAACTTTTTCTGTGCTGAATAGCTCCTTTACAACTCACCCTGAAGAATTCAAATTAGGGTTAGTTGAGGTGAAGAAGGTGTCTTAGAGATGGAAAAATGAAATGACAGCTTTGAAGCCTCCCACAAAACTTATTATTTGATCCCTTTTCTTTCTTCCATAGATGGCAGAACAAAAGTCCTAATAACAGTCGTAACACAACTAGCATTGATCGCCTGTTTTCTGTGTGCCAGGCACTGAAAACCACTCTCTGAAGGAACTAGGGCTATGGACAGATTGTGCAGCTAAACCCCAGGTTTGGACAGGGGATGTGATTGAAGTAGAAGTAAACAACTCGTAGACAGGAGAGCTGGCATTTTAAGGCTGGTGCGTTTACTCCCAAGTCCGGAGACACAGATGAAGGCTGTCGTCCTCCTTCCTGCTCCTCGGAGCATCTCCCTTTCTGTTGGGTCCACGGCTGACATCCCGCCTCCACTGGGCTTTTTCTTTCCGAAGTCTGGGGAGGCTTGGGGCAGGGTCATGTTGCTGTCTTATGAGCTTAGGTAAACCATCTAAATACGGAATGTACTAAACACAGGCCTGGCCACTCAATTATAGCCTCCCTCTAGCTTTGGCTGGAGAGAAATCCCCAGAGTAAGTGTTAATGATGGTCACCCCCGCTATTTCCTTTCTTGGCTGAAAGTCAGAGCGAGCATATTCTGGATTCAGCATAAAGTCTTATTCAGGAAATAATAACTAACGGCCACAACCCAAGCACTCAGAATCTCGGCTTTCAAACTGAGTTTATGGTCATTTCCCAGTTTTATTGGCTTTGTTAGGGTGTGGGCCTGGCTTTCACATAAACATACCAGTTTTTCTTTTCTTTTTTCTATAATTTATGACATGCTGCCTTTTAAAATTATAATAGTAACTCTACAAATAAGTAGCTTTCAGATGGATGGAAATACTTTCCAATCGAACCCCTCTCCCAAATATTTAATGAATCTGTATTAAAGGCACATATCATCCATGGAATAATAGTTATTCTGTCATTCATGTCCTCATAATATAATAATATTTTTAAAAAGTGGTGTTCTTTTCTGGAAAACTCTTCAAAATAGTTTATTTAGAAACAGTTTGGTTCCATTCATAGCATTTACCTTCCTGAAGTCTATTTTGTTGTTTTTCCTTCTGGCATTTTCTTAAGAGATGTCAAATTAATTTCATGAAAAAGAAAGTTTGATTCTAGATGCTTCTTAACCAAATGAATATCCTGTGAAATACTGAATAGCTGCAGAAATGAAGATGGCACAATGCAAATATCTTTAATTTCAGAAGCAACACACAAACAAAAGAACCAAGCAAAATTTAACAACTGGCAGATTTCGTGCTCAAGTTATTTGAAAACAAATCATCTTGAGAAGTACAGCATACAACAATAGGTTACCCATGAGTTTCAAGCACCATTAGGTGGCTCTGTCTGTGTACAATTGTGCTAAAAAGCAAAGGCAGAATTAACACCCATCACCAGCTCTCCTTCTCTATGCAACTTCCATGACAGTGTTTGCTTTCTTCTAGCTAGTCTCACTGATGGTATTTCTAAACATTATAATTTCCCTGCTTACTGACATATGTGTATTCCTTCTCCATTCCCTGATCCCTAAGAGTAAGTTAAATTTCTGTTAGTACTCTACATTTTATAAATATGTTCACAATCATTATATATTTTTACAGTTTGATGATCTAAAAATGGATTTCTCCACCGTGAGACCCATAGGGCTAGAAGTTCTGTTCATTCTTTTCATTAAATAGAATGATATTTAATGATAGCCATATCATTAAAGATAATGTTGTCACAGTATTCACATGTGCTTAAGAGACACCTGTTAAATAAATAAATAAATGAATAAACAATTCAATTAATATAAATCAGTGAAGGAAAGCATATAAGGATGATCTGGTTTGCTATATCCCACTAGACATGAATATGGTATATTTTGAAAACTAATTCAAAATATAATGTGTTGCACCTGTTTTCATGGAACTAACAGAGATGGGAGTAACCGAATACAGTAACTCTGTATTCATTTAGTGAACACCCATTATATTTTAGACACAGTTTTAGGCACTAGGATAAAGCCTTCAATGCAGTTATGTGTTGTGCCTGTCTTCATGGAACTAACAGAGATGGGAGTAACCCAGAGACATGATATTAATGTATAATCATATATTAATTATATTATTTATTAAGAAATAAATACTATATAGGCAGTGCTGGAAGTGATAAAGAAGAGGTACCATACGAGGTACTATTTGAAAGTCGATGGGAAGTTATTTTTATTTTTATTTATTTATTTCTTTTAGAGACAGGCTCACTTTCTCGGCCTTGGTAGAGTGCCGTGGCATCACACAGCTCACAACCTCCTACTCTTGGGCTTAGGTGATTCTCTTGCCTCAGCCTCCCGAGTAGCTGAGACTACAGGTGCCCGCCACAACGCCCAGTTATTTTTTTGATGTGGTTCGGCCGGAGCCAGGTTTGAACTAGCCATCTTCGGTATATGGGGCCAGCACCCTACTCATTGAGTCACAGGTGCCGCCCAATGGGAAGTTATTTTTATATTGCAGAGTTTGGGGGCACAAATTTGGTATTTTTTGTCATATTTTTATGCATAGTCTTCATATGTTTTTTATCTAACTAGATATGAACACAGGGATCAGAGTGTATAAACCTTCGACTTTTCTAGAACTATACATTCAAAGCTGAACATAAAGAGATCACTCCGTATACTTAGTAATTGATTGAAAACATATTCTGCTCAAATTCGGAAAAACTCAGGTATAAGGAAGAGGGTAGAGAAATTTCTGCTCCAAAATATTACTGATCATCGCAGTGGTTGGTCAATAATCTAGCTCATGAAAAGTCATTCTAAATGACCTCTTTTGAATCTCTTTGGACCTAAGGATTACTCCAATGGATTTATTTCAAGTCAGCATGTTAAGAGTTTGTCAAATTGAACTCTGTTATTTCCTGTTATTGATATCCCCAAATTCTTAAAAGCAATAACTTCTGTAAGTTAATTTAACTTGACACTTGGAAATAAAATCTTTTAAAGAGCCTTCTTTTAGAGAATTGTATATTTCAGGTCAGGGCTAATAAAAAGAATTAAAAGTAGTCATTCGTTCTATTTCTTTTCCTTCTCTCCTGTGTCATCTATTCAGCTGAAGTTCATTATTACACCAATGCTAGACTGAGAGTTATGAGAACAGAATAAGAGGACTTGATTGGAAGGTGAGAAACACTGAGTACAGAGATCCGGGCAGTTGTTCCTAGGCAGAGATTGATTAGATTGATTAAAGCTTTTTTTTTTTTCTTCCCGCCACTCCCTTGGAGGAAAAAGAAATATTTTTACCTTTCTTTCAGTCATTTCTAAAATTTTCTTGCTGCAGTATTATCCCCTTTTAAATAGTTATACAGGAGTAAAATGTCTTACAGATCTTACTGCCTCTTTCTCATCAGAATGCCCCCAAATCAAGAAATTTGCATCTCATTATCTGGTCAGCAGAGACTGAAATGGACATAGATTTTGCACATTGTTCTTAAAGTTAAAATTATTATACATTTTCCCTGATGGATGATTGGGGTGGAAGACAATTTGTAATATTATTGCTCACAGATATAATGATGTAGAGGTTAGAAAACTCTGTGTTCATTATTAAAACACAAATTTTCATCAATGTACATCTATGAACTCTACTTCCTGCACTAGAAGGGTCAGAGCGAAAGTATTTCTCCCGGTAATTTGAATGATGTAAGATGGGAAAAAGTTTCCATCCTCAAGGTTGGGAATAGATGTCAACGATTCCAGACAGGCTTCCAAATCCAGATGACCTAGTTAATTTTATTTCAGGGCAATGAACAGATGGTATGTGTTCTCAGTCTATCTGGCATTAACGTGCACTCTGTCACCATAAGATTTAACAGTGGCAGATGGCAGTGGCGTTAGCAAACATTTAGTTCTCTCTCTCCTGGATTTGTCCCTTAGGACCGAGGAAGTCCCGGCCATGGCTCACAGCTGAGTCACACATCTCCAGTAAAGCCTGAGGAGAGAAAGTCAAACCACCGGAAGATCTCAGTCATGTGGGTTTTCCGGTTCACCCATGGCAACAGGTATAGCTGGGGCCTGTTCAAAGGCTTGTGGTGGATATTATGGTCTCAGTGTTAAATTTGTCTGGGGTCCATTGCCACCCCAGGGCTAAGTTGCACATTTCTACGGGATGGGTGGAGTTTTCTCACCCTCTTGTGGAAAAGTGCCTAGATACATAAGGGCAGCCTCTCTTGGCCTCTATGATGACAGCAAAGCAGCCAGGCATATTTAGCAGAGTTGTTTTTTTTTTTCTGCAGCATGAATCATTTAACTCTCTTGGTCAATCAATAGAGCATCAAGGAAACACCATAAAAAAAAAAAAAAGCTTTACTTTTTAAGGAAGATTCTATTTCTCAGACATCCAGCTAGGAATAAATTACAGTCCAAGTTCAGGTGCTTGGATCTCTACAAAGGAGTCACAGCTGGTTGCTGCACACCTAGGATAAGCCTGGTGCTTAATTTATGACCTAACTCTAAAATCATCTTATCAGAATCAGTTAAGACTGTGAATATTCTGTCCCATGAGATGCTGGAAGTTTCAGAGACTCTAATAGATAACCTTCATTTGGTGGGGATTTAAAGAACAACGGAAATAATGCAACTGTAAGATTATGGGAGAGGGATTTATTAAATCATTTGTCCCTGTTTTATAGGCATGTGTTTTTCAGCATGAAAGATTTTAAATTCATAACTTTGTAAATATTCCCTTTCACTTTCAGTAGCTCTTGTTTCTGAACTGAACATAGACGTGCAAGACTCAACCCAGAAAAATGTATTGATAATTTAAATTCCTACTGTTCCATAAGGCATATTTTCAAACATCAGAGCTGTGAAACATGCCAGAAAGATATTTTATAATTTATCCTGAATTAGGACTGAAAAGTAACAAGCAATGTGGGGGCTTATGACTTTACTGTTACCTGAAATACACGTAAAGACAAAATTCCTTTGATCCTGGTCATGGTGACTGTCAATCAGCTGACACAAATGCTTAATTTAATAGTAATGTGCAATCTTCTTCTGGACTCAAGCTCTGCATTGCTGAAGAGAGATGCAGAAACACTTTTGCAGATCAAACATCACTGGCTTCATTGGTTATATTGCATAGGGTACATAACAGTCTGGGTATTAGCTTTTAGGAACTTACAAATAGATGCTTTAAATGTGCTGACACAATAGAAAGATAATTTAGACAATATCAATCTTTGAGTTAAAAAATGGGGTACGTTGGACATATACTTTTGGTCAAACACTCTTCTAAGGTTTTAGATCCATAAATACATTGATGAAAGCATAACACATTTAAAGGAATGATGCGATATAGTCATCTAATCTGAGGGGTGACTTATTATTTCTAATATTCTTAAATATCTTTTAAAATTTGGCTAGGAAGTTAACAAGTGCATCTGAGTTGCTTTTATACCTATTTGAATTGGTACTGCCTTAGAACATTTCTTTAAGCAAGATTTTGATATGGGTTGTCTATTAAAAACCCTGAATTTAAAGGAAATGCTCCATTGATAATTTGGTGATTGCTTAAACATTGGGACAGAGCACACTGCTGTTCTAGTGTCTTCTGAATAAGATTGTAAATTAAGTGAATTCTGATATCTTTGGAATTGTAAGCTCTTGTTTTACTTTATTTTATTTTGCTTTTTCTTCTGAATTATTCATACACTTGCCTCAGTACTCTGCTTTCATTTGCTATAGACACCAAAGTTTATTTATGTTAATCTTACCAAAAATGGTGCCAAATGCATTTTTTTCTGTTGACTTTGAAGGTTCTTTTGGAATTTATAAATATTCTTAAATATATAATCTTTGAATTTTAGATCAAGTATAGACTCTGAATTCATTTTAAGTAGCATGCCTCAAGAGAGTTTGGAATCTAAACCAGGTCGCAAAGGTGGAATACAGATGTTGCTTGAACTTACCTTTTTAAGGGTCAATGAATAAAGTTATTTTTGGTGTTGATACAACTGAATATTAAGAAGACTTGTCTATAAAATCTACTGAATAAAAACTTACAGGTAGAGGTTTAGATTCATTTACCTATCGCAAGTGGCTATTTATAAAAATAAATTACAAAATCTCTACTATCAAGATAAAATACAGTGACAAGATATTTCTGCCAGATTGTCAGGTTCTTTCATTTCATCAAGAAACTTTACTTTAAAATATATACTAATATTTTAAATCACCATTTGGTTTTGTATCATATATAAGATATGCTTCATATCTTATATTGTTGAATAATCGCTTTTCTGTGAAAGACAAGGATTCTTGTACAGATCCTGGAAGATATCTTAGAGATGGGGAAAACTAGGGAGGAATCCTAACTCAAAAGACAGGCTGTCAAAAGGTAAACTTCAAAGATTTCATAGCTTTCTTCAGCTCCTAAAGGGGTTATGAATGATAAGTAGATGAGTAAGATAAAATTCTTGGGAAATACATAAAATAATGTTTCACTTACCCTGCTAAGTGTTTTTGGTTATGTCATTTCATTTAATCCTTGAAACAATACCCCAAGATGGGGATTGCTACCACTCTCATAATATAAATGGGACAACAGAGGTTTAAAGGAGTTAAGGACTTTGGCTAAGATCACATGACTGATAGACAAAGCTGACATTTGAATCTAAGTCATCTGAGGCCAAATGCTCTGCTCTTAACCACAGTTGTGGATGGTTAAGTTCTACAGGCAAAGAGAATAGGTGTAGAAAGACATGCTATGTAAGGCCCCAGTGAGTTTCAGAAGATCAAGATATTTGGGTGAAGCCTACAGAAATGGGTTCTCAAAAGTTGAATGTTAAGTATTCAGAAATTTGTCATGTTACTTGTTAAATTGTTGCTAGCCTCAAGCCAGTCAGTGATGGTAGAAGTATTTACACCACAGGTATGGGCAACTGCCATGAAGACTTTGTTTCCACAGAATTGTTTTTCTGGCACAACACTAGATACTGGAATTTTGGAGTTAGAACACACAGTATGTGAAGAAGAAATAGTGGGAGAGGAAGCTAAAGATGTGTATATATTAAGGTCAGTTTATAAAGAGATGAGGTAAATATGCATAAGTAAAAATTACCATGTTTTTGAAATGCAAATCAGGTTATGGTACCCTTGAATTTGTAACTCTTCAGTGACTCCCAAATAAAATAAAATCTAAATGAAAGACTCAGAAAAAAATGTGCTTTCTTCTTTAACTTCATCTTTGTAATTATCTCCATCTCCCTTTCCCATCAAGATAGCCAAGTCCTTAAGAAGCCAAGCTCTTTCCCACTTAGGTCTTTTGCATTGGCTGTGTCCTTTGCCTATCATCATTTCCCCCTCATTTTTGCATAGCTGTGTCCCTCAGAGGTAAGCTTAAATGTCCCCTCCTGAGAAAGGGTTTCCTTGACCTCCAAATCTAAAGCACCATCACCAACCAATCCCTCTCTTTCACATCTGCACATTTTAACATTCTGTTTGGTACTACTGGTGTGGCATGGGGTTAAATGTCTCCCTTCCTAACCCAGACTAGTGGGGTCCATTATTACTCTACTACATATTAGCTGTGTGACTTTATCCAAGTTGTGTATCTCCATGATTCAATTTCCTATTTGTAAAATAGGATATACTTATTTATTTTCCACGAAGTTTCTATGGGGATATGTATATGTAAAAGGGCAGATGCCACATAAAAGAAAGAACAGTGACTGGTCCATAATAAAATTTTAAATATATTAGAGAGTGGCATCACTGATAATTGGCATCTACTGATTCTTTTGTCCAATTTTCTCAACTAAAATGTAAGTTCAATGGGAGCTGGCACCTGGTCTTTCTGTTTGCTTTAGACTCTTCCTGTCACTGATTTCTGGAACTGTGCCTAGCACATAAGTAGCAATGGGGTTGAGGGAGTAGATATGAGAATGGGTCAATCATTCTGGTTTCTTGTTTGCCTTCCTGACTTCTCTCAGCTTTCTGTGCTGCTGCTCCATCTGTGAATCCATAGCAGTGGAAACAGGCACTGATGTGTGCGGCAGTCCTGGTGCCAGGCAGGAACAGTGAGAAGCTCTGCCTTCTCTCCCTAAGAAACGTGACTTGTCCTCATTCTATGATGGCTACTCAGGAATGTGGGTGAAATGCTTTCAGATCTTTCATTTATCAAGAGAAGTCATAAACGTGAAATTTTTCTGTATGACATTATCCAAGTGATACATCTATATGATCAATTCAAAATATTATGAAAGACTGAGGGCAAACAAACCATGCCTGTAGGCTGGACTTGTCAAGTGGGTCATCTGATTATGACTTGTTATCTTGAACTGGGTCACTTGGTTTCAGTTGTGAGGTCAGTGTCCTCTTCTCACTGTCTGATACCTGTTCACGAAACTACCTAAGAACAGTGCTCTGTAGCCACATTCTCCAGACCCCTGTAGATGCATTTTCCTGGGTATATTGGTGCTTTTGACTTGTTATGCAGACCCTCCCCCAGTGGGTACACTTTGTTTTAGGTTCTGTTCCTTACCTTTAATAGATTATTAGGTGAGAGTTACTGCGGTTGACACCAAATTAGGTGGAATATGTTAGAGAAGGGAGAACGAGGAAGGCAGGCAGTTTGGGTCTTTTGTTTAAAGGTTTATTATTGAAGAAAGAGGTCATCGGAGGAGAGGGACTTTCATTTCTCATTTCTCTCCTCCCTTTTTTATCCTTCCCTCTGTGCTATGGTAAACTTACTCTGATTCCTATCCCGAGTCAACAAGTTTGCACTGAGTGATGTTTAGAAGATTTTCTATAAACACATTGTCTTTATAATTCGCCCTGCTTCTTAAGAGCATTTGGCCAGGGAAAGGAGAGAGTTTATAAGGGTGGACTCCAAGTTTTTTTGATTATATGTGTCCTTATCAAAAAAAAAATTAAACATGCTTCTGTAAGTGTATGTTTATCATTTTATACACAATTTGGCATTCTATGGATCTAGTATATTATGATACAATGTCAATTTAAATTAATGAGATGAAGTATAAACTTCATTATTTCCTTCTAATCTATGGGGAATTGTTGGGTGCTCTTCACAGAGGGGACAAAACCCAGGTGTGGAGACACATCCATCTCTAGAGAGGATGCTTCACCAGACAGGATGGGTGAGTGACTACCCTCCCTATTTTCTTGGTTAGTTTTGCACTGGAGTGCTGTCCAGGGAAGAAATGCCCTGACGTGTACAGAGGCCGGGGCTTCATTCTCAACACAGCTGCTGGCAATCTCAAGAGGCCCCTTGGGTTTGAACAGCTGTTTGTTGAGCCTTTGACCTGCAAACCAGGGGCTTACACTGCTCTTCACTCTGGATTTCTTTATTCGTTGTGTCAGGTCTGTGTAGACCATCAAAAACGTAATAAAATGACAGGAGCTGTGTACAAGTCGCACTCAAGCAGAAAAGTTAGATACCAATCCCCAAATGCCAAATCTGCTAGCGGCGGAGAATCTGGAGATTTAACGTGATCACTGTACCATCTAACCACAGTCCCCGGCTCCTAGCTTTCTAACCCATTATGGGAAGAAGAAAGCTTCATTGCCTTCTTTCAACATTATCAGAGTATGTTTATAATATTCTTTAGATTGCTGAGGTTATTATCACTGACCTAAACCATGACTCCAGGAAAAAGTCAGAAGCTCCAGCATCTAAGGCTTCATCTTCCTTTCCTAACTTGAAGGGCAGGTTTATTTTAACAGCTGTTCACTACCTGATTGGAAAACCAGACTTGTGAAAAGGTCAAGGAGAAAGGGCTACACAGAGCATCTGTTCCATCACCGAACCATATTTCTAGGAAGCTAGAGAAACAAAACATTCCATTGTAGAAAAATCTCAACAGTCATTTAGAGAGAAATTTCCCTGTGACTGTAAAAGAAGGTGTTCCATCCCTCCTTCTTAACATTCTTTTCTTCCAGGAATTCCATGATGTAGTGAAGCTATCGTGTCTGGCAGATGTTTTTGTTCAAACCCTGGCAAAAAGCTGATCTGACTTTCCATTTTACTAATCACTTTTTTTTAATGACTAAACCGAATGTCAATCATTGAGAACTTTTTTGAAATTAAGTACAGTTTGACTGAAAAAGCAGCGTCCAACATCCTGAATGTTTTTCAGCCTCGTTGTCCCTCGGGATGTCTTCTCCATTTCTTTATCCTGAGCTCTTTTCAAATTAAATTTCATTAACTGAAAGCATCCTCTTTCTAAAATAAGACGCATCCCCGCTTGGACCAAGCTAAACCATGCATTCCTCTTCCTAAACGGTCAAGACTAATCCTTACTGTCCCTGCGGTTCCAGTCTTAATTCCTCATGAACAACTGTGCATGTCTGTGTGATGAGAGAAGACAGCTGGTTGAAGTGTCCCATTTTGACAAATAATATGAATGGTTCAGTGCCGACCTGGGGAGACAGCAAATGGCATTCCAGTAGACGTTTCTTTTTGGGTGGTGAACATTCTACGCAGTGGCTTGGATGTTAGGCTAGAAAACAGAATGTCTATGATGGACACTAAAGTTTATGACCAAAGTAGATCCAGCCTCAGACCTGATTTCTGTACTTTATATGCTCGGAGATGTTCTGGACGACTTTATATAAGAAAACAAATCCCAGTAACAACTGCCTTGCCAACTGCTTTGAATAAATCATTTCTGAGGCAGGCAAAGGCCTCCTGCTAGGCTCTGTACACATCAGATGAAAGCCTTTATCTTCTCTTTGCTTCCATGGAACTAAAAAGCATCTTGATTGTTTATTCTCATTTCTGCTTACAACCCAGCCTGCAACTTAGCCTGGGTTTTTATTACCCCTACAGCTGGACTTACTGAAAGAAGAAAAAAAAAAAAAAAGAAAAGAACCCCGTTTGGGGTTGTTAAAGGATTTAACTGCAAGTGTGAAAGGGAATAGAAGATAATTTTTTTAAATTTTAAATAATAAGGATGATTAAAATCTAGGCAAATTTTAAAGTAGCACTAATAATAGGTTTTCTGGTCTGCATTAAAATGCAAATGGGGAGATAAGTCTGTCTAAAAATCCCTGTCCTGACTCATACGCTTTTTCTCTGTCTGACTCCGTGTGAAAGTGAGACTTGCCAAATCCATTCAAATTCTGCTAAAACCAAGCTCTTCAGAATTTACACTTGTAGAGTTGTACTGGTCCAATGGGATTGCCAGTCCTTTTCAGATTAGAATTCCTGGTCTTCTCAGTGTCCCTTCAATGTCTTTTTCTCTCATCTTGGGGTTATTATTCTTCAACCAGAATTATTTGGGGCTCCTTCAGGTCTTTTTACTTCTTCCTGGCACCTTTAAAGAGAATGACCAGTAAAGATCCCCTTTCCGAGCCGTCAGCAGTCCTTTGCTGACTTAAAAATCATCCATTGTTGCCATTTGGAATTTCTACCTTGTCCTTTTCTCTCATTTATTTGATTTGTCTTCTTCGTTAGCTGGTCATGAGGGTCCACTTCTTCATTTTCTTATGCTCTGAATTCGTCCCAGTGTTTAATTCTCTACCGTGGTCACGCACTCCCATCTGGATGTTACCTTCTCTCCTGTCTTTGGACGCACCAGTTTCCAGTAAGCAGAATTTCAACCTACCTGACATTAAAAAAAAGCTCCTAGCTTTGATACACTCAGTCACTAATTTGTTTTCTGCTGTATTTCAGGGAGTCATAAATGTGCAAAAACCACACAGTAAGCAACTAAAATACCCAAATGTCAAACTGCTCTTAAGAACCTTCTGGTGGGCTTCCTTGATAACGTCCATGTTTTCTTTTTTTCTGATGTCCTCTCTTTTCCCTAGAAGATGATTTTCCAGAATCTTACCTTGGTTATTTTGAAATATCAAATGTGTTAAATAGCATTAGGATTCACAAATACCCTATTCTTCTCATCCATGGGAAATTATACTTTCCAACCCTCACTGAATTAGATGCGACTATTAGATAGACAGTCTTTGTCCAAAGAACCCTGTGTGGTCGTGCTGTGCAAGCACCAAGCTGAGGCAATAAAACACCTCTGTGTTTCTCTAATCTGTCTCATCTTTTGTCATGACTACCAGTCATGCTCCAGATGGGGAATGCTGATAGCTTCTTCTTACCTGATTATATGAAACAGAACTACTGTTTGGTTGATTTGCACAGGATGTACAGCATGAGGAAGAAATAAACCCTTGTTGTGTTAAGTGATGATATTTCAGGGTTAATTTGATACCCAGGTATAGCCTAATCTCTCCTGATTAATAAAATCAACATATATATATTTTTTGAGACAGAGTCTCACTGGGTCACCCTCTGTAGAGTGCTGTTGCATCACAGCTCACAGTAACCTCAAACTCTTTGAGCTTAAGTGATTCTTCTGCCTCAGCCTCCCATGTAGCTAGGACTACAGGCACCTGCCACACACCTGGCTATTTTTTGGCCATACCTTGTTTTGCCAAAAATAAGACCTACCCAAAAAATAAGCCCTAGCAGGATTTTTATGCATTTGTTAAATATAAGCCCTACCCTGATAATAAGACCTAGTGATGGGTGTGGCTATGCAGATATGCTGCATAGCCATGCCCTGAATTTCAGCATGGAGTGGTAAGGAAGACTGGAATACCTTTTATATGCCACAGCTCCTTTTTCTGAGCCATTCACACTTGAGGGTGCACATGTGGTAATGGCAGTTGCAGGCATCCTATTGTGCTACCGGCTAGGGGAAAGGAGTTCACACATCACTAGCACCAGCCCCACCAACAAGGTTGGCTCCTCCTGTCAGGTTCCAGAAGAAGATGACTTAACTATAAGTCATGAATAAATGTAGATTATTCTATATTTATTAGAATATTACTAGAATATAACTATTCTATTCTATAGTTAAGAAGATGACTTAACTATAAGTCATGAATAAATGTAGATTGTTGTATTATACTTAATAAAAATAAGACGTCCCCTGAAAATAAACCCTAGTGTGTCTTCTTGAGAAAAAAAATATATATATATAAGACAGCATCTTATTTTCGGAGAAACACGGTAGTTGTCTTTGCTGTTTGGCAGGCCTGGACTGGGCTTGAACCCACCACCTGCAATGTATGTGGCTGGCGCCCCAGCAGCTTGAGCTACAGGCACCACCAGAATCACCATATATTGAACAGACCTAATAATAATAGGCCTTATTTCCTCTGGCAGAAGTGGCCTAAGACTCCTCAGAATGGAATAAAATGATAACTCTCTGTGGATGCCCACAAAGGGTGGAAAGAATGATTTATTTTTTCAGGCAAGATAACATTTTGATTTATTAACCTTGGACTAATTCAGAGGCAATTTATTTTAAGCATCCAAAGGTGCAAGTTGCTTTTCTGTTTGCAAATTAGATTTCTTTTCTGAGTCCTGTTTTCTGTGAAATTATTGGTTTTCTTCTACTTTGTTTTCTAAAACATTCACCTGTAAGGAGGCATTTGAATACTTAGAGTTGTAAGAACAGCTCACCTTAGTGGTTCCCACGCCACCCATGGGCTCACCTGTGGCACACAAAAGGCTCCAGTCCTGTGCATCCCATGGGGTGTTGGAAATGGCTGAGCTTTACCTCCCAAACCTGCCTGACCGATCTTTGCTTATTCTTCATACCTGAGGCTTTTCTCCATGTCTGGTCTCCACCCTCCACTTACACCTAAGGTTTGCACTCTGCTTGCTTCCCACACCCTCACCTGCGACCTGGACATTAATGCCCCTTTGTTCATCAGGAAAAAGCCTGTTTCTCCTTCCCTACTTCCACCCAATCTTAACTTCTGGAAGAATAGCTGGGGCCTAGTCCAAGCTCGCCACTTTCCTAGGAAAAGAAGTCAGCCATAGGAGGTCAGACAAAAAAGTCTAACCCTCATGTGGATTGTAATAGAAAATTTTTGTGTGTGATTTCAGAAAATCAATCTGATTACTTCCTAGTTTTCCATGATTTTAATTATTTCTGTGCTCACTGGTGAGGATTATAATTTACTTTTTAAGAACACTGTATTCCATCATTGTGTAACTATGTTGGTATCCTAGCAGTGAGCTGTGAAAAGCCAAAAATGGTGAGGTGAAAAGTGTTTTGTAAAGAACAACAGTTTTCTTATTATACAGATAGGTCAGCGAGGCAGAACCAGAAAGAGAATCTCAGTTTTTATCTAAATCTTGTGCCTTCATTTGTCTTGGCAGCTGCAAACTGAAGATTATAAATTATTGAGAAGGTAATTCTCAACATTGCCTCTGGGCTGAGCTTCTGTGCAAGGCTGACTTCAACAGTAGGGCTATGAATGTCTTATAGACACCTTATAACACTGTCTAGTTTATTTAAACCTCTCCATAATTCCTACAAACAAAAAGGAACACTTCCTACAAAATGCAATTCAATAGTTTTTACATATCCATTTCAACTGGTATAATTTTACTGAACTCAATTATTTATTTTTTGTTTTTAGAGCCCGTATGATTATGGATGCCAATATTACCATAGGAAGAAAATAATACATTTAGATAATAAATAATAACGAATTTCTTTAAATGCATAATGAGTTGTTTGTTATTTCTCCTTTTCTGATACAAGTATTCCAAATACTCCCCTTTTTTTGAGACAGAGTCTCAAGCTGTCACCTTGGGTAGAGTGCTGTGGTGTTACAGCTCACAGCAACCTCAAACTCTTGGGCTTAAGTGATCCTCTTGCCTCAGCCTCCCAAGTAACTGGGACTACAGCCAAATACCCTTTTCAAAAGAAAAATTGAGAATGAGAAACCTTTGTACTTGCAGATTTCTGTAAACAGTTGCCTTCATACATATGAAAAGTTTCAAAAACCAAGGGGGAATAAAACCATAGTTTTGCAGAAACCAGTACCTTGACAAGAAACCTAATTTGCAAACAGAAAACCAGTTTGCATCTTTTGCTGCTAAATTTTAATGCTATAATTTTATTATTATTAATTATTATTAAAAGTTCTTTATCTTTCATAATTATTTCTTCTACTGGTCATATAAAATCAACAATGCCTTCTAGTGAAGACTCTTGATGAATTCTGAATTGTTAATCACTTTCATAGCTTAATTTTTTTTAAGTTATAAAACTTCTTCAAATAGAGAACAATTCTTACGCAAAGTATGAAAGGTTAATATGATTAAGTTTGAATAATTCAGCAAGCTTTATCTATATTACAGATAGGAAGATATTCTTAAGTTGGACAGGGGGAGTCTTTCATTCCTGACTTCTACCTATCCTTTCTCTCTCCAAGCTGTACATTTTCCAACTTTCCTCAACCTCTATCCAGAGTTACTTGATTGGCAAGATCCATCGACTCTGGAAGGCAGTATTACTTCTTAGTGTTGGTTTCAAACTGTAGTGCATCTTTCATTTCAATGTAGCACATAAAGCTGTGACTGCAACATTCACGAAATTGTTTTGGTACCCAGACCATAGATATTAAAACTTACAACTGAATTTTGAAAATAAGGGAAAAATTTAAGATTGTCTTTCAATAGTACTGTCAGGAACTCAGCTAGCTATCTTCATGACTTTCTCTTTCTTTTACATACATATTGGTGTTGCAAGATATGAATTTTTTTTTTTTTTTTGTATAACGATTGGAGTCCCTAGGAGTAAAATGGACTTTCAAATAAAAGAAACTGCACCTGTGTTCTTGAAGCTGTTGATGTATTCCAATGAGATGATATATAGTTTTAGGCTCTACAACAATTTTGCCACTTAGGGCATCCACCTGTTCACTTTTCTCCCTATCCAATATTGAAGGTAACTGTTTTTTTTCTATTTGAGACATACCCGCAAATTTAGTAAAGAATGATATTTTGCACTGAGAGAAACTCTGTGGAGTTTGTTAAGTAATTATAAGTCACCCTAAGTATAGCAACTACAGTTAAAGACCAGTGTAAACCGTGGGAGCAGGAAACATATCTAACTATTTATTTTAGATTCTCAAATCCAATACATTGTTTGGAACACGTTAAACACTGAGTAGATACTTGTGAGTATAAAATTAATTGATAAGAGGTTGATGAGTGAGAGAGATCTGGTTTAACTACCAGTCCCCCCTAACTGGGTTTCTTCATTTGAACTGGTGGTAGGATGTTGATGAAAACAGCTGCAGTTCACCTGTAGGTTCCCACCTCTCTTGTG
Source organism: Otolemur garnettii (assembly GCF_000181295.1). Lineage (NCBI taxonomy): Eukaryota > Metazoa > Chordata > Mammalia > Primates > Galagidae > Otolemur > Otolemur garnettii. The sequence goes on along the minus strand of NW_003852402.1, from coordinate 29,247,587 downwards.
ATGCTGGGTCTGCATCATCATACCTGTTCTTTGCTGCCCAGTCACCTATCTCTTCATTCATTTCTAGTCCCTGGCACAGCATGAGCCGGGCTTCATCTTTCTAGATGGAATGTTTTCATGTATCACTCCTGCCCAATTGCAGAAAGAAAGTTCTCTGTGTGTTGGTTGATATAGCTCAGTCTCTGGTCCTGTACTTGATTTCCCCCCAATCAACCACCCTCTTCTCCTGTATCCTTGCTGCCTGTCTTCACTGATTCATTCTCACCAGTATATATTGGATATTTAGACATACAAAGGACATATTTATTTTGATAGTGAAAAAACAAAAGTAAATAAACTTCCTTGACATTTATATCTTTTTAGATATTAAAAAAAAAACAAAAAACCAAAAGCCTTTTTGGCCAGGTTGCTTGATATTCAAGTCTATCTAGAATATTCTATTTCTTTTCCTCCCACTCCCTCTTTAACTCATAGTAATCACTCTTATTCCTACAATACTCCACATAAGTACACTTCCTAAGACCATAATTCTTAAGGTGATTCACTATGATGTGGAAGAAACGGCTAGAATTTCCAAATACGTTTTTGCTAACATTCATGTTCCTAATGACATGGAATCCTCGTGTGGTCCAAATGTCACAAGGTTGCATTGGATATTGTGGCAAGAATGAGGTCCACAATTTGATAATGTTTCTGTGTACTGTACTTTTCAATTATAAGAATTACAAGTATTTCTCTACAAGCTCTCTCTCTTTTTTTTTTTTTTTTTTTTTTTTTTTGAGACAGAGTCTCAAGCTGTCCCCATGGGTAGAGTCTCCTGCCTCTGCTTCCCAAGTAGCTGGGACTACAGTCCCCACCACAATGCCTGACTATTTTTTGGTTGCAGCCATCATTGTTGTTTGGCAGGCCCGGGCTGGATTTGAACCCACCAGCTCCAGTGTATGTGACTGGCACCTTAGCCACTTGAGCCACAGGGGCCTAGCCTCTCTACAAGCTCTTAATCAGGCTTATTATTAGTTAAGAACAATACCGGCAGCACCTGTGGCTCAAAGGAGTAGGGTGCCAGCCCCATATGCTGGAGGTGGCAGATTCAAACCCAGCCCTGGCCAAAAACTACAAAAAAAAAAAAGGAGCAATAACACCTTAACATCATTTAACAATAAGTAGGATGAAAAAAGGGTCTATTTAAAATATATATTTACATCAACCACATCTCTTTGTTGACATCAGCATCAAGAACATGGCACCTTGGCTTGGCACCCGTAGCACAGTGTTTATGGCCCCAGCCACATGCACTGAGGATGAAGGGTTCGAACCCAGCCTGAGCCAGCTAAACAACGACATTTGCAACACAAAATAGCTGGGTGTTGTGGTGGGCACTTGTAGCCCCAGCTACTTGGGAGGCTGAGGCAAGAGAATCACTTAAGCCCAAGAGTTGGAGGTTGCTGTGATGCCATGGCACTCTCCCAAAGGTGACATAGTAAGACTCTGTCTCAAAAAAAAAAAAAAAAAAAAAGAACATGGCACCTGAATATCTATTTTCCACGCATAACCCACTATTCATAATAATAATTTTTTTTTATTTTTATCTTATTGTAATTTCTGTATCTGCTAGTTAGTTTTGGCAAAATTTATTCAAATCTATACAAATTTTTCTTTTGTACTACCTTTTATGAGATTAAAGAATTCTATGGATCTTTTTACATGGTAAATGAGAAAATACTCATCTTTCTTTATTTCAGCTATGGCAGAGAGGTCTAGTGGGTGGAGATTTTGTTGGCATGTTTATGTGATGACTTATCAGTTGAAGGGCCTGAATGTCCTATAAGATCAACCCAAGGAAGAGTCAGGCTCAGAAGAATCTTTGTAGAGTCATCACAAATCAGATTTCTCTAGGGCTTGAGTCTGAACGGTTTGTGCTCTCAAGACCTGAAAGACAAGTTTTCTTTCTAATCCTGTGTATTGAGGGATGATGCCTCATAACACAGAGAAAAATGGAAATCAAAACTGCAGTGCAACCCTTGATTTGCTTTACGAGGTTGCGAAATGCATGTTTTTGCTACTTTTTAAAATACTATCACAAGTACTAAACCTAAAACCTCCTTATTCATTATTATATTAGTTTAGAAACATGTTTTCTAGTCTGGTTTCTTACTCTAGAAGTAACGGCTTTAAAAGAAATGGGACTCACCTAATATATCATCCCTCGTTCATCCTTTAAACCAGGGTTTTTCAACCCAGAAACTATGGACATATAGGGTTTGATAATTCTGTGTTGTCAGAGGTTGTACTGTGCATTGCAGGGAATTTAGCCAAATTCCTGACCTCTATCCATTAGAAACCAGTAGTAACTTCCCCACCCGCATTGGGACAACCCAAAATGCCTCCAGACGTGGTAGAATCATCTGACCCCTAGGGTATTTTTTCCTTTCTATTGATATATTTGATTATTTGAGGGTAACATAGATTGAACCCTTGATGTTTAGTGGGGTTCTTTAAAAGAAGCACATTACCCCTGTGTTTTAGCTGTCTTAGATAATAAGGCTTTTAGCAATTTTAGTGTAACAATATAAATCTAATACTAAAACCCGGAGAAAAGGCTCAGAGTCTAAGTATTTATTTACCCAAGACATAATACAGGTATCACAAGACTGCTGACCTTAAGTCATCCCTTATTTGTGTAAAGATTTGCCCCAGTCATTCCACACATGTGGATTTTATTGTTTGGCCTTGGTCACATTGTGCCTTGGATCAAGGGTTTTTCTGGACTGCTAACATGTGTACTACTTTTCGGTGTTTTATAGAAGGCATTTTATTGCATGAAAAAGTTCAAAGACTGACCTTGTTCAGAACCCTTGGGGGGGAAAAAATGAAAGTAAGGATAAAAAGTAAAAATGTTAAAAGACTGAAACTCAAGTGTAACTGGGAAAACTATAAATATATAAATATATAAATTTAACTAGATAATTAGGTTTCACCAAAGTTTCCTCACTTTACCTCAATAGAATCACAGCACACATAAAAATTTGACCTTCTCAATGCAGGAGTAGGAAAGAAATAGCTTTTTCTCACCCATCGTTAAGATTCAAGGCTGGGGCCAGTGTAACAAAAGACAGATTAATGAAAGAAGAACATGCACATTTATTTAATATTGGTTTTACGTAACATGAAGGCCTTTGGAAGTGAAGACCTAAAGAAACAGGTAAACTCATGTACTTTTAGGCTTAGGTTTGATAAAGAATGAACATTCATAGAGAAATATGATTGGCAGAGAAGAGGGTATAATCTACTGGTTAAAAAAAGAAAAAACAAGGGAGAACTTGGCAAGGACCTATATTTCAGATTTCCACCTGGTGTATCTGGTCTCTGATGATAAGCACAGGGTACTTTCCTCTAGGGTACCTCTTTGATGAGGGTCCTTCTGTGATCTGCTTCAGGCGAAAAGGGTGTAGGAATGTCTGCCAATGACCTTGCCAGGTTTTATGACTTACTTCAGGGGAGAAGTAAGGGGAAGGTGTGAGTGATCTGCTTCTGCTGTTTTCTCAAACACCAATGTGCTATATTTTGTGATAGTGTTTCCTGAACCCCGTCATCAGAAACAGTTAAGGAAAAAAACCTTAAAATTGTGTTAAATACTACTTTTGTGCTAATTCTCCATCGTAGAAAGTTCCCATCATTTAGATACATCAGCAATGCATAAGGGGAATACGTAATAGAAAAGTGACTTCAGACCATGGTACAGCTCAAATCCAATAGCTGTTTTTTATTTTTTATTTCTTCTATTTTTAGAGGAGATGAGGTCTTGCTCTTGCTCAGGCTGATCTCAAACTTGTGAGCTCACGCAATCTACCTGCCTCTGCCTCCCAGAGTGCTAGGATTACAGAAATGAGCCACTGACGCTGTCCCAATAACTGATTTTTGGATAAATAAGAATATTTATGAGTGATTCATGGCAACTTCATAGAAAGTTCCATTGGTAGAAGTCCAGCAAGACACGAATCCAACTATCTAAATTCAAGGTTATAGAGTGAAAATACACATATGTCATTTCACAATCTGTGCAAGTCATGTAACAGGGAAGTGCGATTTATTACTCTTGTTTGTTTCTTGTGGATCAGGACTTTTCAATCTCAGTGCTGTTGACATCTGGGCTGAAGAACTCTTTGTTGTGAGGACTGCCCTGTGTTGTGCGGTATAGTTTAACAGCATCTTTGGCCTTACCCATTAGCTAGTAGCAAATCCCTGCACAGTAGTGAAGACCAAAACTGCTTCTAAATATTGCCAAATATCCCCCAAGGAGCAAAATTGTTCCAATGGAGAATCACTGCAACAGAAGAATAAAGTTCAATTGTACCCATATATAATCCTTATAAAGAGAAGGAAAAGAAAAAAAAAAAAGAATGAAAGAAAAAGAGAGAAAGAAACAACAATCTTTGAGCTTCTCCTGACACCATTCAGCATTGCAGGGAAACACATTAAGAGATAATAGGGATTTTAAACAACAAGAGACGAAAATGCATCATTTCAGCGTAATTGAGGAGAAACTGAACCCTTGCAATAGTCTCAGGAGAACAATTGAAAAGTGTATCTTTAGCAAGTTATGTGCTTTCAATGCATGGCAAAAAGACACCCTTATCATTCTGTCTGCTACTTAAATGACTCCTGCGCGGTTGGAGACTCTATTTTGGGCAACTGTAAATTTGATTTAAATGCAAACTATATTATGAGCCAAAAATATTCACTAGGGCTTGGACCGATCTATTTCTATTTGATACTCTAGAAGGAATAGCAAGGACATATACTAAAATAATCTCCTCACTCACGTACAATAGAAACCCAATGAGTCAACCTGTTTTCTTTGTTGTTCAACATAGCAACTCCAATTAAAGTTGCAGCTTGTGTGCGCTTCTGTTTGCTAGCTCCACCCTTTTATCTTGTCCTGAGTTTCTGTGACGTCAAGCCTCCTACTTGGGCTACTGTGAAGATCTACAGATATCATTATTTTATCTCAGCTCAAGCAGTACTAGGTCAGTGGCTCTCAGATGAAAGGCAAGAACAAAGGCAGTGCCATTGACAACAAGCCTGTGGAGGGCCTGGGCTAACAATGAGAGTCCTGGGGACCGTAGCCACTGCAGGCCCAGGCTCCTGACTCCTCGAAGAGGGCTAACCTAAATAGAGCAGAGCCCTTGTGCCTGATTCCAAGGAACCTACATAGAAAAAATGATGCCCAACTCCTGGGTCTCATTTCTTTGAGTGGTCTTTTCTCTGCCTTCAAATGTCCCAACAGAAGGGATCTTTATTTAGCTAGAAATATGTTTTGGTCATTATGAATATGAAAGAAAGATATTTCCCTTGAAAAGGATAAATTGCTGCAGAGCACCTACTCCTACTCATATAAATCCAGTTAAGAAGCTATTGGCTTTATGCTTTCAGATAGCAGAGGCTTCCCAGTGTACCTGGGCCTGGGTTTACTTTGGAAGGGAGACACTGCATATTCAACCCTTGGACTGTGAGCAGTGACTAATCCATTATAAGCAATAGACTCTTTTACCAGGGCCTTGTGTATTTTTCCACGTGAACTATAGACTACTAATTATAGTTTATAGTTTCAGGCAGTGTTTAGAAACTACTACAATGTGCTATCTTGTGAGCATAGATATTGTTAATCAACACAGTATAAAAAATGTGACTGTATGGGATTGTTTTGTTCCTGTGCACACTGTTGTTCTGGTGGCCCACGTAGAAGAAAGCACTAAGATTGCAAGCTAAAAATGCACGATACCATTCTAGCAGGCAGAGAGAGAAGCATTGATCCACCTGCCCAGGGACAAACAGGAAATAGAGCAAATCCAGTGTAAACCAGAAAATGATCTCACATAAAATAAAGAACCGATTCACACTTTCACATGAAAGATGAATCACAACTATAGCCCAGGATGAAGGAGGGAAGGGGACAAGAAGGGGAAGGGAGGGGGTAGTTTGATAGAGGGAGGGTTAATGGTGGGACCACACCTATGGAGCATATTGCAAGAGTGCAAGTCAAATCTATCAAGTATAGAACACAAATGTCTTAACACTGTGATTAAGTAAATGAGGTGAAAGCTATGTTAATTAGTAGGATGTAAGCACTCCAATTTGCACAAATAATTAACACATTGAATCCCACAAAGGTATAAATGTATTCATGATCTATGTATATAGGACTTAATAAAAAAAAAAAAAAGGAACCAGCTAGCTGAAAAGAATTCACTCATAAAATTATTAGAACTAGTAACAGTTCTGTAACTGACTATGTATGCATAAAATAGGCAAGATTAGCAGTACTTAAACATTGCCAAAAAGTGCATTAGAAAATAAATGAGAAGTAATATCTTATAACCAATACCTTTGAAGGAAAGTGTGGGTGACTTGTAAAAAATAATAACAAACAAAACCAATTACTCATACACATTCAAAGCAAAATACATAAATGTAGAGTTGTATCATATTCCAGATGAAGAATAACAATTAATGCACAAATGTAACCTAATCCCAGTGAAAACATCATTGAAGATTTTTTCCAAATCTTGACAAGATGATTTTGAAGTTCATGTATATGAAAAAAAGTAGAAAATAGCTAAAAATAATGAAAAAGAACGATGTCAAGAAAGATTAGCTCTACCAGATACTAAAACATATTCTGAAGCTACAATTATTTCCTCAGCACAGAACTGGGTACAATTTGTCTGACTACAAATAAAATCTATTATGTATATGTATGTATTTATTTATTTATTTATTGAGACAGAGTCTCACTATGTCACCCTCTGTAAAGTGCTGTGGTGTCACAGTTCACAGCAAACTCTTGGACTTAAGCGATTCTCTTGCCTCAGCCTCCTGAGTAGCTGGGACTACAGGCACTCACCACAATGCCTGGCTATTTTCTGTTGCAGTTGTCATTGTTGTTTAGCTGGCCTGGGCCGGGTTCAAACCTGCCAGCCTCAGTATATGTGGCTGTCACTGTCACCACTGTGCTATAGGCACCAAGCCTCTATTATGTAATTTAATATATAACAAAGTGGAGAAATTATTAATCACCAACACAAGATGAATTATTCAGTAGAGAGCTGGGACAAAATTGGTTAGGTTTTTGTAAAAAAAAAATGTTGTTTTTTTCTCAATTAAGACAGGTCAGGTGTTTTTGAATAAGACAACAAAACTGTAGATTATTTAAAGTTCCTAATGTAAAAATTCACACTAGGGAGAGGCAGAAGAAAATGCTTTGCCTACAGAAAGAACAATATGCAGAAGTATAGATAGGAAAAATTAGATAAAGAGAAAAGTTTCACAGTGTTCTAGTTCCTGAATATCATCTGTGCCTGAGCCCAGCTGCGTCCTTGTCCTTAGATTTCATGACACACTTCTGTGGTTATATCATGATGCCCCCCCCTTTAATATAAGCTAGTTCAAATGTATTTCTATTTCTTGCAACCAAAATGTCTTAATATAGTAATTCTACTTCTGGGAATCTGTCCTAAAGAAACAAGTGGAAATTCAGGGAGAAAAAAACCCAGAAGCTGTAATGCACCACACGCTTAATTTCAATCTGTTGGTATAACTGGTTCACTGAGCGGGCCGAGTAGGTTCAGCCTTTTGGTTATATTATCCCGAAATAGTTTTAATTCTTCTAGTCACTGATTTAATCTGTCATGTTAAATCCCATGTTCACTACCCCTTAATGTGATTAATGTGATTTGGGGCAGAATTCAAGAACTTCTTAACACTCCACATTATGGAAATGTAATACATACTACACAGATTCAGACTTCAGGTGTTTTTTTTTTTTTTTTTATGTGATTGGAAGCCTGCCCTCCACACAGTCCACCTAGATTTATGAATCCAGGAGATTGGAGGTGGGGCAAGAAGACAGACAGATGTGGCTGTGGGCACACTCCCCCCTTCAAAATCTAGAGATGTTTGAGGCAGAACAGGGAAGAGACTCAGAGAAGGCAGATGATCTTATGAAGGTGGTCTGGGTCCTGATTGTGAGAAAGGGCCCTTTGTGTTGCAATGATTTATAATCTGATAGACTAGTTTTTTCTGTTGACATACAAAGTAAGGAATGCAGATGAGGCCTCCTCACAGATACCTCCACTGAAGCATTGCAGAGGCCTACAGCATAGCAAGCGGCCAGATGGAGAATGAGCCGCCATTCTCCCCTCCTGTCAGGCCCCCCGCTGCTCTGTGATGGTCTTAGCACTGCCACATTGTCTGGCTTTGGGCGTGAAAAAAGCTAGCACCCCTCTCAAGTCCTCAAGGAGAAGACTAACCTCTTTTCTTGAGCACTGAGCTATAGGCATGGCCTGTGTCTCTGGACTTCTACCTTGCGCTGTGGTAGAAGCTTCTACCTTGCCGTGTGAACTTCTTCCTTCCTTGCGCTGTGTTTGTATTTGATGGATTATATCTGTATGTGTGAGGCTTCTGTAGCAAAAGCTCTGTCACCATGTATGAGGTTTCTCCAAAAAAAGAAAACCAACAGAGGATTTTATATAAGTATATATATAAAATGCTGAATATTTAAATATATATATGTGTGTGTATATATATATAAACACACACACACATATAGGCTTACATGATTTGGAGGCTGAGAAGTCCCAAGCAAAGCAAACTGGAGTCCCAGGAGAGCCAGTAATTTAATTCCAGTCCAAAGTTCAGCAGAGTTAAGACGCATGAAGAGGTGATGCTTCAGCATGAGTCCAAAAGCTAGAAATGAACTGAAAAGCCAGCATAAATGCAGTCAGTTAGGTGGAATTCTCCCTTACTCGTTGATGAGTTAGTCTTTTTGTTCTGTTCAGGCCTTCAACTGATTGCATGAGGCCCATCCACATTAGGAAGGGAAATCTATTTCCCTCTGTTTAGCAATTCATTAATCTCATGCAAATACCTTCAGAAATATCTAGAATAACATTTGGCCAAATATATGGGTACCACCCAGGGGCCAGTCAAGTTGACATATGGAATTAATCATCACACACCTCTTATAAGTTTTGAGAAATGATATGGGAGTTCATCTGTTGGCTTTTCACTGTCAGTAGTTCTCTTTTAAATACGAAGTGACTAGTAACTCTTAGCCTTAGATTTTGGCATTAGCCACAATTCCAGAAAAGCAGGCAATGTTCCACTTATAATGTGGAAATTTTTATAATAAAATTAAGGACAGCACAATATGTAGAATTAGTGGAAATGTGTTTTCAACTATAGTTTATATAAGGTAGGCTATCAGCTATAAAAATTGATGTTTACAATTTTAATAAAATGAAAAGTTATTTTTATAACATTAAGTTAAAAAAACAGGGTTAAAATTTACCTTATATAAAATGGAATGCATTAATTTTTTTACAGCCAGCACCATTGTGTCTCTGGGACTTCATCTTTATTTTTCTTCTTTTTCAAAAAAAAAGACATTACAAACTTGTTAATTAAATATAATTTAGTTTCCTAAGGTTTAAAAAATCTTTTATCCCCCCTCCCCCCTACGTTCTTTCCCTTCAGCTGCCAGTCTCTTTTCCCCCCATGTCCTTCATGAAGTGGTGCCTGGATATAGGGGCGAGTTAAATATGTTCTGGTCTTAGGGTGAAGGAATTTTGATCTACTTGCTATCCTATATCTCTTTCTTGATCACAGCTGCTGTCTGGAAGATTTATGTTAATCCATTAGTCTGCATGCCTATGCCTGAGGTCCCTGAGAATGTAGTTAATTTGGGGTTGTTGTAATGGCAAACTTTCCTTCCAGTGGCAATAGCTCTAATTTTTACACTGGCCTCCTTAACAATTCATTCTTTATCCTCTTATAACCCTTTTGCTTCTTCACATGGTTCAACAGACAGCAGTGGGAGATCATCGTCCACACTCTCTGAGGGCTAAGAAAAACTGGAATGAGACAATCTTCACCAAGGTCCCATCAAATCTTCTTGGCACTGTCTATCTCACAAATTGACACAGTATTTGTGCATCTTTCCAAATATTTCAGCATGCTAGCCATGGCTCACTAATGCAGCCCAATCAATAGGATATTGAAATTCTGCAGGATGTCCAAATATCCATGGACTGAATTATGACAAAGACCAGAAGAGCTTGTAAAGCTCTGGAGAAAAATTATAAATGATCATTTTTGTTTATTACATTTGAATGCATGCTGTTTATAACCATCATTTTTCATTGAGATAGAATATAGCATAGTGACCACTGATTTAATGATCATATACTATATATGGATATTAGTTTGCTAAGAATGCTATAACAAATACAACTGACTGGATGGCTTAAAAAACATATATTTATTTTTCAATGCTCTAGAGGCTTCAAGTCCACAATTAAGGCACTGGCAGGGTTGTTTCTTCTGAGGACTGTTGCCTTGGTTGCAGGCAGCTGTTTTTTTCCTGTCTTCACCTGATCTTTCTTCTGTGTGTCTATATTCTACTTTCTTTTCCTTATAAGGACACAAAGTATATTTGATTAGTGCCATATGACATCATTTTACCTTAATCATCTTCTTAAAGGTGCCATTTCCAAATACAGCCACAATCTGAGGTAGTGGGAGATAGGACTTCAACATATAAATTTTAGGAGGACACAATTTAGCCCATATACCATGTGCCTAGGGTGATATTATTCTTTAGTAATAGAAATCCCATGTCTGGCATGGAATCTGTGATCAAGGTTAGTATGTAGTACAGTTTGCTATGGTCTAAAATAATTCTCTGGGCTCCAATTTCTGTAAGAAATATGATAGGGTCAATATGCATCATTCTGTAAAGTATGATTCCTTTCAATTTTCTATCTTGGCTGCATGGAGGGTGTAGTTTCAGAGGCTTCCATTTGGCTCTTCATTTGTTACCTTTTACCCTTCAGGTTAAGGACTCAGTGTAGGGTTTAATACAACTTCCAAGTATCTTGATCTCAATTATAACCTTTGGAAATGGCATAAATGAGCACTAAACATGTCGGTGGATCTAGAGGGTTCACAGTAAAGCAGACTCTGACCAGGGCTCCATTTACAACAGCTCCTTAAATTTTTTAGTCTAACAGAGGAACCGTGAGGATGCTTCTGGTTTCCAGCTATCAGTATCAACTTTAATACTGCAACCAATGTGCTTGAACTATCTATTAGAGGATCCTCTTTTCCTCAGTGCATAGTAATCTAAGTAAATGATCATTTTGACTAAGTTGTACCAAAATTGATGACTACTCAAGGAACATAATGTATCCTAAATGATGTAAATTAAAAAAACACACATCTTCATCCACCAAACTGAAACTGAAGAGCACCAAAAAATAAAATATTTTGATAGCAACTACAGAGAAAAGACGGATTACCTACAAACAAACAATAAGTTGGCAATGATATTCTCAAAAGGAATAAGAGGATGTGTAGAATCCAAAGCTCTGTAGTAAAATAACTACTGTCAATTTACTTGTTTCTATCCAGACTCTCTTTCATGAATAAGGGTGAAATATATGTATTTAGATTAATAAAGGAGTAAACATTATCATTAATAGCTCTACAATGAAGAAAATATTAAAATGACATTTTAAGAAAAGTGAAAATGATCTAGGGAAAAAAGATTGTAATTCAAGAAGAAATATTGGGGAAAACCAAAATGGTGTACTAGTAGCAGCTGACATGTGCAGCTCTTGCAGCAAGGAAGGAAAGTGGCCCTTAGATATTCACCTTTGAATGGATTATTAGAGACAGCATTGGGAATTAAGAGAAAGCACCCAAAGTGAAGGAGAAGAAAACAGGATGAACTCCTCAGCAGGCTTGAAGGTGCTTGTGGAAGGCAGCTACATACATATGGGAAGCAGGATGGTGAGAGAGCTCTGGAACTCAATACTCCCGAAGTAGATATTGAAATCTGAGCTAGAAAAGGGCCCCATCCACCCCCACAGCTGCTGGACTGATATAGGAAGCTGCCTAGAGACTGTGCAACAGCATTATAATGGAGAGAAGGCACAGCTGGATCCCACCAGCTTCCTAACCCTGGGTGCTGCCCTAGAATGCCATAGACTAAAACAATAGAGGCTATCTCCTTTGCAACTTCTGGGTGAGGGAAAGAGTGGGGAGGCTGGAGACTCTTGCATTCTATTGGAGTGGTTGTCATGTGCCACTGCCGCCACTAGGAGACCTAGACCTAATGGCACCCTCTGCTACTACCTGATCAGTCACTGCTGCCATAGCTGCTGGTGACCAGCACAGGGAAATTATCCAGAGCTGTCAGTAGCCTTTGTATACACCCATAACAGCCAAGATAAGAGGCTAATTAAGGATACAATCTCCTTCACCATAGCTTCAAAGAAAATGAAATACCTGATGAAAGAGGTGAAAGACTTCTATAAACAAAATTATGAAACTCCAAGGAAAGAAATAGCAGAGGATATTAACAAAAGGAAGAACATACATGCTCATGGCTAGGAAGAATAAACGTTAAAATGTCTGTACTTCACAAAGCAATCTATAGATTCAATGCCATCCCTATTAAAATACCAATATTGTACTTTCAAGGCTTGGAAAAAAATAATTCTTCATTTTGTATGGAACCAGAAAAAACCTTGTATAGCTAAGGCAGTTCTTAGTAATAAAAACAAAGCTGGAGGCATCAGAATACCAGACTGTAGGCTGGACTACAAGGCCATAGTGGTCAAGACAGTATGTTACTGGCACAAAAATAGAGACATAGACATTTGGAATTGAATAGAAAACCAGGAAATGACGCTAATATCTTACAACCACCTATTCTTTGATAAACCAAACAACATAAACTGGGGGGAAAGAATCCCTATTCAATAAATGGTGCTGGGAGAACTGGATATCCACATGTAAAAGACTGAAACTAGACCTACACCTTTCTCCACTTGCAAAAATTGATTCAAGATGGATAAAAGACCTAAATTTAAGGCATGAATAAAAATCCTCAAAGAAAGCATAGAAAAAGCATGGGAAGATATCGACCTGGGGACTTTATGAAGAAGACTTCCATGGCAACTGCAACAACAACAAAAATAAACAAATGGGACTTAATTAAACTGAAAAGCTTCTGTTCAGCTAAGGAGACAACAACGAAAAAAAAAATAGACAACCAATACAATGGGAAAAGATATTTGCATATTTTGAATCATACAAAAGCTTGATAACTAAGTTCTATAGAGAACTCAAATTAATCAACATGCAAAAAGCCAACAATCCCATATATCAATGGGCAAGAGAGATGAACAGAACATTCTTTAAAGATGACAGATGAATGGCTAGCAAATATATGAAAAAAATGCTCATCATCCCTAATTTTTAGAGAAATGCAAATCAAAACCACACTGAGATATCATCTAACCCCAGCGAGAATGGCTCACATCACAAAATCTCAAAACTGCAGATGCTGGCATAGATGTGGAGAAAAAGGAACACCTTTACACTGCTGGTGGGACTGTAAACTAACACAACCCTTTTGGAAGAAAATATGGAGAATCCTCAAAGAACTCAAGCTAGGCCTCCTATTTGATCCTGCAATCCCATTACTGGACATCTACCCAGAAGGAAATAAATCCTTTTACCATAAGGACACTCACACTAGACTGTTTATTGCAGCTCAATTTACAATCGCCCAAATGTGGAAACAGCCTAAATGCCCCCCACCTCAGAAATGGATTAACAAACTCATGGAATACTACTCAGGCATTCAAAAAATGGAGACTTTACATCCTTTGTATTAACCTGGATAGAAGTGAAACACATTATTCTTAGTAAAGCATCACAGAATGGAGAAGCATGAATCCTATGTACTCAATTTTGATATGAGGACAATTAATGACCTAGTACATGGTAGGGAGTGGGGAAGGGGAGAACAGAAAGAGAGAGAAGGAGGGAGGGGTGGGGGAAAGGAAGCTGAGAGAGGGGAGGAGGGAAGCAGGTGGGAGAAGGGAAGAGCAGATAGAGGGAAGGAGGAAGGGGCTGGGGGTTTCAGTGTGTGACACACTTTTGGGGTGCAAGATAAGAGGGACTTTGCCTAACAAATGCATCAGTGCAACCTCGTGTCTTATACCCTCAGTTAATCCCAAGAACTAAAAAAAGAAAGAAAAAAATAAATATCAAGAAAGAATACTGTATTCTACATAATTAAGATTGATAAATGCAGGAGAAACAAAGTCTTTTTAAGACAAGAAAAGACTAAGGGAATTTGTCATAAGTAAATTTTCCCTACAAGTGTTCTGTACATTGAACAGACCAATAGATACACAACAATATTTAAAAAAAATAAAAACTCACTCTTCTTATAAAACAATAACACATAGGAGAAAGCAAAGTAGCTAGGTAGTAATAAACATGGAGACTCATAGAGTATTTCCAAAATCAATATTAATAGTGTAGTGAATGTAAATGGTCTAAATGCCCCTAGTTAAAAGACATAGATTGGTAAAATGGATGGGGGTAAAAAACCATAAATACATTTTATCTATAAGAAACACATTTAATTTATAACAATTCTCATAGACTGAAGGTATAGAGGTAGAAAAAAATTTTCCACACAAATGGAAACCAAAAATGAGCAGGAATAACTACTCTTGTATCAGATAATCAACAACAGTAAAAATAAAAAAGGCAATGATAGTAGAAGAAAAGAAATAGCAAAAATCAAAGAAGAACTAAACAAAACTTAAACAAAAAATACAAAGGATCAAGAAAACAAAAAAAAAATTGGTTCTTTGAAAAGATAAATAAAGTTGATAGACCAATAGTTAGATTAACCAGGAATAGAAAGGAAAAGATTTAAATAAGCTTTATTAGAAATGAATCAGGAGTCATTACAGCTGATACCACAGAAATACAAAATATCATGAGACTGCTGTGAAAACTCCTGTGCATACAAACTAGGAAATCTAGAGAAAATGGATACACTTTTGGAAACATTCAACCTAGATTGACTCAGGAAAAATGGAAATCTTGACTACAGCAAAAATGAACAGTGAGACTGAAATAGTAATAAAAATCTCTTAACCCCCCCATACACCCAAAACCATGATTAGATGGATTCATAGCCAAATTCTACTAGACAAACAAAGAAGAACTAAGATCTATCCTCCTAAAACTGTTCTATAATATTGAGAACAGTGAACCCTCCCTACCTCATTCTGTGAAGGCAGCATCGCCATGATGCCTTAGTCAGGAATGACATAACAATAAAAGAAAACTACAGACCAAAATTTCTCACAAATATACAGCTAAAATCCTCAACTTATTACTAGCTATTGGAATCCAACTATTGGAATCCAATAACACATTAAAAAGCTAATTAATCTTTTCAAATGAGTTTCATCCCCAAGATGAAAGGATGTTTCAAGTACACAAATGAAAAAAATATACCACTTAGAACTAAAAATAAAAGCATATGGTTATCTCAATAGTTATAGAATAAACATTTGAGAAAACCCAACATCATAAAATCTCTCAACAAACCAAACATAGAAGGAATATACCTCAAAATAATAAAATCTGTATATAACACACCCACTGCCGACATCATACTGAATGGGAAGAAGTTGAAAGCATTTCCTTTAAGAACTAGAACAAGACAAGGGTGCCGAGTGTTACCACGTCTTTTCAAAATAATACTGAAAGTCCTAGCCAGACCAGTTAGGGAAGGGAAAAAAAGGAAAGACATCCAAATTAGAGAAAAGGAGATCAACCTATCCCTGTTTGCCAATGATATGATCTTCCATCTAGAGAACCATAAATATTCCTCCAAAAGACTTCTAGAATTGATAAATAAATTCAACAAAGTCACAGATTATAAAATCAATGTACATAAATTAGTAGCATTCCTATATAGTAATAGCAGTCAAACTGAACATCAAATCAAAAACTAAATACTTAACCAAGAATATGAAAGATCTCTACAAGAAGAACTCCACAACAGTGATGAAAAAAATCACAGATGAAACAAGCAAGTGGATAAACATCCCTTGCTCATGGATTGAAAGAATCAATATTGTTAAATCGTCTGTACTTCCCAAGTGATTTACACATTCAATGCAAGTCCCAACAAAATAACATTATCATTTTTAACAGAGTTAGGGAAAACAATACTAAATGTCATATGGAATCAAAAAGAGCTCAAATGGCCAAATCTATCCTAGGTAAAAAGAACCAACTTTGAGTTATCACATTACCTGAAATCAAATTATACTACAAGGCAATAGTAACCCAAACAGCATGACATGGGCATAAAAACTGAAATATATATCACTGGAATAGGTTAGAAAATGCAGGAATAAAATCATATACCTACAACCAACTTTTCTGGACAAAGCAGACAAAAAAAGCACTGTGTAGAGGAAACCCTATTCAATAACTGGTGCTGGATAATTGAGAGCAGTATAGAAGAATGACTACTCTTCACCAAATATTAACTCAAGATAAATTCAAGACTTAAATGTAGTCCTAAAGCCATGAGAAATTCTGGAAGAAAATTCAGGAAAAACTCTTCTAGACATTGGCCTAGGAAAATAATATATGATTAAGACCCCAAAAGCAAATATAGCAGCAACAAAAATAAATAAATGGGACTTACTTATACAAAAATGTTTCTTCACACCAAAGGAAATAATCAATAGAATGAACAGACAATCTACAGAATAGTAGAACATTTTGTAAACTACTAAATCTGACAAAGGACTACTATGCAAAGTATATGAAAAACTCAAATAAATTCATAAGGAAAAAAAAATAACCCCATTAAAAAGAGGTTAAAGGGAATGAATAGATTTTTTTTTCAAAATATTTTTTAAAAATGACCAATAAACATATAAAACAAAGTTCAACATAACTATTTATCAGAGAAATGCAAATTAAAATCACAATGAAATATCACTTTACCCATTGGAATGGCCATTAATAGGAAGTTAAAAAGCAATAGATGCTGGCAGGCAGGGGGTGATAAGACAGCACTTGGCGCATAATTGTGCAACCTCCATTGAAAATAGTTCAGAGATTCCTCAAAGAACTAAAAGTAGACTTAACATTCAATCCAACCATCTCAGTGTTGGGTATTTTCCAATGTGAAAAGAAGTCATTACATCATTATGTATAATGCATAATTGCAAAGATATAGAAACAACCTAAGTTCCTATTGACTGAGGAGTAGATGAAGAAAATGTGGTATATATTATGTACATATCACAGAGTGCCACTCAGCCACAACAAGGAATGAAATAATGTCTTTTGCGTCAACATTGAGGGCACTGCAGACCATTATCCTAAGTGAAGCATCTCAGGAATGAAAAACAAATACCCATGCTCTTACTTATAGGTGGGAGGTAAGCTGTGGTTAAGGAGGATCACACAGAATGGTGTAGAGGACATTGGAACTTCTAACAGGGGCTAGCGGGTGAGGGATCAAAAACTATCTGTTGCAATGTACACTATTCTGGTGCTGATTTCACTGCTATAAAAATGATCCATGTAACAAACAACACTTGTGCCCAGTAAATCTTTTGAAATAAAGACATATTAAACAAAGAAATAAGTAAAAGTGTGAGCAAACCGAAGTAAACTTGACTATCTGAAGGAAAATGAACTGTGGCTCACATGTAAATCTATAAACAAGTGAAATAAAGCTAAAATATTAGGTAACATAAAAGTTCAATCTGAAATGGATTCCAATTTGGTTGTACATAAAGTCTGTGCTATTCTCGGTCTTTTCTAGGTCATGTAAACAAAAGCTTTTTAAAAGTGAAATTTAAATAGTGTAAGTAATACAGGGATAGCATATTTATTCCATATTCTGTACTGAACAGAAAATATGCTTTCATTTATTAAATTCATCTGCAGAACATAAAAAACAGTCATCCTGTAGTCAAAAACAGATTTCTCATAATATCTATACATATAAATAACATACAAAAATTCAATGTTTAAAACTTCAAGTTAACAGCAAATTTTGTAACCCCAAAATTTATCTGAATAACTACTGAGTTAAAAAGAGAATTAAAAAATGAGAATACAAGGAAGTACAAATTAAGTAAGCAGGTCATAATATACAGTACCCATAAATGCTTTTCCTATCTTTTTAGACTCTTTGAGATATAATTTATATGTTATCTTTTTTTTTTTTTTTCAGTTTTTGACCAGGGCTGGGTTGGAACCCACCACCTCCGGCATATGGGGCTGGTGTCCTACTCCTTTGAGCCACAGGCGCCACCTGGGTATGTTATCTTTTGAAAAGTATTTATTGAGATATAATGGACCTATCCTAGCATTCATCTGCTTGACAGCATATAATTACATGATTTTTAGCCTAGCTACAGACCAGTGTAAACACCAAAATCTTAAGTGTAGAACATTTTGTCACTGAGCAATGAAACCTCCTATGTGCTCATTCCCTCCTAGTCTTAGCCTGAGGAAATAACTAAGCAACTGTCTATATTCATAGGTTTAGTATTTCTGGTCATTTTTTATATGGAACAGCCCATAAACAGAAGCACACAGTCTGTAGAGAAATGGCAACTCAAATACTTCACCCATTTTAAAACTGAGTCATTTGGTGTTTCTGTTCTGTTGTTGATTTGTGAACACTCATTACATTCTGGTTATAAATCTCTATGACATATGTGGTCTTCAAATTCTTTCTACTAATCATTGAAGGTTTTTTTTTTTTTTTTAACTTGATGGTGTCTTAGGAAGCCAATAGTTTTTAAAGTAAAGTCCCATTGATCTAATTATTTTTGTAGCTTTTGTTTTCAGTGTCATTAAGAAGAAAACATGCCCAATCTAAGGAAGGTTAAGAATATCTACTTCAATGTTTTCTCCTAAAAGATTTATAGTTTTGGCCTTCTCTTTAGGTTTATGATTAACTTTGAGTTAAGTTTTTGGGCACCCTGAGAGGTGGAAGTCTGAGTTCATTGTTTTGCAAGTGAATATACCTTGTCCCAGCACCAGATGATGAAAAGGCTCCTTTTTCCTCCTTTTCACCTTCCTGTCTCCTTTGGTGCTCCCATTTCAATACGTGTTTAGAGGTGCATTTGGTGACTTTTCACATTTCTCTGTGGCTCTGTTCTTTTTCTTTTCTCTCTTTTTCAGAATGCTTGATTTGTATTCATTTATATTTATCTTCACTGATTATTTTCTCTGCCAACTCAAACCTACTATTGAGCTCTGTAACATTTTTTTTATTTTATTTACCACAATTTCTTTTTTTTTTTTTTTGAGACAGAGCCTCAAGCTGTCCTCCTAGGTAGAGTGCCATGGCATTACAGTTCACAGCAACCTCCAACTCCTGGGCTCAAGCGAGTCTCCTGCCTCTGCCTCCCAAGTAGCTGGGACCACAGGCACCTGCCACAACGCCTGGCTATTTTTTGGTTGCAGCCGTCATTGTTGTTTGGCGGGTCTGGGCTGGGGATTCGAACCCGCCACCTTAGGTGTACGTGGCTGGCACCTTAGCCGGTTGAGCTATAGGCGTCGAGCCATATTTACCACAATTTCAATGTCAAAATTTTCTTTTAGTTCTTTTTTATAATCTTTCTCTCGTTTATATTTTTATTTGGTGAAGTATTTTTTATCATACCTTCTTTCATTGTGTACACATGGTTTCTTTTAGTTCTTTGAACACAGTGATAATTGCCATCTGAAGTCTTTACCTGTTAAGTCTAATTCTTGCCCCTGCTCAAAAGGAGTTTTATTTTCCACTTTTTATTTTTTTATTTTACTATACGTGGGTCATAATTTCTGTTTCTTTGAATATATTATGATATTTTTTATTGAAAAGAGGATGTTTTAGATAAGATAATGGACCAACACTGGTTAGTAATCCTCGGGAGTGTTGTCATTGTTGATGTAATCCTCATGTCAGCATACACTAGTTATTGGTCAACGATTATGCTTTAGTTAGTTTGGTCAGTTAGATATTAACCCTTCACAACTGATTTTTATGCCTAGCTTGCAGGTTGCTTTTATGGTTCAAGAAGTTTAGATTTCTTTCCACATGTTTAGTCAGTAGCTTGGATTTCTTTTTCTGATCAGTCATGAGAAGGCACGTCTTTGGGCATGACCTTTGGCATGGAATTATTTCTTACTAAAACCAGTCCCCTTACAGCCTGTCTCTTTCACGGGGCAGAATCTTTGTGGCGCTGTGCAAAAATGGGGGTTGGAACTGAGGCCCCCTTCTCTCAGCGTGTGAACAATGGAGTAAGGGTGACTCCTGCCTTATTGGATTGATTGCCTGTCAAGATTTGAACTTGTGGCCTAAAGATGAGCAGAGATAGGGGCAGTCAGGGTCTCAGGATTTCCAGACTGCTGTGTCTGAAGTAAAGATTTTCCTGTACAAGTAGGAATGAGGTGGGGAAAGAAAGTTTCAGGATTTTTGTTTTGTTTTTGCTGTACCCACCTAGAGCAGAGTTCTCCCCTATAGGCTAGGAGGTATCAGTAACACCAGTGAATCTACAGCTGTACAATTAGAACTGGAGGGAGAGGAAGCTGGAAGGCAGGTGCTAAGTGTTGGCTTCCTTAAGTGTGAGTGGTGGGGATTGTTGAGATGTGGGCAGATGGACTCACCTTATTCTGAGTTTAAAAAATTATTCGGCTTCAATTAATTTAAATTTAAACAGGCACAAGTGCCTAATAGTTACCATATTGGACAGCACAATTTTGGAGTTATCTTTTTTAAAAAATGGAGAGGAGGGGGAAGATTTGATGGAAGAGGGTAAATGATGGGACTATTTCTATGGTTCATATTGCAAGGGTACATGTCAAATCTATTAAGTATAAAGTATAAATGTCTTAACACAATAATTGAGTAAATGAGGTGAAGGCTATATTAACTAGTTTGATGTAAGCATTTCTAATTGTATATAAAATCAGTACATTGTACTCCATAAAGGCATCAAGTATACATGATCTATGTGTTTATGATGTAATAATAAAAAAAAATAAATCCTTCCTTTTGCCAAAAAAAAAAAATGGATTTTAATTCTTTGTGGAAATTCTTAATATATTTTTTCTATTTGATTGAATATTTTATAGTTATTGTGAAGACTAAAACACTTTTTGGTCTCTTTCTTTTGATTCTTTTTTTTATTAAATCATAGCTCTGTACATTAATGCAATTATGGGGTCCAATGTTCTGGTTTTATATACAATTTGCAATAACTTTCATTAAATTGGTTAACATAGCCTTTGCTGCAATTTCTTAGTTATTGTGTTAAGGCATTTATATTCTACACTTAGTAGATTTAACATGTATCCTTGTGAAACACACCATACAAGGGTACAATCACCTCTCCCTCCACCCATTCTCCCCCCTCCCCTTCCCTCCCCTCCCCTCCCTCTCCCCTGTCCCCATATTTTTGGGCTATAATTGGGTTAGAGCTTTCATATGAAAGCTATAAATTGGTTTCATAGTAGGGCTGGGTACATTGGATACTTTTTCTTCCATTCTTGAGATACGTTGCTAAGAAGAATATGTTCCAGCTCCATCCATGTAAACATAAAAGAGGAAAAGTCTCCATCCTTTTTTAAGGCTGCATACTATTCCATGCTATACACATACCACAATTCATTAATCCATTCATGGGTCAATGGGCACTTGGGCTTCTTCCATGACTTAGCAATTATGAATTGGGCTGAAATAAACATTCTGGTGCAAATAGCTTTGTTATAATGTGATTTTTGGTCTTCTGGATATATACCTAGTAGAGGAATTGCAGTTTTTGTTTGATTTCTTTTCTATTAGTTCTTTTTTATCATGATGCATAGTTTTTTTATTATATTTATGAACTGTGGATGAATGTTGTAGAAGCATTGAATGATAATCTCTCTCTCTAAAGATAGTGAAATTTTCATTTGACAAGCAGATTCCTTCCTTTAGTATATAAGGCATTAGCTTTATTATCAACTCTTTCAATTTCTAACCCTAGAGACTTATGCAAGACATGCAACAACTCTGAACCCCACTTTCTTCACTTATAAATAGGTCCAATATTCATCTTGCCTAAAATAAGTGTTATGAAAGTAAATAACTGATTTATAAAAAATTTGTGAAATCTGCAAGGTCATATAAAAGCAAAAGATTCCTATTAAGAATTCATTCTTTCTGTACACAGTCATCACTGTTCTTATAGGTTGCTTGAAGCTAAATATCAGGATTTTGTTAGGTAGAAATTGTTCATACTATAAGAAAGAAGTTATTTTGTATTTATATGTATATTGTGACTGTTTTTGAATGGTCCTTGATAGGAAAATGAGCCTGCCTGCCTGCCTTCTTAAGGCAATGCATGGTTATGAAATCAGCCGTTAATATTCTTACAAGGGCAAAATGGGAACAACTTTAATACAGTAGTTTGTACTCTCTCATGAGATTTCACAATAGTAGGAAAGAGTTGAATGCTAGCCAGAATCTTAGGCTATAGTCAGGTTTTTCTGGTACATGTTCGAATCTCAAGACATCAAGAGAAACAAACTTTGGAACAACCAGTGGCACCACTTTTTGTTTATTCCCAGAAAATAAGGCCAGATTCTTTTTCAGCGGGCATGCACATTTCCTTATTCCAAGCATTCCATTGTAGCACAAAAGAAAGATTGTTTCCTTATCTTGCATTTTATTAGTAGGAAAAATATTCTTTTGTACTTAAAACTTCATCTTCCTGTAAACATGATTAACTTGAATGATTGACTTGTGATTGTGCCAAATAATTTCTGAGTATCTAGATAAGATTAAAGGCATTTATTTTGCTAAACTCATGAGTTGCTATTTTCTCATTACTTTCTCTATTACTTAAGCCAAGAGTTTTTTATTACCCACTTACAAACTTGCATTTTTGCCCTAAATTCCAGCGTCCTTAGAAGGCTTTGAAACCATATAGTATCAGAATAGAGCAATTTTATCATTAAGGGGGAAATGTTTTAATTGTAGAATGATTTTTGTTTTTCAAAAGCAAAATTATTCAAATATCTTGCCCACAAAGAAATGGGGTTGTTTGCTCTGTAGATTCTAGTTATCAGACCTTTGTTGGAAACATAACCTGCAAACATCTTCTCTCATTCTGAAGGCATTCTGTTTGCTTTGCTTACAGTGCCCTTAGCTGTGCAGCAGCTTTTTAGCTTGATCAGATCCCAGTAATATATTTTTGGTGTTGCTTCCATTGCCAGTGGGATCCTCCTCATAAAATGTTTTTTCAGGCCACTATCTTCAAACATTTTCCCTGTGCTCTCAACAGGTGAATGGCCAACAAACATGTGAAAAAATACTCATCATCTTTAATCATCAGACAAATGCAAATCAAAACCACTTCAAGATATCACCTAACTCCAGTGAGATTAGCCCACATCACAAAATCCCCCAACTGCAGATGTTGGCATGGCTGTGGAGAGAAGGGAACACTTCTACATTGCTGGTGGGATTGCAAACAGCCTTTTTTGGAAAGAAGTAATGAGAATTCTCAAGACACTAAAAGTTGACCTACCATTTGCAATATCATTACTAGGTATCTACCCAACTGAACAAAAAATCATTTTACAACAAAGACATTTGCACCAGAATGTTTATTACAGCCCAGTTCATAATAGCCAAGTCATGGAAGCAGCCTAAATGCCCATCTACCCATGAATGGATAAATAAATTGTGGTATATGTATATCTTGGAATACTATGCAGCCATAAAAAGAGGGGGAGTTTACATCTTTTATGTTTACCTGGATGGAGCTGGAACACATTCTTCCTAGTAAACCATCTCAAGAATGAAAAAAAGGTATCCAATGTACTCAATATAATTATTAAATGAATACATAAACACACATTCATATAAATGATAAAACACAAAAATAGTCCAAAAAGGAAAAGGGGAGCAAAGAGAGAAGGAGGGGGAGAAGGGAGGATGAGCAGAGGGAGGGTATTTGGTGGAATTTCACCTAATGTGCACAGTGCAAGGGTACATTTCAAAGCATCTAGGAGTATATTATAAATGTCTTATGACAAAATATGTGAGGTGATGGTTATATTAATTAGTTTGATTTAAGCATTCCATATTGTACATCAAATCATCACCTTGTATCCCATAAATGTATATAGCTGTGATTCAATAGAAATTAAGCTAAAAAAATAAGAAATAGGAAAAAAAAGCAAATTTGTTTTTAAAGTCAAGTGCCTATCATAGGAGATGCTCTTTTCAACTTAAATCCTGGAAAAAGAGTTAATATGGACCATCCATTATTCTTCAACAGAAAAATGATTCCCTGTAAGCCAGGCTGCTAAGTTAAAAATACCTTTTAGAAATGTGTTTAAAACCTCATTTCTTTGCCTGTCTCCTCCACGATGACTTTAATGTGCTTGATTTGGGTAATAACACCCAGCAGTCAGGGAAGACAGAAACAGCTACCTTGATTACTCCCACAGCATAGTTACGCACGAACGGAGTCTCCATGCGTGAACAAAAACATTTCAAGGTCATATGCTTGATCTCTCAGGTTATTCCTTTATGTTAAGCAGAAACTATGATTTTTGTGCTCCTACCAGAAGCATAATTGGTATGTTAAAACATGCTTTTGTCATGAAAACCTAAACACATGTTAAGAAGTAGAGATAAAGATCTACGACGGACCAATATTCCCCTTGCTTATATCAACATCCATCAACTATCTCAGACAGCCTTCCCTAACAGCTGCTTAATTACTTCTCTGTATTAACTGCAGCTTCAGAAAGCACTAGGAAAAAATAGTAAAGAAACATAGAAAGAGAAAAGGAAAATCAGAAGAAAGAAAACACGACCACCCTGTTTAATGGCATGCCTCTCTGTGACTACTTGCTTGATAGGGTACATAGAAGAGAAATATATTATGCCAATCAAACATTTGGACATAACAAATATCCTAGCAATCAATTTGATTTAAAATACTTTCCAACCATAGTTACAACAACTGGAAAGGCTCGTTTCTTCTGGCCATTATTTCTAATGCTGCTAAAGAGATGCATTTGGAGAAACACTTATCAGAAGCACTAAATCAGCATTACAGATATATATCAAGGAACCAGATGAAGCTATAATTGCAGCCAATTTGTTTTTCAGATGAGGTTTTATTTTTTTTTTAGACTTGATAGATGGCTGTGTTTTTAAAGATGATGTTGTATGTCTAGAATGGATTAACTCAGGAGAGTGATACAAATCTACTCCAAAGCATGAGAAAGTGGTAAGTTGGAAGTTGTATATGGAAAAAAATGAAGTCATGGAAAGGTCCATTGACGTTTAACAGAAGAGTCCTTCAAAGTTATAAGGTGACCAGAATGCTGGATAGGTTTGGACAATGGAAATGCCATTATCAATCTGGACTTGCATTGTCAGTGGGGAAATGTCTTAAAGCAGTGTCTCTTGACCTTGGGACTATTGACATTTTGGCCTGGGTAATTCTTTGTTTTGAAGAATTGCTGTCCTCTACATTCCAAGATGCCTGGGTGCTTCACTGGCCTCCACCCACTAGAGGCCAGTAGCACCCTCACCTGTGACAACCAGAAATCTTTCCAGAAGTTGTCAAATGTTTCTTGCCGAACAGGTACCCCTGGTCGTAAACACATGGATTTAAGCATTTAAAAATTTTAGTTCTTTAATCTCTAACGAGAGGGGCTGAGATAAGATGTGTCTTTTCCAGCTGTAATATTTTCTGACCTGTCCATTATCCTCTCTAAAGCTATTAGAAACTTTATCTGTTATTGTCAGATAGGATCACAATTTGGCTTTTTTATACCTTCAGCCTTCAGAAATCATAGCAGGTTCCCCCATACATAGTAAGGGAAATCCAACTGTTTATTGTGCCATATTTTTGATCCAAAAATTCACCTTGCTCACATTCATTCTTTATTTAAGTAGCATCTTCCAGCTAGGTTGATCAACTGTCTCAATTACCAGGGATTTTCCTGGTTTTAGCACTGAAACTCTTGTGTGATAAAAAACACCTCAGTCCTGGGAAAACTGGATCACTTCCTCCTATGCCTTTTTCTTTGTGGCTGTGTATGTGTGTAGACAGGCATATATACATGTATATAATGAAAAGAGAATAGCATAGTATCCATTGCTCTTAATCTACTTTTGTTAATTTTTTAACATTTTTTATGTTAAATATTATTATTTAACATTTAATAATGCATGTTTATTATCCAACTCTGTTGACATATCATAGTATATTAAATAATTTCTATATGTTAGACATCTTTTTAATTTCTTTTTAAATAAAAATCAGTGTTCAATGAATATTCTAGTACTCATATTAAATATTGAATGTTAAATATTTTTACTATTAATATTAAATATTAAATGTTAAATATTTTTAAAGTATAAATTTCCAATTATTTTTGAGGAATAATTTAAGAAAATATGCAACAATGTAACATCTATGTATCTATTTTGTCATATTTGATCCACATTTTACATTTAAAAAATAAACAAAACAAAATTTAACAAATTCAGCTAATGTCTCCCTTCCCTACTTCCTCCCTGTTCCCACTGTTCTTAAAAGGAAATGTACCATTCCCATCAATGCCCCTGAACATTTTTCACATATTTAATCATCCCCCTAAAATGAAATGTAATTTATTAGGTACAAAAGGTATCCTTTTGCTGTACCTTGTTTATTTTTAAACTGACATTATGTTTTGGAGATTCATCCAGTTTGATAGGTTTATGTCATTAGTTATAACTTACATGTAATGTTTTCTTTTATGATTGAACTTTTGTTTTTCTACTCACATTTTAAGTCAATTTTATTTTTTCATTCTTTTGCTGTTACAATGTTGCATGGTTTATACCTGTACAAGTGTAGTATACTTGTACAGCACAAAGCTCTATAGGGTAAACACTCAGAAAATATGCACACCTTCAAATTCACTTCAGCTATTTTTTTCCTGAATGATGACATCAATTAACCCTTGCAATAGCCATGTATAAGAATTCCTTCTTCTCACTACTTTTCTAAACCTTAGTCCTAGGAGACTCTGTTTTGTTCTTCCTAATTCCTTTGAATTGATACCCTATCCTTTATTCTTTTTCTTTTGTGGATTATGTTTGTTTATTTTTCAAATGTCTTCAGTATATTTTTAGCTCATGATGTTTAATTTCTTTCTCTTTACATTCTTGCAAAAGCATACATTTCTAAGTAATATTTTTGCACAATATTTGGGTCATTATGATTTAGAGAGTTGTCATTATTAATCAGTTTTAATTTTTAACAACTTATGAAGGCAAAACTGACATATGATAAATGGTGCATCTTGAAAGTGTGTACTTTTAAACTTTTGAGAGGTATATATGTATATACACATACACCATTGAAATCATTAGCACAATCAAGATATTCAACACTCCTCTGAAATTTCTTGTCCTCTTTGTATTTCACTTCGGCTAGACCTCTGCCTCTCATTACCCCATTCTCAGGCAACCCCAATCTGCTTGTGATGGATTATTATAGAGTAGCTTGTATTTTCTAGAATTTTATATAAATTGAATCTTTTTTGGTTTCTTAGATTAAGCATAATTATTTTGAGAAGTATCCATGTTGTAGCATGCATCAATAATTCATTATTTTATTGCTGAGTAGTATTGATTTCAATCAATTTACCACTATTTATTTGTCCACTTATTCAGTTATAGATATTTGTTATTTGTTCACTTATTCAGTTATAGATATTTGAGTTGTTTTCAGATTTAAGCTATTATATTACAAATAAGACTTCTGTGAATATTCACATACAAGTCTTTGTGTGGGTATATAATTTTACTATTCTTGTGTATATACTTTGGAGTGCAATAGTCAGGTTATATAGTTAGGAAATGTTTATCTATTAAGAAAATAGCCAAACTTGTCCTCAGGGGCTCTATAATTTTTTATTTCCACAAACACTGCATGAGAATTTCAGTTTCACTACGTCTTTGCCAAAATATCTATTTGGTGTTAATTTTCAGGTAGTATATGTTCTCCAATTTGTTATTTTTGAAAGTAGTTTCAGCTAAACCAAGTCCTTTGCATTTTCATAGAAATTTCAGCTTACTGACTTTTGTGAAAAGCAAAAGCAAAATGATCTATAAGTCAATTTTAAATTCAGCTTGTCAATTTTGATTAAAAGCAAAAGAAAATTGATCTATAGGTCAGACATCTTAAGAATATTGAATTTTCCTGCTTGGCGCCTGTAGCTCAAGCAGCTAAGGCGCCAGCCACATACACCAGAGCTAGCGGGTTAGAATCCAGCCCGGACCTGCCAAACCACAATGACAACTATAACCAAAAAATAGCTGGACATTGTAGTGGGTGCCCGTAGTCCCAGCTACTTGGGAATCTGAGGCAAGAGAATCCTTAAGCCCAGGAGTTGGAGGTTGCTGTGAGCTGTGATGCTATAGCACTATATGGAGGGTGAAAAAGTGAGACTCTGTCTCTAAAAAAAAAAAGAATATTGAGTTTTCCAATCCACAAATGCAGTGTACCTTTTCATTTATTTTAGGATGTTCATTTTCCTTTGCACTGTTTTGTAGTTTTAAATGTTCAGGTGTTGGACTTCTTTGGTCAGATGTGTTTAAGTGTATTTCATATTTTTAATGCTGCTATAAAATGTGTTTTTAAAAATATCAGTACCTAATTTTTACCAGTATCTGGAGATACAGTTGTTGTTTATATATATTCATCTTATACCCTACCATAGCCAGCATAATGTTGAATCATTTGTCTTTTTCTAATCAATAGATTATTTAGAAGAATATTTTAAAATTTCTAAATATATTTCTAATTTCTTTTATTATGTTCAGAGAATATGTCTTTGTGTCTTTGTGATATCAACTAATTGTCATTCACTGATGTCAATATATATTCTATGTGTACTTGAGAAGAATCTATATATTTGCTAATGTTTGGAAGAGGATTTTATGTGCATTTTACTAGATGGTGTCTTTTATTTGTCTTGATTTATGGCTTTATTATTATTTTGAATTACATGGTGTATCAATAACTTAAGAGGAGTACCATTTCTTCTAAAAAGTCTCAATCTACATCTTACAGCATTTTCTATGTATATTTGCTAAAATCTGTTCCTTATAAATTGAGTTTAGTGATTACTCATGTGTTCAGAATTATTATATTAGGTAATGAATTGTGACTTTTAATGTTATAATTCTTTGCCAAAAATTATTTTTCTTTAATTTTCCCATAATGTCTGTTTTATTTGATAGTTATCTAGCCACCTTAGCTTTCATTTGCCTTGTATATCATTTCCATTTTTTGAATCGAAACTCTGACTTTTTTTTTTGCCACTCATAAAAGTATATAGCTGGAAGCAACTTATCAGAGCAGCAATAACAGCTTTTCTTTAAGAGTGTTGCTAGTTATTTATAGACAATGTATCTTTACTCTTCATGGCTTTGAACACTTTCTCTCCTTCTCTCTGTTTTGCTCTCACTTTTGCTTTTTACTCTCTTTTCTGTTTTCCTCCTTAATTTTTTATGCATTAAAATATAAATTCTGGAAAATTCTTAATTATTATAAGTTTAATCATTTATTTTCCTTCATTTTGTCTCTTAATCTCTAAAACTATTATTCAGATATTTTCACTCTATTTAAATATATCTCATAATTTTTATATTAATTTCTTCTGCTAGATCCTGTATGATCCAGCTTTTTCTTCCATTTCAATTATTTTCCCTTCATCTGAGCCTAGACTGATGTTTAGCTCTATCAGTACCTATCAGCTGTCTATGTCTATCTATAAATGTGTCTATCTATAGACACATATGTGTATTTCAATGCATCTATGTATATTTCAATGACACTTCATTTTTATAAGATTCATTTTATTTTCTTCAGACAAGTGCTTTTTCATAACATCTTGTTCTTTTCCTTAAGATTTTAATTTTTTCTTTTAAATTTTAATTCATTTAAAATTAATTTTAGGATGATTAGATGATCTTGACATTATAATAGTTTCCTGGGGTTACATATCAGAAATTGAGTGCATCTAATTTTAACACACTCATGCCAGATTCCTTCCTCATATGATTTTAATCTTTTATCACTGGTTCACATGTGAGAAAAGCTTGATTTCTCCCCGTTGTCAGAAAACACTGTAGTTTGCATTGTGCTCACCAGGAGCCTCTGAGTCATTATTAAATATTATACGATTTTCATGAATTGACGATTTCCATATCACATAGTGAACATCGGATTCCCAAATCAATGTGAAGAACAATGCGGATCTTTTGAGGATTATTATTTTTCTTCTGGAGCCCACAGCAATACAGATGAGATGTCCATCCACCCACTTGTGCTAGTTGGGATAATATTTTTTTAAAATTTTTAATTTCTTATAGCATAATTTTGTACATTAATGCAATCATGGGGTACAGTGTGCTGTTTTCATATACATTTTGAAATACTCTCATCGGGATAATATTTTTCTAGTTTTCTCTTGCTCTGGGGCTCTGGATTTGTGCTGGTGTCTTTCACCGGGGACCCTGGGTTGATGCTAGTCTCCATTCTTTCTCCCTATATCATATTCGAGATACTGTACAACAGATAAAAATTCCTTATCCTTCCTGCCCACAACAAGCCACAGCATCAGCTCAAAATTTCTCACCCTGCTTTCAATTCTCTCTTCTTTTACGATACGTGCCATTTTTGCTTTCTTTCTCACAAGGGGTCATGCATTTAATTTCAACGTTTGATCAATAATTTTTTTAGTGTTTAAAGTGGAATAGGTCTTTTATTATTTTGTCGGGGGTATTTCTGGAATCTGAACTCTTGCTTAGTAAATGCTTAGGAGCAGTTAGTTCTAGAAGTGAAATCGATGGGTCAAAGGATCCATGCATCTTTTATGCTTTTGATGTGAATGGCCAAAATTGTTTTCTGCAGGGGGGAAAAAAAACATGTGGGGATGAAAACACGACGGCACCTCAGTCTGTAAAGATCACCTCTGCTTTTTGTCTCTGATGCGCTGGAGTCATTAGCTTCTGCACCTCCAGGGTGCTGTCCAACTCATGAGGGCTACATTGACACACTGCCTTGGCACTCTCGCAGCGATTTCTACTAGAGTTTGTCACTGCTTCCTCAGGGTTTCTTTTCATCCACTTGTTTCCAGTGACTTGAGGCAGGGCGATAGAACGCCTTCCTGACAAAGATCTTGGATGGAGTCGAACAAGGCAGGGGAATAAAAACGCTTTTATTAATAAGGCATAATAGTCCCATATCACATCTAGTAAGGCTGTGCATTTTTATATTTTACCCATATGTTCCCCGGCCACTTCTACATTTATAGCAATAACTAAATTCCAAGTCTCTATATTAATACTTTTCTGTTCAAAGGAAGTCCAAGTGTTTATTTTATTTTTATGATATTTCTGAGCTACTTTTCTTGAAAGTCCTTGAAGGACCGAAATTCCGACATGAACAGAAATACTTCTTGCTTTTCTTAAATCATTCTGTTCCAGTGTCCACTCCTCTATCCATCCATGACTTTTGTTACCAGAAGGTTTTTGCCCATGTTCCTATATGGATATCCCCCACTTTTGATGCTTTCTCCTCCTGGCCATTAGATAAACAAAACAAAACAAAAGAACATTTTCTGTTACATGACTAGCTTCCTCGAATTTTTTCTCACAGCGTGTATATCGGGCCTTTAGTAGCTTTTTTTCCCCTGCTATTCTACATCATCTTCTTTCATAGACTTAGAAGACTTCCCAAGGGAGGAAAATGTTTAGTGTTGGTGAGACCTAATCTTACATTCTCACAATCTCATGCTATTTTTGAAAATATTTCTATTTTCAAATTCAGATTCTGTTGCTCTTATACACTCTAGAGGACTTACCTTCATGTGGGTATTTTCTCAGAGCCCATGATCCCATATAAAATAAGATCTATTACTGGAAATCTATTTCTGTGCCCTATAACATTCCAAGATAGATTTCTTAATCAAATTATAATGGTTAAAATATGGCTGTGCCCAAGAGCACAGAAAGAGCTTTCACGGATTAATGAAGTTTAAGTTACAATGACCTTTAACAGACTTTTTATACTTGACATAGCCTCTAATATTCTGTTACCTATTTTATTTTCTCATTTGAGAATTTAGTAAATATTTTTGTTACAGTAGTTTTGATACACTATTAAAAATATGGCTATGATTCCCCCCAACTGTGAGTTGTATACAGTTCTGATATTAAATGAAAACTCCTTTTTTTTCTTTATTTGACATATTTCTAAATTTATCTGCCAGAATGCATGAATGAGACATTCGAAAATACAAGCAGTGCCCACTTTGTGTGGTATGGTGTTGACTGAAATGCATCTGTATTATGCACCTGCTTTGCACAGTTTTGTGGTAGATGAAGAACTGGGCAAGTTGAGAGTATAATTCTCATATGCACGTTTTATTGTTAACACTTGCTGTGAAAAATAAGAATGGCTTGCATTGAGGAAGATTAATGAAGGTGGACTTGTCTGCTGCATACATAATAACACCCACGATAAAGTATTGTAAATTAAATACAGTAGTTCTGACAGAAGAATAGAGAGCTAATATAGGGGAGAAATAATAGAGGGGCATTTGAGTAAAACTTCCCATTTATTTTATGATAAACATAGAGTTTTTCCCTTACTTTTTTGGATCTGGACTGTCTATGTTGTCATCACTAATTGCACATATAATCCTTTTTCAGTTCAACCACTTGCTTAATCAATTAATAGACTTGTTTATGTATAATATAATAAACATCTATGAGACAAACCACTCAAACCAAGAATAAGAAGAGACAAACCCTTGCATCTGTCTAAATCATCCTTACCTACTTTCCTTTCACTGTCCACACGTTAGCACAGTCATACATTTTGGGTCATTTTTTTAAATCTATTTTTTCTTTTTTTAATTAAATCATTGCCATGTACATTGATGCAGTCATGGGGTACAATGTGCTGGTTTTACATACAATTTAAAATATTTTCATTAAACTGGTTAACATAGGCAACATGTAATACATGTCTTAGAGTCGTTGGCTTGCTTTTGAACTTTATAACAAAGACATACCATCTGTAGTCTCTGGACATGCCTTTTCACTTTATATTAAAACTGTATATAGCTATAGGACATTTACTTTATAGCCATATAATATCTACTTTGTGAAAAAGAGCACAGTTTACTTATTCACTGTCTAGTTAATGGACATTGGATTGTTACCAATTTTTTTTCCTTTTACGTTAAGAGCAGGACTGCCAGGAAGCTATGAATATTCCTAGACCCTTTTCTGGTACGCATATGTAATGTTAAGTGCTTATCACAAAGATTAGGTTCTTTATCCCTCTAGAGTTAATTCAGCAACTGCCATCTTTTCAGCTATTGGAAAAGTCACTAAACCTTGTCCTTTTGGGTTTTTGGGAAAACTTCATTCCACAGATATAATTGATGAAATAATTGGCCATTGGTGATCAACTGAACCTTCTGAAAAATTATCTGAAACTTTCATATAATTTTTAAATTATTCGCACGTCAACCCAGGAATTCCACTTTGGAATGCTATTATTCTGTTCTAGTAAACGAAATTGCTACCATGAAGCATATATCTTTACAGATGTTTATTTCAATATTGTTCAGAGTAGCAAGGATATAAAAAAATAAATATAACTATAATTTTTAAAAATGCTAACAATGTGAATGGCCTTAATAAGAGAATGAAGGGTTGAATAATTTTTGAAATGTCATGGAGCTCTCTACAAATAATACATTTTAAAACTATTTCTCTGTTGACCTTCTCCATGGATCAAGTGAAAAAAGAAAGATGCAGGAAAATGTATGGATGATGGGCACATTTTTGTGAAGGAAAATATTTGTATGTGTGTACAGGAGCTGTATTGTTATGATAGCATGCAAATAAAAATGAAGACTGTGTACTAGGGTTACTATGGTATATGAGGATATAAGGTTACTAACGTGAGTTACTTGGGGTCTCTGGGGAGAAGAATAACGTAAGAAGACTAAGAGAAGAATTTAGGAGAGGCAAACAAAAGGGAAATGCATGTTTGTAAATTTGCAAAAAAATTGCATAAATTTGTATATATATATATATATATATATATATATATATATACACACACACACACACAGACAGAGACATATCCAACTCTTGGGCTCAAGCAATTCTCCTGCCTCCACCTCCCAAGTAGCTGGGACTACAGGCACCTGCCACAATGCCCGGCTATTTTTTGGTTGCAGCCGTCATTGCTGTTGGCGGGCCCAGGCTAGATTTGAACACGTCAGCTCAGGTGTATGTGGCTGGAGACTTAGGCGCTTGAGCCACAGGTGCCGTATATATAATAAATAAATTAAGGTGATGAAGGGAAAACAAAACACAAAGTTCTGGATTTTAGTAGGAAATAAGAAAGAATTGGAATCTGAGCGAGAGGTTGTGAAAAAATTTCATAGCTCGTATTCTCATAGCAGAACTTTCATCACTCTTTTCAGTGAAAAAGAATTAACAAGGTAATGAATTGAGCCTGTGCATGCTCAATATCAGATTTAATCACTAAACATAATTATAATTAAAGATATAAAACTAATGAAATAGGTAGCAATAGCTTGAATTTGAATCTTCTTAGGGTTTAAAATTTTCTAAACTCAATTTTCCACAGCAAAAGATTTGTTTGGACAAAACTATCAAGCCAAAGACCAAAAAGAAAATGCTTTAATTAATCAATTTCGGTGCTTTGATTTTCTTCCCCATTAAATAGTCTATCCTTCTGTTAGGACATTGTTAGTGTTTAGGTGATTTTTGAAGCCTCAGAACCCAGGCTCAAAGGAAACAAAAGGCAAACAGAATATTCTTGCTTCAATAAAATGATTCTCAAAGTGTGGCCTGGGTATCCCTATTTATATTTTCAGGTATTACATTATTTGTCCTTTTCACTCTCATCTCACTAGAATATTTAGAGTTTTCCAAAGGCTATATGATAATTGATATCTCCATAGATTAAATTTAGTTATTTTCTATTTTTAAAATATAATAAACCAGTAAATGTAAACGAAGTGTTTCCCTGAGTCCTGTGAACCACTCTGGCAAATTAATCAAACCTAAGAAAGGGACTGTGGGGATCCCAATTTATATCCAATTACTCAATGGCACAGGGTCACAGGCTTCCATTGCCATCTGAAATGGGTCAAAGTCTTGTAGATCTGAGCCCTCAATCTGTGTGATCTGACTCCATCTCCATGTAGTACCAGAAATGAATTGAATTATAAGACTGTCCACTGCTGAATGAGTTGGTTGTGTCTGGTGTCAGTAGTGTTGGGTTGAGTGGTGTGTGAGAAAGAAACGACATAACACTTTGATAAAACTTTTCGTTTTTTTCTTTCTTTTTAGGTACCATATTACATTGCTATCATAAAGGACATAAAGAATTATAAAGGTTATTACCAAAAATATAAAGAGTCAGATGGAAGAGAAGCATAGGGAAAAGCATGGAAGAAGCTTCTATGCCTTCTCTAGGTGAGCCAGCCTTCAGGAACTTCCATATTTTTAGCTATCTAGAGAGTCACCAAACCTTGCCTTTTGGGGTTTTTATGAAAACTTCATTACACATACATGATCAATTAAATAATTTGCCATTGGTTATCAATTAAACTATCTCCTCCCCAGAGATCTTTCTAGTGACTAACCCACATCCTGAAGCTTTTTAGAGCACCCTGGTCAACAGTCATTCTATTAGCATGGAAAAGACACTCATCACTCCAGAGAGTCCAAGGATTTTAGGAGTTGTGTGCTTAAAAAAAAAAAGAAGAGTCTAAGATCAAATATATATTTAAAAAATATTATTGTATATTTCCCTCCAAAATATAAGATTGACATTCTCACATACTGTTTTTGGGAGTATAAACCAATCACACTTTTAGGAAGTAAGGTCTATAAAACTACAAAAGCTTTTATACTCTAACTGAAGTATGCTCTCTTTCCTTCATGCAACCAATAGATATATTAATGTAAACTCAAGTTTGCAGCAAAAGAAGCATAACTACATTTAGAGAAGCACTATTTGTAACCACAAGAGAGTGAGAAGGATAGAAGCACTTATGTTACCCTAGCTACATTAGAAGAATGAAGACAACTGGTTTGGGGACAAGAAAGGGAGATTTATTAATTTGATGGAAAAAGAGGAAAATGTCAGATTCCCATCTTAAAATATTAACATCCTAACATAAGCAGAAATACAGAGCTCTCAAAGGGAGGGTTTTCAGCTGTAAGCTACTGATTTGACAATTCTGATCCATCCTATCTTCAGGGATCTTCTCATAATCTCCCTCCCTGGCTCTCTGGACCTCTACCAGGCCAAGCTCTCCACCTGGATGTTCCCCTTAGGCAGTGTTGCTAAGCCATCTTCTGTGGTACAGAGAGCAAAGGACATGCCCGTCCCTCTTGATCACTGTCCTGTGGTAAGGATGTAGGTCGTAATTCCTCCCCAAAAGAAGGAAATTTGGAGAGACAGAAGACATTTTTACCCCCTTTCAGACCATTCCCTCTGTTACATTTTATAAATAGAATAATAATGGACATTTATGGAATGCTCACTGGACTATTATGTGTAATGATCCCACACATCAA
This sequence comes from Otolemur garnettii, assembly GCF_000181295.1. Lineage (NCBI taxonomy): Eukaryota > Metazoa > Chordata > Mammalia > Primates > Galagidae > Otolemur > Otolemur garnettii. The sequence continues at coordinate 29,210,965 of NW_003852402.1, read as the reverse complement.
AGAGAAATTTGGACCCCACTTCAGACGTAAATAATTAATAGAAATTTATTAGGAATTTAATACACCTGCAGATGCTGGTGTGGTGGGCCAATAAGCAGCCATGGCATATTCAAAGGTTTTATATACTGCAATCTTTGCTGAAGCAAGCACAGCTCAGCAAATCAGGGGTCACAAGGTAAAGGTACATGTGTTAGCTCATAACAATTCAGCACAACTCAAGGGTCACAAGGCAGGGATACATACATTAGCTCATAAGGGGTTATACAACTCAGGGTGGGAGTACATGCTGATTTAGCTCATATAAGCAAATCACATTAAGGGTTACAAAATTCAAAATAGGGGTACATATTACCTCATGGGTCATAAGGTACATTAACTCATGGATCACAAGATGAGGGTCAAATAGTTCAACATAAGTTGAGAAAATTTCCAAAGAACTTGAGACTTTCTACTAAGGGCTTTTTCTGGCATCAACCCCTCCCTTCCTCTCTTCCTTATCTTTAAGGAAGCCCCCTTGAAAGGGCTGGGACCAAGAGACTCAGGAGAAGTCTCAAGGGTAGGGGGCTTGCTCCCCACTGGCCTTAGTGCAGAGTCAAGGGATTCTGGGTCATCACATATGAAAGCAATGAAAATGGATGATGTCAATTCTGTGGGTGCTTGTATGGACAACAGTACAATGTACAATTATTGCACTTATGATTATTATTTTGCTGTTGTTGTTGTAGATGTCATTGTTCTTTAGCTGGCCTAGGCTGGGTTCAAACCCATCAGCCTCGCACTGTAACCACTGTGCTACAGGTGTCAAGCCTCAATTATCATTATTATACTCCAGATATCTAAGTAAGTTTGAGGACAGTATAGATGTATTTTAAGAAGAATAAATACATTTACAAATTTTATTACATGAATAAATGTGTCTGAGGGAGTATGAGTATGTAAAACTATTTTCTGGAACGATGTACAAGAACCACTTAATAGTGATTATTTTTAGCAATGATAAAGGTGGACTTATGTGGTTAGCTTGGTGTTTACTTCACATTTACCTATCTTGTTTGAATTTTTAAAATCATAAACAATATTACTTTTAGTAATATATTTTTTAAAGTAATCTTTTTCTTACTCAGAAAGTATCAATGTAAAGACTATCTTCTTTTAGTATTTTGCCTTCAGGAAGACATAATTACATTAGAGTTTGTTAAAGTAGTCCTCAGGCCAAAAGACAAAATGAACTCCCTGTGGCTAACTTGGGTGCTCCACGTTAAGTCAGAACCAGGTGGCCATGGCTAGGTGAGGGAGAGGTTGTGTATTCTGTGTTCTCAAGAAAATGTTGTAGAATTATCACAGGACCTCCCTCTCAGTAATCCAGTGAAACCAGTCCTTGTCGTCCAGGCAAAATAAAATGATGTCTGAACTTCATCTCCAGCCTTTGGAAGGAACAGCTGACAGAGACTTCCGGTTTTGAGATTGGAAACTAACCAGTCAGAGCTCACCTGCTCTGGTCAATCAAGGCTCAGCTGTAGTGACCAATCATACCTCAACTGCTTTAACCAATCAGAACTCAACAAATGTCAATCCTTATTTGTGAAAGTGGGTCTGATTGAAAACGAGGGTTGAAACCTTCACCATAAAATACCAGAGTTCTGCTTTTGGTCTCTGGACCATGCCTTCAGTTGTACACCCAGTGGCTGGCTTCCCCAGTTTGCAAGCTGTTCTCTGGACTAAAGTATCTTGCCTCCAAATTTCTTGTAAGAGAACATTTGCTCACAACACAAAGAACTTCTTCAAAGACAGTAAAAAAATAATAGAGGTGGGTTTGCTCTATGATAAATTTCAACTAAGAAACATTTTAAATCATATATTAAATGCAAATCTCTTAATCCATGCTGCTGTAGGGACCTAAAGATGAGCTACTATAGAACATACGAACCTCAACATTTGTAATATGACCTCAAATATCTTTAGTCCAGGTCTACAGCAAGAATAAGATAAGGTTGAGGAAGCAGTATTCAGAGGAGCTTGGAAAGTCAGGAGGAAGAAAAACCCTAGCAAAAAATCCCCCTCCAGGCATTGATTAAAATTTCATAGTTCTGATAGGACATATGTTGGGGACAGAGTGACAGGCAGAAGGGGGAAAGTCAAGCAGAAACTAAAGAAGACAGAAGAATAAAGCAGTACTTTACATGAGTGATGGTAGAGGCATTTTCTCTGTCTAAAGGTCTGATATTTATTGAGAATTCACTCTTGGCTTTGACCAAAAAATTGATAGAGATTATAAAATTATAATATATAATATAGCAACATAGCAACTATTGCATCATATTATGTGTATTACAAATTGTATGATGTTATAGATAATATTCTATTAACTATATCACATATTATCAAAGCTAATGTAACTTGATATCATATTATTACAGCTTCCAATCTGCCCAAGCTATTGCTCCTTGATAGCTCTTTCAGGGAGTTAGGATTTCTTTTTGAGGGGAGGAAATAGAATCTCTGCAAAATTGAAAACTTGTTCAAGGTTTTGTGGCCAGTAAGTGGTAGGCCTAGATCCTTAATTTCAAAGTCCTTAAAAATTTCAGTACACATTTCATTTAAAGATAACATATTCTTCTATATAATACAGTACAGGGAGCAGAGTGGCCTATTTCCCTATTATATCCACCAAACTTGCATGACAATTCCAAATTTTGTGTCTTACTTACATCTATCACATTTTAATGTTACTTGTCTAATGTTCTCATTTAGTTTGAATTCTTAGGTCATCACCAGCAAACATTTCCGGAGCACTTCCTGTGTCCAGGGCCTTGTGCAAGGGGCTATAGATACAAATTAAAATGGGAAATAATCCAAGCTTTAAAGAGGCTAATCATTGATTTTATGAAACAGTAAACATATAGAAAAAACAATAGTTCCATGGGCAGAAAATAGCAGGTAATGAATAAGAAATACACAGTGAGAAGGTAACATCAAAGTTCAAAGAAATAAAACTTTATTGAGCTTTGTCATCTTGGGCAGCTGCCTTAATATTTCTCAGCCTCGGTTTCCTCACCTGCAGAGGGGTGTGTGGTGAGGATTTAGTCACATAACATGAATAAAGCATAAAGTGCCTGACATATAGCGACAATGTACTAAACAAACAGTATTATTGATATTTTCTACTCTTCTTTCACCTCTCTTCTCTATTTTCTGCCCTTCCTCATCTTTCCTGAAGTCAGAGACTAATTAGATGAAAAGCTCAGGGAGACTTTGAGGATGATAGAGAGAAATGGGAAGTCATGGAGCGTGAACATCTGACACAGGAAAGGAAGCAAATGAGTGTATTTCTAATATCAAATTTAGAGTATAGTAAAATATTGAAGAGCCTGACTCCGTGTACATAAAAGTCTATGAACATATTCCACAGTAGAGTTTATGTGTGTTAGTTGGGTCATGAGACCTTCTTTTACTCTGGCTCTGAACCAAGTAGGAAATTAAAAACAGAACGTAACCGGCAAGACAGATGAAAGCCTTGGCAATTGCTGCTGTTCCTGAGAAAGGCTGAGTTGAAAGATTCATTTCAGTGTGATAACTAAATAAGCTTTCTACCTACACCCTGCTTGGTCATGGTCACGCTGCATAGAACACAGCAGCTGAGAGAAACCAAGAGCCACACTCTGTGTGGAGTGGGAAACCTAGAAAGGAAGAGAGAGAAGGAGGAGCTGGGTTGTTCAAGCCTCATTCTTTTCCAAACTTGTCAATCAGGGTCTACTTCCACCTCTTTGGGGGCAGAAGAGCAGGAGACAGTAAGAAGACTGGGGATTTTAGGAAATTCTCTCTTAACAAAAGCAGGGGCCTGGGAGAGAGGTGCACTCACAGGCACACACACATACACACATATACACATCCACACACATCCACACACGCATACACACACACACACACACACACACATGCATACATACATGCACACACACATACACATCCACACACATGCACACACACGCGCACACACTCATACACACATGCGCACACACATACACACATGCACATACACATACACACATGCACACACATATACACATATCCACACACAGACACATACTCACATTATGAAGACAGCTGCAGTGAAAGTCAAGAACCTGCGTGGATGTCCAGTTAAACTGTCGTATTGGGGAGAATCAATCCAGGTTGAAGAAAGAAAATTCAGACAAGCTAGAAAGGAAAGACTATCAGCTGCTAAGTCATCTTTGCAGATTTTGTCCCCTTCTTGACCCTATAGCAGTTTGCGGGACAGCTTAACTTTCTTTCTTTTTTTTTTTTTTTAAGAAATTAAATCATAATGTTTAGGTTAAAGTTTCCTTTAATTTAGTTGTGCTTATAGTTCTTGGTAACCTTGCAGTATCCCTATTTTCATAAGTATTTTAAAGTTAATGTGTGGCATCCATATAGAACAGTACACGAACATAAATGGTCAGCTCAGTAAATTTTCACAAAGAAAATAGCCTTGAAATTATCACCACAGTGAAGAAGGAACAGACTCCTCCAACTGACCCTTCTTCCTACCCTAAGTAACCACAACCCCAATTCCTTTTCTTTCTTTTTTTTTTTTTTTTTTTTGTTTGGGATTCATTGAGGGTATAAAAAATTAGGTTACCCTGATTGCATTTGTTAGGTAACGTTCCTCTTATAATTCTGTCCCAGACCCCAGGGAGGTGTGTCATACACCATAATCCCCCACTCCCTCCCACTTCCCCTCTACTTGCTCCCTCATTCCTCTACCCTCCACCTTGTATTAGATCATCTTCTGGCTTCATATTAGACTTGAGTATATTGGATTTTTGCTTCTCCATCCTGGTGATATGTTACTAAGAAGAATATGTTCCAGCTCAATCCAGGTTAATATAAAAGACGTAAGATCCTATCTTTTTCCATGGCTGCATAGTGTTCTAAGGTATATATATACCACAGTTTGTTAATCCATTCCTGGGATTATGGACATTTAGGGTGTTTCCACATTTTGGCTATTGTAAATTGAGCTATGATAAACAGTCTAGTAAAAATGTCCTTATGATAATTTTTTTTTCTGCTGGGTAGACTCCAAGTAATGGGATTGCAGGACCAAAAGGGAGGTCAGGTTTGAGTTCTTAGATGATTCTCCATCTCAACCCTGATTTCTTACTATGCTCTAGTTTGGCCTTTAGGTCTGTTTTTGAACTTTACAAATACTGTTCTATTTGTCTTTTATTTTGCTTACTATCATATTTGCTACCATTGTTTTTTTATTCCTTCACATCCAAACTGGGTTCCATGGGTTGAGTGTACCAGAGCCACATTGTTTCATTCTGTGGTTGATGTTCTTAGGGAAAGCTTCCAACGTGGAGCTTTATAAATAATTCTGACATATTCTTATTGGTATCTTCAGTTGTGCATCTGTACTCATTTCTGTAGATTGTAAGTAGTAATAGTCACTGTATAGGGCTGTTTCACATCCTCACCTACATTTTTTTTTCTAATAGCATTTCTTTAACTATTCTGAAGCACAAGGAGTGGTATATTGTAGTAGTTAATTGTGTTTCTAATTTTCATTATCCTGACAATTAAAGAAATTAGGCACATTTCAATAAGTTTATTTACTATATCATCTTTTATCTAGGTTGCCCGATCATGTCCTAAGTCTATAATCCTAATTTAGATGTGCATTTTTCTATATGTGAAATTTCTGTCAGTTGTATGTGTTCTATTTATGTTACTAGTCACAGTAGGACTCATCTTTTTCACTCTTGTAATGGTATCTTTGCATTTGTTAGTCTTTCATTCTAACAAATTTAATAATTGAATAAATTTTGTTCAAATATATTAAAATACCAATACAATTTTCTTTTGTTTTTAATTATTTCTGTACCCTACTTAAAAGTATTTGTATGCAAACGTACAATATGCTGCTAATTCATTTTTGTGTATGATGTAAAAATTTTAGTTTTCTTTTTTTCCTAATGGAAATTCACTTGATAGAACATTATTTATTAAAGAGATAGCTTTTTCCCCTTCAAGGGATATGAAAACTTATGTTCAAATAAAAACATGCATGTGAACATGAATAGAAGCTTTACTCATAAATCCCCAAACTTGAAACAACATCCTTCAAGTAATAATGGGTAAAAAGGATATTTATACAATGTAAATTACATTTATACAATATAAAACTATTTATCAACAAAAGAGAATGAATTATTGATAGATGCAGCAGCATGGGTGAATCTCAAGTGCATTTTGCTAAGGAAAAAAAATTAGGCACAAAATGTAACCTACTGTCTGGCATTATTTATGTGATTTTTCTGGTATATATGTTGCCATTTATGCCACAAAGGAGTAACTGTAGGATACAGAACAGATCACTGATCCCAGGAAAAGCATGGGCCCAGACATTTACTATAATAGGCAAAGTTATGGAATATTTGGGGCAATACATTGTGTTGTGGTTGTGGTGTGTATACAACTCTCTCTATATGTCAAATGCACAAAGTAAATTTCAGTATGCATAAATTTTAAAAACTCTAAAATGTAAAAAAGCAAACATCTAAAAAAAAACTATAGTACCACCATAGTCACAAATTAGTCTATATTTGCAGGCTATATCTCTGCTTTGTGATAAATCACTGATTCAACTTCTTACTTGATAATATTTCTTCATTTCTTATATAATTTACAACAGGTTACACTGGCAACTGGGAGCTCTGTCACATTTATGTAATTAAGGACAATTGTAATTATTTCTCCTTTCCTACAACTCAAAATTATTCCCTTTCTATGGCGACATAGATAGGGAGATGTGCTGCCCAGATCCCTCCCACTGCTGGGAGTGCTCTCAGCCATTTTCAGCTGTCACCCCCTTCAAAGTTTGCCTCGACTGTACACAGCTTCCTCACTCATAAAGCCATGCTTTTCTAGCTCACTCCCAATAACCAACTGGGGCAGAGGAATAAAGGACCAGGCAAATCAGCCTAACAAATAATGACTCTGATGGAGCCTTTGCAATTCCAGACCTCTTGATGAAGTTATCTGTTGCTGTTGAGGCTGTATTGCAGTCTAACATTTGATCATGGGACATCAAGTGATCAGGTGTCTGAACTGCTAATTCTGACAAGACAGGTCTTGTCTGGCTTACTGATGGATCAACTCATCATTAAGTAGACATAGCTGCAGGTGGCACATCAAGGTTGATTATTAGCAGGATCAGAGAGCCCAAGAAAATGTATGATCAGATATCCCAGGCTCATGTCATCCACTGTTCTTATTTTAACATCCTCCCCTGGCCAATACTTACTGCTTTATGATGATCTGTTACCAACTTAGAGAAGAGGGATAAACCAGAGTTCTGGTTTACAGCTGGATCAGGTTGATATGTGGGCACAAGTTGTGTCTAAAAGTAGACAACAGGCGTATTGCTCTTACTTAGAAGTGTTCTTGAAAAACAGTTTCAGGAAGGTATATTATCCCAATGGGCAGACTTTGGGAACACATCTGGCTTTCCAGCTGGCCTATTGGGTGCATGAAGGCAATGTCCCCAATGACAGAGATGGAGACCATTTGTTAACCCACAAGAAATGAGTTGGTTACCATTTAGCAAGGCCAATATAGCACTTAAAGCATCTATCAATTCCTAATGTTCAAACAGCCAGCAAAGAAGATTAATACTGAGAACCCAGTGTGGAACCATTTCTGGAGGAATATAATGGAGTAACTGAGCACCTGCTAGCAAGTTGAGTCTCTCCTCACCAAGAGAGGACTTAGATCCATTTTAATAAGGGCAAACACATATTCTTTTTTTTTTTTTTTGAGCCAGAGCCTCAAGCTGTCGCCCTAGGTAGAGTCCTGTGGCATCACAGCCCACAGCAACCTCCAACTCCTGGGCTCAAGTGACTCTCTTGCCTCAGTCTCCCAAGTAGCTGGAACTATAGGCACCTGCCACAACACCTGGCTATTTTTTGGTTGTAGTTGTCATTTTTGTTTTGGCAGGCCTGGGCTAGATTTGAACCTGCCAGCTCTGGTGAATGTGGCTGGCGCCTTAGCCACTTGATTTACAGGCGCGGAGCTGACAGAAACATATTCTGAGCATGTGTTTGTCTTTCTTTTCTTCACAGTCTTAGCCAGTGCTACTATCTAAAGTCCTGGGGAATGTTTCATCTAACAGCACGGATAGATCCCACATAACATTGTCTTCCAATAGGAGCCTACTTTACCTCAAAATAGTGGGCTTCTGACTACAGGATTTGCTCTTTATAACACTTACTGTATCTCCCTGAAGCCACTGGCTCAATAAAATGTTTAAATGGCCAACCAAACAATGCCTGTGCCAGCTCTTAGTCAATACCTTGAGGGTGGAGCACCCAAGAGAAGTGTTAATACATGGTTTTTACAACCAAAGACCAGAAGTAAAGCAGGAGTAGCTTTACTTATTATCATCCCTCTCAATGACTTAATGGAGGAATTCAATTATCCCATTTCCACATGACTGGGCTCTGGAGAGTTAAAAGTTCTGTCTCAAAATGAGGAGCGCTTTAGCCAAGGGACAAGTGACCGGCTTATTGAACTGCTGTGATCAATAACTTTTGCCTGTATATGTAGTTCCCCTCACCCTATGTCTAGGGATTTTCAAGCAACTCTGCCTGAGTAATTGACCAATTGTCAGGAGGAGCCTGGAATGATATTACTCCGTGGGGTCAGGGAAGAATATATTTGGCATCTAGGATTTATTTGAGAACATCTTTAGTATTTCCTTTTTTTACTTGTGGTGGTAAATAGGCAGGTGCAATGCTTTTAGTTTGAGAAAGGCATGGTTACAAAGAGCTCAGATGCCCCCCAAGAGCTGAGGCTGTTTGAGTCATGCCACCAGGTAAGCCACTAAGACCAGCAGCTAAGGGTGAAAGGAGAGAGGAGAATTATCAGATGCAGCCTCAAGATCGACTAAATTTGCCAGGAGTACAGTTGGTCCCACTAAACTCTTTTTTATAAGTTTCTTCCAGGAAAAGAGGCCCCCCTGGAATTCTGAAGGGGGAGCTGTTCTGAAGGTATAGGAAGAAAGGAATCAGAGCTGTGTAAGGCATAGACTGTGGAGAACACAGATACAGCCCATAAAGGTCTCCCTCACAGCATGGAGGGGCAGCCTTACTGTCAGACGGGAGCCTTCGGTTACAAACCTCTTCCAGAATTATTTCAGCTGTAGAGAGGCACTTTTTCCAAGGTCATGACTTTCCAGAGGTGGTCCAGATTGAAGAACTGATCTAGGCATAAACATAACATCTGGCCCTTTTATCTCAATGTGATGCTTTAAAACTACCGATGGTGTTGGCTGGTATTGTAAGGTTGGTCTGGCAGATCTATTTATTCTTTTGCCTAATCCTGTGTTTTTCCCTTTTTCTAAATGCCTACGGATCTCAAAGGCACTTCTTAATAAGCATCCTGCGTGCTTAACCCTGTCTATAATTGAATTTCTGGAAACCCTGACCTGCAATACATGGTAACCACTTTGAAGCCTCCACCGAACTCTTGAGCCACCTGCTATAAACCAGCTCAGTCTATCAGTCAATATAATCCACTCACTTTCTGAGTTGTCATCTGCCTTTCTAAGAAGAAAAACACACACTATTAATTATGTCTTTCCTTCCTATGGGCCCTCATCAAGCTCTTTCCTTCTCCATGGTCCAATGTAAACCCATGTACTAAGCATTTACTTTTGAAGTTCCTATCTCATTAAAAGGGAGATTCTCTCTCATCTCTAAGCCTTTCCTTATGAAGAAATTTTTGAAGCAATCTATGTAAGTTTCCTATCACCTTTTCATTATTGAAAATAAATCAAGTACTGTATAGGTGTCTGAAGCCTTGCTGACTTCTCAGCAAAAATAAATTTGGTGCCTTTGAAATTGATTCTAAAAGCTCAAATTATATTCATTTATTCCTTTAATTTCTTATGCTCAGGCTGGAATTGGCCCACTGTTCATAGTAGAGGTAATATAAACAACTCTTTCAAAATGATGTTATTCGTTAATTATCTGCGTAAGCCCAGGTGCATAATATTGGAGGTTAGAAGAATTTTTTTATGTCCCATTGCTGTACCTGTCAAATTTATTCCCAAATTTATTGAGGGCATTTTTATACTTTAAATACTAAAAAAACAAAATCAGACACATACAGGGCTTAAGTTTGAGTTTTAATTTAGAAAGACTAAATCTAAGTATTTCAACAAGACATTGACCTTGAAGAGAAACAAATAATATGAAATGAAATAATTGGAAAGTGTTTGACATCTATTAAAAAGGCTAAAATGCAAAAAGCTAAAAAATACCAAATTCTGGTAAGAGCATGGAGTAACAGGAACTCTCCTTCATTGCCTGTGGGAATGAAAAAAGGTATAGCCACTTTGGAAAACAGTTTGCCAGTTTCTTACAAGGCTACACTTCGTCTTATCATGTGGTCTAGCAATCATGTTTCCTGGTATTTACCCAAATAACTTGAAAATTTAGGCACACCCCCAAACCTGCACAGAAGTGTTTATAATAGCCTTATTCATAATTATCCCAAACTAGAAGTAAACAAATGTCCTTCAGATGTTGGTTGGATAAACAAAATTTAGTATGTCTATACAATAAAATACCATTCAACCATAAAATATGTTCTGTTGACCCACAACAAAACAATTAGAAACGTTTCATGCATAAGGCTTAGTGAGAACGTCAGCCTGAGAGGCAACATACCGTATGATTCTAAGTGTAGAACATTCTAGAAAAAGCAAAATTATAGGAACAGTAAAAAGACTGGTGGTTTCTAGGAATTCGGGGAGAAAGCAAAGATTTGAGCAGGTGGTACCAGGCAATGAAAATATTCCGTATGATATTGTAATGTTGAATTATGACAAGGTGGATTAGTTAAAATTCATACAACTGTAAAGAGCAAAGCTAAATGAAAACTATGGACTTTAGTTGGTTATAATATATCAATACTGCTTCATCAATTGTAGCAGGCCTCTTATACTAATCCAAGATGTTAATGGCGAAAATTGGGAAGGAATAAAGAGTGGCTATATAGGAATTCTTCATACTATCTTTCCAATTTTTATAAATTTAAAACTGCTCTAAAAATAAAACCAATTCATAAAGAGAAATATGTTTCCTTAATTCTGTAAAAGGCATTTGCAAGTGTTAATATAAATTGCCTAATATTTTAAGATATACAGCTAAGATGGACACATTTTTAAAACTGGTAGGAAGGGCAAGGAAGTATAAATAGGAGGAATTTGGTAATAGCTCAAGTTGAATGACAAAATTATCTTAATTCTAATATTTGAAGAGGATCAGACGTTCTAGAAATTCAACTTTTCTTTTTTTATTGTTGGGGATTCATTGAGGGTACAAGAAACCAGGTTACACTGATTGCATTTGTTGGGTAAAGTCCCTCTTACAATCATATCTTGCCCCCAAAAGGTATGGCACACACCAAGACCCCACCCCCCTCCTTCCTTCCCTCTCTCTGCCCTTTCTTTCCCTACCACTCCCTCCTTCTTTCTCTCTCTGCTCTCCCCTTCCCCAACCCCTACTGTATCATTAATTGTCATTAATTGTTCTCATATCAAAATTGAGTACATAGGATTCATGCTTCTCCATTCTTGTGATGCTTTACTAAGAATAATGTGTGCCACTTCCATCCAGGTTAATACAAAGGCTGTCAAGTCTCCATTTGAATTCAATTTATCTTTTCATTCAATTCCTGCCTCTGCTTAAAGTAAAATGGCATCTTTGTTTTTACTGGAGAATGTCATAGATTTGGTATAAGGAAAAGAGAGATTGGATGGGAAGGGAACATACAGGGATTCCTGCTTAGGGGGAATGCAAAAAGGGATGTTCTAAGGTAAATCTGATATGCAATCCCATGAGGCATACCAAAAGGAGAAAGAGGAATAGATAGCTGATTGATGAGAAGTCAGTATGAAAATGAAAATATTGTAATTATGTAGGTTATGAGGAGTGAATTTGGAAAGCTCACAGTACTCCTTTGTCAAGCTTTTGAAGATGTCTTTGGGTGCAATCAGAAGGCACAGAATATATGCTTCCAGATGCACAAGGAATTCTTAAATTGTAGACTAATTACAATACCCTGATGATCTGGGCTTTTAAGAAAAGAGTGTAAATTGAAGTCTGGGTTCACCCTAAAGGATCATGTTACGGAGAGAGATGAAAAGAAAGGAAGGGGCTCCACGTCCTAAAGCAAAGCTTGCCTAACTTTTTCCATATATTACGCCAACTTCAGAGGAAAATAAATAAACACTCAGGGAGCTTGGCGGTAAAATCCACAAAACCACCAATGTGAGAAATATCTTTGAAGTCTTATTTTAATAATTCATTTCACTGTTTCAGCCTTTGGAATATCTGCAATTGTTTTAGTGTAAGAAGACTGGGGTGCAGTGCTCAGCAGGAAGTAAAGTGGACACTCTGGGCAGAGGTGTTCAGTGCATTCTGCTGTCTCTCTCCTACGTGTCTTCAGACTGTGGTTTTGGGATGTGAGCATCCCAGTTTGAGAATAATGTACCTAGAAATCCCTGAATTGCATGAGACTACAGAAAATGCACGAGACAAAGTCTTACAGTTCCAATGCTCATTAGCTATTTGATAATACACAATTGAGAATATTTCTTGGGTGGCACCTATGGCTCAAAGGGGTAGGGCGCCAGCCCATATACTGGAGGTGGTGGGTTCAAACCCAGCCCCAGCCAAAAACTGCAAACAAAAAAACAAAAAACCAAAAAAAACCCCCAACAATTTCTTGTCAGTAAAGTGGTAATCCCTATTATTCAAAGTCATAGGCTAGTTGTAAGATTTGAGTTTCATTCCTAGACTTATCATATAATAGCTATGCAACTTTGGACCAATAACTTAATGTTTCTGAGGCTCGGTTTCTCAACTCCAAAAGGCAAAAAGTTGGTCTTTTGACATTAGTCACTCCCAGGGAACTCACAAATATTAAATATAATGATAGATATAGGAATGCTTTTCCACTGCTTAGTCTACCTAAATCCTATTTCTAGAATTTTATTATTGTTAGGGCAATATTAAAAAATTGCTTTCTGGGAATTTTACCCTTGCAAGTATGAACAATGGAGCCTAGACATTATGCTCCTATATTAATTTGAAAAAATGTAAAAGGAAAAGAAAAAAAAGAAAAAACATTTCTTTCTGGAATCTATATCAGCACTTAGATATCAAAGGCCTCTTTCACCTCAGGAAAAGGATTTCGATTGCTTACTCTTTCCTCCTATTCTCTTGTTTTCATCATTTCACCTTGGGAAGTCGTGCTGCTGGCCATGAAGATAAGATTTAGAGTTGCACACAGGACCGACCTTTCATTATTGCTAATGTTGCAGAAATGGTTATGGATAGTAAGTAAAAGAAGAGAGACTAAAATCACTTATTATTTGGCTTTAATATTATATGCATACTTATATCTGAATAAAGACATTATTTTAGTACTAGAAATTCACCAAAAATAAAGACAAGTCATAATAAATTCACAATATATATTCCTATAGCTATACTTAGTTCTATGTTCTCACTTCATTCACTTCTGAAAGAACAAATACATTTCACCACCTATTTGATTGATGCAAATGATCTCATCAAAACAAGCTGTCTTTTCTAGTTTTTTGAGAATTTTCTCCCAAGAGTAACAACTTTGACTAAAATGTTATTTTTAATTGACTATTATGTTAAAGTAACTGTTCAATTATGATAAACAAATTATATAAGTAGCAGGTTAAGTAACCAACAAATAATTGGAAGCAAGATGATCTATGAACAATTAATAATTTTTGAGTTGTATACAATTAACTTACACACAATAAAATGTTTATCCCAGAGAAGATCAGTTATATATTGACAAAAGGTTACAGAAAAAACCTTTTAGAGAATTTTAAAGGTTAGAGTTATTCAATTTACTTTCCATATCATGTATAATGAAATAATCTTTTACATAAACAAGTATCAGTACTAATAACTTTAATTACTATGACTCTACTAATAATAATAAGGAAAGTTTACATTAAGCACCAGTATGAAAACTATTTTAAATCTGTTTTTTAGAAACCACAGTTTTGTTTAATGTGCATTCATTTTCAATGAAAATTTATATTTTATAATTTTTAAATGAAACATTTTAATTACTGATATGTTAGCAAAAATAGTTTTTAATTGACTTGGCTGTAAGATAACTCTGCCTCTAAATTTCTACTCTGATCTCAAAGATCATATTATACTGAAGCTTCAGTGATTTTTTTTTTTATTAAATCATAGCTGTGTACATTATTAATGCAATTACGGGGTACAATGTGCTGGTTTTATATACAATTTGAAAAACTTCCATCAAACTAGTTAATATAACCTTCACAGCATTTTCTTAGTTATTGTGTTAAGACATTTATATTCTACACTTAGTAGATTTAACATGTACCCTTGTAAAATGCACCATAAGTGTGGTCCCACCAATAATCTTCCCTCCCCCCATCCTCCCCCCTCCCCTCCCCTCCTTCTCTTCTTTCCCCTTCTTCTTGGGTTATAGTTGGGTTATAGCTTCCATATTAAAGTGTGGGTGTTTATAAATTGGTTTCATAGTTGGGCTGAGTACATTGGATACTTTTTCTTCCATTTTTGAGATACTTTGCTAAGAAGAATATGTTCCAGCTCCATCCATGTAAACATGAAGGAAGTAAAGTTTCCATCTTTTTAAAGGCTGCATAATATTCCATGGTGTACATAGACCACAATTTATTAATCCATTCATGGGTTGATGGACACTTGGGCTTCTTCCATGACTTAGCAATTATGAATTGGGCTTCACTAAACATTCTGATGCAAATATCTTTGTTATAATGTGATTTTTGGTCTTCTGTATGTATACTTACCAGTAGAGGAATTGTAGGATTGAATGACAGGTCTATTTTTAGATCCCTAAGTGATCTCCAAACATCTTTCCAAAAGGAACGTATTAATTTACGTTCCCACCAGCAGTGTAGAAGTGTTCCCTTCTCTCTACATCCATGCCAACATCTATGGTTTGGGGATTTTGTGATGTGGACTAATCTTACTGAAGTTAGATATCTCAAAGTGGTTTCGATTTGCATTTCTCTGATGATTAAGGATGATGAACTTTTTTTCGTGTGTGTAGGCCGTGCACCTGTCTTCTTCAGAGAAGTTTCTCTTCAAGTCTCTTGCCCACGGAGACAGGATTACTTGTTCTTTTTTTGCTCATATGTTTGAGTTCTCTATGGATTCTGGTTATTAAACCTTTGTCAGAAACATAACCTGAAAAAGTCTTCTTCCATTCTGAGGGCTGTCTTCTTGCTTTACTTACTGTGTTCTTGGCTGTGCAGAAGCTTTTTAGTTTGATCAGGCCCCTGTAGTGTATTTTTGGTGTTGCTTCAATTGCCTGGGGAGTCCTCCCCATAAAATATTCTCCCAGGTTGATTTCTCCAAGTGTTTTCCCTGCACTTTGTTCTAGCATTTTAGTTTAATGCCTTAAATTTAAATCTTTAACCCAGTGAGAGTCTATTTTAGTTAATGGTGAGAGGTGTGGGTCCAGTTTCAGTCTTCTACAGGTCACCAGCCAGTTCACCCAGCACCATTTGTTAAATAGGGAGTCTTTTCCCCACTGAACGTTTTTAATTGGCTTATCGAAGACCAAATAATGGTAAATAGCTGGCTTCATCTCTTGGTTCTCTATTCTGTTCCAGCTTCAGGGATTTTAAAGGAAGAACTCTGATTCAAGAATTAGTGCCAGTTCTGTACCAATTTCTTAAATCAATCTTTGAGCACTGGAATTATATTTTATAATTTCTATCCACTTCTATCCTACTTTTCATACAAAGTCTTCATGTGAAACCCAAAGATCATACCCTTACTTAATAAGAAACTCTTTCAATTTCTACTTAGAGTAAAAGTGGGCTTTCTGAACCAAGAAGCAAAAAGGAATCACGTTGTATTCCTGAGTGTAATTCATGCAAATATAACCTCACTGTACTAGTTATCTATTTCTATATAGAACACTTAACACTTAGTAATTTAATACAACAAACATTTTATCATCTCATGGGTCAAAAATTTAGAGAATGAAGCTTGGCAGTTCTGATTTAGGGTCTGTAAGCGGCAGAGATCTCACATGGTTCCCTTCCTGCCTCCTGGTAGCTACAGCTTCATGTAACCATTTTCTACCAGTAGAATATGGCAAAACTAAAGTGAATCTTGGAGGCATAAAGCTTCTAACCTGTTGACTTTTAGTTAATCAAAGGGAGATTATGCTGTACAGGTCTGACCTAGCTGGATGAATGGACTTGAAGATGCAAGCTGCCGTGAATTCTGCATCTACAGGGAAATGAGGTCTACTAATCTGTAGTTTGAAAGAGTAGCATGAGCTCCTAGAAGTGATGGAACTTAGCCTTGATTTATCCTTGTGAAACTCTCAGCAGAAGAGCCCCCTCAGCTGTGTCTGGATTCCTAATTCATCTAAACCATGAGAAAATAAATCTATGTTGTTCCAAGTCACTTAGCATGCAATACCATTTACATAGCTGTGAAAACACAATACAGAGTCTTTCCTGAAGTTGTCGTCAAGACATTAGCTAGGCCTGAAGACACCTGAAGTCTTGGATAAATTGATGGATTCTCTTCCAAAGTGGCCCAGGCACAGGACAGTCAGCTCAAGGATTCAAGTCCTTGCTGTATGTACCTTTCTCTTGGGTGGCTGGAGGGTCCTCGGGCTGTGAAAACCAGCCTGCTTCTACCTTCCCAGACTACTCTGTTAACATCATGACATGGTAGCTGGTTTTCCCAGAGTGAGGGATGAGAAAAAGGGAGGTGAGGGCAGGGAGAGAAAAAGAGACATTGAATACTTAGGAGATGGAAGCCACAGTCCTTTCATAAACTAATCTTGGAACCGGTATCCCATCCTTCTACATCAATATTTGCTGGAAGCAAAAATCTATCCTTTGCTAAAGGGGTTATCATGAACTAAGCACTGATACTCAAGGGGTGGAGGGAGTTTCGAGGAATCTATGGATACATTTTAAAATCCATGTAGGAAAGTTCCACCTTTACCTGTGAAGATTTGATATGTGGGTCTATAAAATTAAGTGCCTGCCCACAGAGGCAAAAAACTTATTTCAGTTTAAGTAGATGGGAGGGGAGGAAGAAGGGGGGATTTGAGAGGCTCCCACTTAATGGGCACAATGTAGGGATTTATGGCACACCTTTTGCGTGTGGGACACAACCACAAAAGGGACTCTACCTAACAAATTCAAATATTGTGACCTGTTTGTCTGTACCCTCACATTAACCTGAAATAAAAAATAATATGAAATAAATACAATTATGCGGCTAGAGATGAACTAATATGAAAAAAGGCACACGAAGGTAGGGGACGCACATTTGTGCCCAAGAGTCATACAAAATATAAAACTCAAAGAAAGGCCCAGCGACTGACGTTGTTTTACCATAGGGAAAGGAGGAGAGGCTTGGGGTATGAAGAGAGGTGGTGAAGAGTAAGGAGGAAAGGGATGGGGAGGAAGATGCAGATGAAGCCTCTTGGATACCCGTTCCCAGAAAGAATAGATGGTAGCCCACGGCCAGTTTTTTTCCTGTGAGTTAATCTTTTCCTAGATCCAGATAAGGCAGCTTGCAAGGTGGGGGATAAGGGGCCATCAGCTGGAGAAGGCCTGTTTGCACAGGCTGTTTACTTCACCAGCGTGCAATTCCTTTACAGATGAAAATCTCCCCCACGAAGGGAGATGTGCTATTCCCGTGTCTGCAACCCCTCTGAATAGCCATCTCCAAAATATGTCAAAAAAGCATAATTGGGGGTGGCACATGTTGGTTTCCCTCAGCACCAAGCTCATATTTAGCTTCTGGCTCCATGGGTTTCATATAGATTTGGGAGAAATGATCATTTTGGCAGTATATTTTAATTTCTAAAATTAGTAAGATTGACATCAAGCATTTTTTTTTCATTATTGGGAGACTCTGTTCCTTAAACTATTTATTTAAAAATTTATGCTTTTCTGTGTATTTATACGGCATGGCAGTTTCTTTCTTTCTTTCTTTTCTTTTATTCTATTTTTCTTGACCCAAGTAGGTTCTAATAAAGTAATGTTCCCATCTCAAGTGACTCACTTGGCAGGGAAGACACGTTTACCTGCCAATGAGAATGGAGAGGGAGCAGGGTTTCAAGAGGTGGATGGTGTTAAAAAGAGAGTTATTTCATAATTTTTGAAGCTATAGGAATTCAATCTCATAAAAAATCTCCCTGCATGTACATAAATTAGTGACTAAATTGTACCAGATTCTGTCAGCTTTTATAGAAAAGAAATTTACAGACATTAAAATATATTATAAACATATTCACTGGCTAAAAATAAAGCATATTCCCTGACTGAGGATATTTCTAGTTCAATTTCTCTAAACTATGTTTTCACATTAGGAAATTAAATAATTTTTGTCCCTTGGAGTTCAAAGTATATGACATCAGAAAAATTAATGCATTTTTCCCCAGTGCAGAACGTTATGTCTCTGGAATATAAAGCAATCTGACTTTAACACTAATTGTGTGAATTTAGCAACTCCTAGTTAGCTTTGCATACCAGGTTGCTTTCCCTGTGTGCATGCATTCATTGAGTTAGAACAGGTTTAATAAGACCCTACTTCACGTAAGGCAATATGAAAGGCACTGGGGGTGATTTATATGATGCATACAGTTTCTTCCTTCAAGAAACATGCTCAAAAGCACCTTACCCCACCTCTGTGAGACAGGAAAGGCTTGGCCAGGGAATGGCACTTGGTATTGTCACCATCCCTATCTGCTGCCACAAAGGATGCCAACACCCAAAGATGGCAGTGTTTACAGGAGAGAATTTATTCTGCACAGTGCTAAGCAGATAGAAAGGATAGATTTCTCCAATCCGTAAATACTAGAATGAGGGGGGCAGTTTTTGAAGATAGTTTTGTAGGCAGCAGATTAGGCATTCAGGGTCTGCAAATTGGCTGGTTTCAGGGCAGAACCGTCAGTCCCTCAGTGTGGGCCACTATCTGGATTCGTCAGCAATTCACTGGAATGCATGGAGTTCCTTGAATGAGGGTCCAAGATCAGTTGAGTTTCATGGTCTGAGTGGGTCAATCAATCCATTTCCAATCCATGGAAATGCAGGATGCTGAAGCTATCTGAAAAACTCCCCCTAGGTTCCAAACAGGTGATGTTTTCTACATAGAAATGTTAGGAATCTTTAGAACTCCCAGCTGGATAATCTAGAGTAGAATTATAGAGAAGTAAACCAGGGGACATGACTCTTATCAAATGAGCTGATTATTATGTTAGCTAAACCTCATCCTTTGCACGTCCTTACCCTAGGTCCTTTGACCCCTTCATCAGTCCGTAAGGATGGTTTCAGAATGAGTCTCAAATGAAGAGAAAATGTTCTATAATCAGATCAATGCTGGAAGAGCATTCAGCCAGAGGGAAGGCAATGTGTGAAGTTGAGGAGGAAGTGAGAAGGAAACCCACGTGGAAACTGTCAGTGGAGAATTGTGAAAGACGCGAGCAGAAAGCCAGTTAAACTCCAGGTCGAAGTAAGTCTCCCTGCATCTCGAAAGAAGAGACGTTTTGTTTGTATAATGCTTACTTTGAAATTCAAAAAAATGACACACTGTTCTCACTTTTCTTCAGAGCCTGGAGTTATTATACCATTTTATGAAGAATGGCTAGTCCACTGCCTGTCAGCATATTATGTTAAGGTAGATTTAAATAAAATTTAAACTACAGATAACATAACAAATTAAATAAGAATTGATGAAACTCACTTTAGATGAATAGGCTCCATCGTGCAGTGGACGTCTTCTTTCTTGGATACTGTGACACTCTTATTTATGGTTAAGACCAAATGTTTGCTTGCCAGTCACATCTGTCTGTCACCATTTCCCTACACTCCTCAGCTTTTATTCAATTATTCATTCTCCAATTACTTACTCTTTATAAAATATTGGGATCTGTTCCTTCTTTGGATATAGCAGTGAATAAAACAAAGTTTTCTCCTTCACAGAGCTTAAAATCTAGTGGGAGAATGAAATATTAACAAAACTAAATAAATACATCATGTATGTTAACATTTGCCAAGGAGTAATTTAAGCGAATCAGTGGAGGGGGTGGAGGTTTAAGTAAGATAGTATTTTATAGAGAGAAGTCAGGGAAGGCCTCACAGAGAGGGGGACGTTTGATTAGAATCCTGATTAAAGTAACTACTCAAAGTACAGGGAAGACCAAGTTCAAAGATCCTGATGCAGGAAGATGCCAGCCGCAGCAGAGAAACAACTAGGTGACCAGTGGGGCTGGAGTGAGGGTCAGTGTCACAGAGAGTAACAGAAAGTGAGGTCAGAGAGATAATAAGTGTTACAGGTCCGAGGACCTTGTATGATAGTGCAATGAATTTGATATTTTACTTTGAGCCAGAGGTTAAGACACTGAAGTACTCTGGGCAGAAGGGTGTTATAACACATTACTGTAACAGGGTCACCTATGTACTCTGTTTGTTTTGTTGAGAACAGGAGGCTACAGGCCAAAGCTGGGAATCCAGTTAACGCAGGCAATTGATCAAGTTTAGCTTGGATTGAGGGGGTAGCCACAGAAGTGTGGGTTGGTTGGATACTGGAAATATCTTCATGATATAAGGAGAGAAGTTCAGGCTGGAAATTTAGACTTGGGAGTTAACAGCGTACACAAATCTGCATTGCAGCACCTAGGGACTAGAAGTAGATAAAAAAAAAAAATCTTTCAGTGCTGAACAATGTGTGTTTACTCCTCATTGTACTCAAGGCTTTTAATCTAAAGATAAAGATCAGTTCTTTTTAAACTTTAGGGTACCTGGAATATTTACAGGCAGGATGAAATAATAATGAGTTTCAGTGAACATCCCTAAGGCAGGAACATTGGAGTTTTCCAGGCTTTTCAATGTTAACATTATCTGCTGTTAACTGGCATCTCGTCTCACTTTCTTATGGTCTCGTAGAACTACCGTCCCCGAATGCTTCCAGGATAGTCTCCCAATATGAGACACTGACTAGGAGTGTAAGAGGAGAAGCCACCATGATTTTCTGGAGACATCTGAGGCTGTCTCTTGTGAGTACAATGGACTTGAGGTTTGTAGCACTGCCAGGGCTCTCTGGGAATCATTGCTTCAGTGCTCTTGGCTGATCAGTGGTTGGTCATTTAATTTCAAGTTCATATATTGTGAATGTCCCATGAAGTGTGTTGAACCGATAAAAGGATCCAAAGCTAATTTGCAGTAGCATTCAGTAGTTTTTGTAAGCAAAAAAGTATTTAAACTAGTTCATAAAACACAAAATGTATCTTCCAATCATTTATGTCATATATGTGATATTCATATCATCATAATGTTTAGATGAAAAGAACTTAGAAAAAAGGCAAAAAAATGTTTTTTTAATATCTTTCTGTATTTCTTAGGTTTATTATTTTGAGATTAGGAAAATAAGTACATTTCATTTCTAAAAAAATTTTATTTTACAATAAACATCTGAAAGAAAAGTATTCAAATATTCATTCATTTGAAATCCGATTTTACTGAATAAAATAAATTTTTAAGAAACTGATGTGAAAGTTAAAGTGAATGTGTTTAAAACATAATGATATTTCCATTTCTACTTCATACTATTTAGAAGGTTTTGTGTGTGTAGTTCGCATCATTCATTTATATTTGGTGCTTAAAAAAGAAATAAGTTCATCTTAAGTCTCATGATTTGCACGAAAATGAGAAAAATGTGAAAAATTAGTATTTTGCAAAGAAAAATAGTGAAATGATTGGGAAGTAGATGGAGGAAAGTTGGAGTGAGGTCTGAACAATATTTCTCCCCACCTCACAAAACAATCTTATTAATGTACTAATTTCTTGAAAGTTCTGAGCTCAGAATCAGGTCCTGGCTATCCCACTGTGGACAGAGTATTTTACTATTCCTGTAGAAATTAAATTACCACTCATTATATCTATTCTAAATTAATACCCTACTGAGATCTTTATTAAAACAAATGGAGTTTTTAGGCCTCTTCTGACATATTAGTTTATAAAGTGATGAAGTATAGCCTTTACTGTGTATTTCCTATACAAAAGTAAATAAAAAGAACAGATGCAAAATATAGTCTGTGGTTGCATTCTGAACATAATCTATATCTCATTTCTAAATATAACTTTCCTGTGAAACACTGCTACAAAATCTGCATGCAATATTTGGGGCTAATTAAAAAAGAGCAGGTACTTTTTTCAACATTACCACAAAACCGCAGGGGATCAGAATACGCCCCTCCTTCCCCCTCCAGTATACATCACTTTGGAAAAAAGATTATTTGGAGCTGGAGGCCAATGAAAATCAACAGATGTAGCAAGAGACCTTCTCAGAGATTCACTTACATTACTGTGACTAAAGCAGGAGCTCCTGAGAGTGAAGACCCCCACAAATCCGCTCTTGCAGCCAAGTTCTATGATCCTGACAAAGACAGAAATTTGGAAATGAGATGGACCCGTACAAACAGATCTTACTACATCATCCCTTATCTTCCATTTGTTTCCATATGTACACCTTCCCACAGTTTGCAACCTCTAGAAGCCAAAACCCCTTTTTTGTTTTGTTACTTCTATACAAATACTGATCTTGGTTAAGATGCTGGATTAGTTCAAGTTTTTTTTATTAACTTATCACTGTGCAGACATGGGGTACAATGTGCTGCTTTTATGTACAATTTGAAATGTTTTCATCAAACTGGTTAACATAGCCTTTGTGGCATTTTCTTAGTTATTGTGTTACAACATTTATATTCTACATTTAGTAAGTTTCACATGTATCCTGGTAAGATGCACCGTAGGTGTGAGCCCACCAATCACCCTCCCTCTACCCATCCTCCCCTCCTCCCTTCCCTTTTTCCTTTCCCCATATTCTTGGACTATAATTGGGATATAGCTTTCATATGAAAGCTATAAATTGGTTTCATAGTAGGGCTGAGTCCACTGGATACTTTTTCTTCCATTCTTGAGATACTTTGCTAAGAAGAATATGTTCCAGTTCCATCCATGTAAACATGAAAGTGGTAAAGTCTCCATCTTTCTTTAAGGCTGCATAATATTCTATGGTGTATATATGCCACAATTTATTAATCCATTTGTGGGTTGATGGGCACTTGGGCTTCATCCATGACTTAGCAATTATGAATTGGTCTGCAATAAACATTCTAGTACAAATATCTTTGTTATAAT
Source organism: Otolemur garnettii (assembly GCF_000181295.1). Classification (NCBI taxonomy): domain Eukaryota; kingdom Metazoa; phylum Chordata; class Mammalia; order Primates; family Galagidae; genus Otolemur; species Otolemur garnettii. Next base: position 29,187,642 of record NW_003852402.1, on the reverse strand, counting down.
GTGATTTTTGGTCTTCTGGATATATACCTAGTAGAGGAATTGTAGGCGGTAATAGCTGGTCTATTTTTAGTTCTCTAAGTGTTCTCCAAACATCTTTCCAAAAGGAACATATTAGTTTGCATGCTCATCATCCTTAATCATCAGAGAAATACAAATCAAAACTACTTTGAGATATCATCTAACTCCAGTAAGATTAGCCCATATCACAAAATCTCAAAACCAGAGATGTTGGTGTGGACGTGGAGAAAAGGGAACACTTCTACACTGCTGGTCAGTCCGAGTTTTAAACATCCTTCTGTCCCTCTAAGTTACTCCTTGCCAACCTCCTCTTGTCTTATGAGGCTGCACGTGTAAATAGACTATTTTTCTCGTTAATCTTTTTTTTGTTGTTGTTGGTCTAATTTGCAGGGCCCCAGCTGGAGAAGCTAAGATATTTTTTGGCTCCCTTATAAAACATCTTTCAGGTCCTAGGTGGGAACACTTAGGGACAATCTGAGAGTCAGGTTGAGAAACTCAAGATTGAAGGTAAACCTCCCATTTAGCACAGGGGTAATCTTGTTCGATGCAGTCTCTCTGAATCTATTCTCTCAGTACCAAAATGCATTCAAAAACAGTTTTTCATTAACTTGTTGAGATTATGAAAAATTATATATGCTGAATAGAATTCCATGGTATACATACACCAGAGTTTGTTGATCCATTCATGGATTAATGGGCCTTTGGGTTGCTTCCACAACTTGGCAATGATGAATTGAGCTGCAGTAAACATTTTGGTGCAAATGTCTTTGTGGTAAAATGATTTTTGTCCTTCAGGGTAGATACCTAGTAATGGAATTGCAGGATCAAATGGAAGAATTTTTAGTTCTTTGTGGATTCTCCATATCCTTTTTCAAATGGGCTGTATTAGTTTGCAATCCCACCAGAAGTGTGGAAGTGTCCCTTTCTCTCCACATCCACCCCAGCATCTGAGTTTTGGGACTTTCTGATGTGCTCTAATCTTGCTGGGGTTAGGTGACATCTTAGAGTGGTTTTGATTTGCATTTCTCTGATGATTAAAGATGATGAGCATTTTTTCATGTGTTTGTTGGCCATTCGTCTGTCATCCTTGAGAATTTTCTGTTCAAGTGTCTTGCCCACTTATAGAGGGGATTTTTTGGTCTTATTGTTTAATTTGAGTTCTCTATAGATTCTAGTTATCAGGCCTTTGTCAGATTCATAATATGCAAAATTCTCCCATTCTGATTTTTCTTTTTTCTTTGCTTTGTCTGTGGCACCTTTAGCTGTGCAAAAGCTTTTTAGCTTGATCAATCCCAGTTATTTATTTTTGGTGTTGCTACAATCGTCAGGGAGGTATTTCTCATAAAGATTTTTTCCCAAGCCAGTATCTTCAGACATTTTCATCATACTCTGTTCTAGAAATACCTGAGTGGAGTTGAAACACATTCTTCTCAGTGAAATATTGCAAGAATGGAAAAATCAATATCCAATGTACTCAATACTAATATGAAACCAATATATAAACAATTACATGCTTGCATAATAAAACACAAGCACAAGGGTAGGGAGAGGAGGGCAGGGAAAGGGGAGAGGGGGCGAACGATTAGCGGGAGGGAGGGGATGTGGCAGGATCTCACCTATTGTGCACATTATGTGCATGTATAGCTTACGCCCTGGGTAAGGGGCTCTTTTACAACTAGAAATTTACCTTGGAAATGAGAACAACATAACCTAAAATTTTATCATAATCTGAAATTTAAAAAATAAATAAATAAAAAAAATATATGTGCAGAGAACATAATGGCATCTGGGACGTTTATGTGCTTGGTATATTGGTGGAGTTCTTCCATTACTGTGATAGATTATAGGAGGCAGATAACAACACTCAGTGATGAAGAAACTTTCTGGAAAGGTTAGCTTTCTGACTAACTCATTTGGAATTGTAAAGAAAGGAAATTAAATAAGGCAAATTGGATGGGTGAAGATAACAATGATCTATCTAATCAGCGTAAAGCTACCTACTGGTAGTACAAAGTGATTCTAATACAGAAACAAAGACGTAAAAGAGTGGCAATACACAGACACAAGTTGTCATTTATGCACTTGCCAAACACCCAACATTAGTGTACCATCCTGGACTTCTCTTGAGCTCAGTCCTTTGTACTCAACTCTCTACTAAATACTTTGACTTGGATGTGCTATACCTACTTTGATCTCAACAAACTGGATTATTGCTTTTTCTCTCAAAACTATTTTCTTCTCTGCATTCTTCCTGGCAATTTATGGCAGTATCCACCCTGTTGTTCATGCCAGAGACAGAGAAAGCTTTCTTAAATATTTGCTATTCCAACTGTACTATCCAGTTAGCCTTTGCATTCAGAAGCATCTGCCTCCTAAATGCTTACCCAGTCTACCCACTTCTTTCCATCTCCTCCGTTATCATTGTCCTCTAATTCACAAATAGCTTTTACCCGAACTAATGCAATAATACTATCTTAACTAATAATTCTGTCCTACTCCAAACCTTGCTTTAAAATACCTTAGAATATTTTTTCTTTAATCTGATGAGTTATTTGGTTATATTATAGCGTATTTCCCATTTACAAGACTTCTATGTTGTCCATTGTTTCTGTGATAAAGTCCCAAATCTCAGCACAGCTTAAAATTTCTCAGTTTTCCAGCCCTAGCCAAACTACAACAAAAATAGCCAGGTGTGGCAGGTGCCTGTAGTCCCAGCTACTTGGGAGGCTGAGGCAAGAGAATCACCTAAGCTAGAGGTTGCTGTGAGCTGTGGTGCCACAGCACTCTGCTGAGGGTGACAAAATGAGACTCTGTCTCTTAAAAAAAAAAAAAAGAACTGTTTGTCTCTTAGGTGCTTGTGAGAGTTCTTTCCTAGTACAGGGATCAGCCCTTGGTGATGCACATTTTTGACCAGTCTTTTATTTGGTCCTTAAATTTGTTTATAATAAAAAAAAATTTCTCAGTTTTAAAAAAATGTCTAGGAAAGTTGTATACATGTGGGGGTACATTATCTCAGAAGAAGGTATCTGTTAGAACATAGTGATCTTAAGAATTGCTTTGGTATGAAAGGGCAACGGGGAACTAGTAAGGACTACCCTATTCTTCACTTCACTTTAAAAAATAAGCATCATAGGTTGCTACTTCATGGTAATGTCTTAACATTCACTCAGTTGGTCTAACTTTCAGGGCCCCAGCTGGAGAAGTGAGGATGGTCCAAAAAGGCTGCTGTTCATGGTCATTTACATGTGCAAATTCTATATTTCAGGCTTACTTTTCTAGTCTAATTGTGAACCACTTCTCCCAATCTTTATTAAATCTCAGGACCTTTATACATTCTGTTTCCTATGCTTGAAACTGAACTCCCCCTCCCAGGCTAGATTAGATACCTGAGTAATCCACACTCATCTTCCAGGAGTCATCATGTATAAATCTAAATCCTTCATTGACCCTCCATCCTGGCACAGGCCTCTCCATTGTGTGCTGTCATAGTAACACACTTCTGTAGCATTGAACAGAAATATAATAATTTTTTGCTTAATTATTATTTGAAATGTCCATCATACTACATGGCAAACTTCTTGGTGGCAGTCACATTTTCTGTCCTTGATCTCTAGGCAACAGTGTCTGTTGATAGTAAGCTCTCGGTAAGACTTGAATCATTAAAAACAGTGAAGGATGCTGTCAAGAAGCTATTTTTGCATCTCAGGATACAGGTGGGCCTACCGGATAATTCTGACCCAGAAAGTTAACCCTTAAATGTTACTGTGTCTACCTGATTCAATGTTAAGAATGCTTTCTTTTAGCAATCTTTAATTGGAAGAGGTTGCATCATTTTACAGCTAGAAAACCTTCGGCTTATTACTGGATACAAAACTTATTTAGCTGCATGTAATATATAATTCTAGGAACACGGGTTGAAGCAAGGTAGGTCTTGGATATCTCCCTCAAAGCAAGAAATTTAGAAGTCAGCAGCCCAATGTTTTAGGGTTGACAGGGCTGATATTCTTGGCTTTTTCTTCATTCTGCTCAAGATGGCCACTGGAGAGCTCTAAACCATAAAGGCTACATGTGGTATTTATGAATTCATTTCTTATAATATGTGCTTTCCCAGAAACCCTTCCTGATAAAGTCATTTATATCTTATTGTCCAGAAATACCATTATATAGCTACTTTTATCAGCAAAGGGGTCTGAGAAATGCATTTTAGGTGGGAACTTTGCCAACACCAACAAAATTAACATTCTGCTAAATAAGAAAAAAGGAAAACATAATTATTGGAGATGCTACTGGCAGTCACTGCCTAACTTGAAAAATGCTGAGTTCCAGTTTCCTTATCTGAAAACACAGAATAAAATATAGACTCCTCAGTGTTTTATAACCATTAACCAAGATAAAGGCTATTTATGGTGCAACATGGCCTTTTCTGCACATGTTGGATGCAAAATAAAAACTTTATTATCCAAATAATGTGAAATATGAGGTAATCGTCAGAGACAGTCACAACTCCACAGATGTTCATGCGTTTGCTTGGGACTCAAGTTCACTGGCATAGATTATTCAACATTAGAACAATCTTGAGTAACGAAATGGAATCTAGATATTTCACACTAGAAATTCTCTTGTCCTTTGTGCTATGAAGGGAGGAATACAGAAAGATGTCCCTCTTGTACAGCTATGGTGAAGGTTTTGTTGCTAGAGAATGATTGACTTCATATTTCTGTAATTCTGAGGAAATGAATTATGCAAGGTCAGAGGGAAAGCAATTTATTTAATTTGGTTATATAAAAATATTCTGGAAACACAATAAAATAAGAGAAACGTTCTTCTCCTCAAAGAACTAAAAATCTTTCCACAACTAGAATTGATTAGAAAACAACATTTTATTACTAAGGGTGTTGGGTGGGGTCTGCATATGTCTGTGTAGTATTAATATACTCTTTGGGGCCAAGAAAAGGGCTCAGGTTTCTGTCTTTGGACAAAGAGATGAAAGGTAAGATACTATCTTTTCTCTCTCCTATGATTATTTCAAGCCCCCAAAGTCTTGGAATCATCACTTTCTGGTTTGGAAACCCCAAGAAGGAAAGAAATAAGTTGCTACTTGTCCTTGGATCTGCAAGGGAAAATACACCCTCGTCTGTGTTTACAGAATTTATAATTAAAATGCCCCATGGCTTTAATCTTATTCCAAAGTTTTGGGAGATTTGGTTTTCTAATAAAATTTGGATTACGCTTTTTATTTCTTTGTGTTTTCTGTCAATCATACAGTGCAGTGTTTCTTTTTGTTTCAGTATAATTTCCTCATTGTATCAGATCTTTTTATCCCTTATGTTTTACCTTTTCTAAAATGCTTTTTATTTTTATTTTTCTTTCTTATTTTCTTTTTCTAAGTTACTTGAGGATAATTTCTATTTGTTTGTCAGGGAGTAGCCAAATTATATTTTTAAGTTTTTTTCATGGTAAAATCTATCCCAGAAATTAACACTTGTCCATAGACAATATTATTGACTTTGTCATATTTGTTGATGGAATTTTTAGAGATACTTTGTAGAATGCTAAGAAATTTTAGGTCACTATCAAAGGAAGAGCATCCCAGTGAAATGTTTGGATATGCCCTTTAATTCAAACCAAGTGGCCAGCCCTCTGGTTCATGATTTTGTCCTCAACTAAAAAACATTCCAGGCTGTACTCTTTGGGTATGGGACATGGCTGTATGTAGAACTACATATAGCCTAATAGAAATTAAAGCTTCCAAAAAAGAAAAGATGGAACTCACTGAATACCATGGGACCCTGACAAATGAAATGAGCTAGGAAAACAACACGATTGAATATTAATATTGGAAATACTAGTTAGAATTGGAAGCACAATTTACATTGTAAATAATCTGCTTTGATCATACAGCAATGGAACTAAGAGGTTGTGTAAATCATATCTGGGGTCCCTGGTAATGTTTCTATTCTTGAAATATTGTGAATCTGCAGGGGAATATAGGCCTAGGTATTGCATCAGAATAATTAGGGCAGTGGTATTAAGGAGAGAGTTACAACTTAGTCGAAGGAAAAGAGTAATTTAAAATAAGCAAAAGAGGCTGGGCGCAGTGGCTCATGCCTATAATCTTAGTTCTCTGGGAGTCTGAGATGGGTGGATAGCTTGAGCTCCCGAGTTTGAGATCAGCTTGTGAGAAAGCAAGATCCTGTCTCTACTAAAAAATAGAAAAACAGAGACAAGAGGATCATCTGAGCTCAAGAGTTGGAGGTTACCATGAGCTATGATGGAACTGCACTCTACCTAGGGTGACAGCTCTTGAGACTCTGTCTCAGTAAATAAACAAATAAATAGATTAAATAAATAAATAAATGAAACAAGCAAAAGAGCAAATAATAAAGACCACAGTGGTGTGGGGATTTCTTGGGATTACTGAGATGTGGACCTCAAAGACTAAAAGAGATAGATCCCTGGGCCCTAATGAACATACCATGCCCTTTGTGGGTGGAGTTAAATCTGTTAAATGTTTGTGTACAGGAGAGAAAATGGAAGTCTTTTGGCTCCTTAGATCTTTTTTATTTCAGCTGAACTAAGTGAGCTAACAATACAATGTTATCATACATTTTTCTTTTTTAGTCAAAAGCTTTCAGTGACAATGGGTGCAAGGTTAATTGGTTGATAAACATTCATCATTAAAATACACACACACACACACACACACACACACACATTTCTAATGTTTCCCATGTGCCTTGGCGTGATGCATGATGCTAGGGCTGATAGGTGCTGAGGCAAAAAAAAAAAAGCAAGCGGAATTCTCCTTCTCACCCACACGGAGCTTATGCCAAACAGAGGACACAGATATGAAGTTAAAGATTATAAGTAATTTTTTCTTTACATTCACAAGAGAAGCCACGAAGGGAAAATACCCATGACTTTAACATTACATAGTAGGAAACCTAATTTAGTGAGCAAGGAAGACATCAGATTTAGATCTTTAGAAGCATATTTCCCCTATGATCCCAGTGTTTATATGGAGGGAGGGAGAGGGGAGGTGAGTGGGGAGAAAGAGTGGCCAAAAGCCAATGGAGGAGGAAATGACTTGGTTCACAACTGGTATCCTTAGCAAAGCCAATGTATGGTGACATCAGCGTCTGCACATTTTCCATGATTTCTAAAAATATAATCAATTCATTAACAGAGAAACAATACAACACACAGTTTTTTTTTTTTTTTTAATTAATGAATGACTGGCGCACTTGGCAGCGAGGCTGGGCACTGCCATTGCGTTTGGGTGATGGCCTTTCAAAGTTTCCATCCCTTTGACTGCCAAGAAGACACCATCCAAAAGGAAGGACACATCTCTGTCTCAACCCTAAGCATTTATTTCCTGCCTTCCTTCCTCATTATTATTAATCAGTATGTTTGCAACTGTGAACTGTTCTAGTTTTTATTTTTAGCTTTTTTTGCTAAGTCCACATATAAAGAGAACATACAATCCTCCTTGATGATCATCCCTCCCTTCAATTACAGCAATTATTTTCCTAAAATGACAGTGCTATTGATTGCCCAACTGTAATCTGTGTGCCAAAAAAAAAAAAAAGAAATGCTTAATACTATCTTGTCATTCACAGTCTGCTTAATGGCAACCAGGGGAGTTATAGTCTGTCAAATTTAATGACTTGAAGAACCAATAAAATATGACAAAAAGACTTCCCAGCCTTTTGGGATGGAATGGTTCCATCTACACGAATGATGGCATGTAGGAAAATCCCTGAAGTTTGAAAAAATCAAAAACACAATTATGTGTTTCTATTCAGGAAAAAACGATGCTTGATGTCCATGTGCAAAAGGGAATATTATGATTTTGACAATTGTCATTCTGAAGTCCCTTTTTTTTTTTTTTAGGTTAGGACTTCTCAAAAGTGAATTTTTATGTTTCTGATTAAGATTGAAAATATATATAGCCCATTTCAACTCCCAGGGCAGTTAAAAGCCTTCCATCAATGAACCCACACTTGCATAGCCAGACTTTGAATTCCAGTAAATGTGGCTCTGTGGTAGCTGGAGAAATGGTGCTGGGGGACATGGGAGATAGTAACGCAAGTGACATTCTTCAACTTCTCTGGGTTACTGTTCTTCCTAGACACACACATACATTGGTGACACTGCCACCACCATATCAGCAACAGTTCTCACTCACATTCTTGGCTTAGATCACTGAGCCTTGGTTCTCAATGTGAACATAAGAATTACCTGGAAGTGACTGGAAAGTAATTTGTAACTTCTCGATTTTGTGACTCTGTTGTTATGACTAGGCCTAGGGGCTGTTTTTCTTTCTTTCTCTTTTTCTTTTTTTTTT